>NW_004443938.1:17726686-17732140 GCF_000243295.1 Trichechus manatus latirostris | reverse complement strand
ACATAACAACAATTGTGAGGATAGTGCAGGACGGGGCAGTGTTTCGTTCTGTTGTACATAGTGTCGCTATGAGTCAGAACTGACCTGATAGCACCTAACAACAACCTAATGACTATCTCAGCATAAGAAACTGGCAAATAATATGACGGATAATTTCAAGAAAAGGAACCGTAAATATCCAGTTAGTATATGGTAATGTTCAGCTTCACACATAATTAAGAAAACTCTCATCAGATCAAGAAGGTATAATTTTTAAACTACCAGAATGGTAAAAATTTATATATATATATATATATACTTTTTCCAAAGGCTTAATTTATTAAAATATGGATATAAAAATATGGATATCACCTACAAATCGTAAAGTAAAATTTGAAACAAATGGCAAAAAAGCATGAATATGTAATTCAATTGGAAAAAAATACATTTAAAAGGTGTTTAAACTTTTTAAAAATCGAAGAATGCAAATTGTCACAATACTGAGAAATTAATTT
Organism: Trichechus manatus latirostris; assembly: GCF_000243295.1. Taxonomy (NCBI): domain Eukaryota; kingdom Metazoa; phylum Chordata; class Mammalia; order Sirenia; family Trichechidae; genus Trichechus; species Trichechus manatus. Next base: position 17,731,646 of record NW_004443938.1, on the reverse strand, counting down.
CTTTCTCCTGAATAGAAGAGTATAAGCACTAAAAATACCCACTCTTGGTAAACTCTGATTGAATGGCAATCTGAGATACTTCTGTTTGGTTGATGATAATTTCAATGCTGGAAATTTCCCCACAAAAATAAGTCAACAGGCAAAATGTAAATGGAAGCTTACTGCAATGTTAATTATGCTTCTAAAAATTCTGAAATAACTAGTATTGTTCAAATAAAAATGATAAACCCACATACTGAGATCTATATCATATTTATACCTGTCAATTTTGAAAGATGATTTCGATATAATGCCATCTGAAAAATAAAGTTACAAAATAGCATGCATATTATGATCCCATGTTCATTTTCACATTATGTGAATATATGTGTGTTTTCATGTATGCCTAGAAAAATGTTGGAAGAATGTTCATCAAAATGTTATTAAGTCGTTTGTATGGAAGGGTTAAATGTGGCTTTCACTTTCTTACTCATGTTGTTTCATAATGCCTGAAAGATTAGTTTTGTAATTTGACAAAATTAAATGAATTAAAATGTAGTTGAGAATGTAAAGGGAATGTTGCTGCTGTTTTTGTTGTTAGGTGCCATAGAGTCGGTTCTGACTCATAGCAACCCTATGTACCACAGAACAAAACACTGCCTGGTCCAGCGCCATCCTCACAATTCTTGTTATGCTTGAGCCCATTGTTGCAGCCACTGTGTCAATCCATCTCTTTGAGGGTCTTCCTCTTTTTCATGACGCTCTACTTAGCAAGCATGATGTCCTTGTCCAAGGACTGATCCCTCCTGTTAACATGTCCAAAGTATGTAGGACATAGTCTCACCATCACTGCTTCTAAGGAGCATTCAGGTTGTACTTCTTCCAAGTCAGATTTGTTCGTCTTTTGGCAGTCCATGGAATACTGAATATTCTTCGCCAACACCACTATTCAAAGGCATCAATTCTGTTTCAGTATTCCTTAGTCATTGTCCAGCTTTGGCATGCATAGGAGGTGATTGAAAACACCATGGCTTGGATCAGGCGCACCTTAGTCTTCAAAATAACATCTTTGCTTTTCAACACTTTAAAGAGGTCTTTTGCAGCAGATTTCCCAATGCAATTAATCTTTTACTACTTTCTTGCCTGCTGCTTCCATGAATGTTGATTGTGAAACCAAGTAAAATGAAATCCTTAACAACTTCAATCTTTGCTCCACTTATCATAATGTTGCTTATTGGTCCAATTGTGAGGATTTTTGTTTTCTTTATGTTGAGGTGTAATCCATAGTGAAGGCTGTGGTCTTTGATCATCAGTAAGTGCTTCAAGTCCTCTTCACTTTCAGCAAGTAAGGTTGTGTCATCTGCATGACACGGGTTGTTAAGGAGTCTTCCTCCAAACCTGATACCCCATTCTTCTTCATACAGTCCAACTTTTCGGATTGTTTGCTCAGCATACAGATTGAATAAGTGTGGTGAAAGGCTACAACCCTGATGCACACCTTTCCTGACTTTAAACCACGCAATATACCATTGTTCTGTTTGAATGACTACTACTTGATGTATGTACAGGTTCCTCATGAGCACAGTTAAGTGTTCTGGAATTCCCATTGTTCACAACGTTATCCATAATTTGTTATGATCCACACGGTCGAATGCCTTTTCATAGTCAATAAAACACAGGAAAACATTTTTCTGGTATTCTCTGCTTTCATCCAGGATCCATCTGACATCAATAATGATATCTCTCTCTGGTTACATGTCCTCTTCTGAATCCTGCTTGAACTTCTGGCAGTTTGCTGTCGAAATACTGCTACAGACACTTTTGAATGATCTTCAGCAGAATTTTACTTGTGTGTGATATTAATGATGTTGTTCGATAATTTCTGCATTTGGTTGGATCACTTTTCTCTGGAATAGACATAAATGTGGATCTCTTCCAGTCAGTTGGTCAGGTAGCTGTCTTCCAAATTTCTTGGCATAGACAAGTGAACACTTCCAGTGCTGCATACATTTGTTGAAGCATCTAGATTGGTATTCCATCAATTTCTGGCAACTTGTTTTTTGCCAATGCCTTCAGTGCAGCTTGGATTTCTTCCTTCATTGCCGTCAGTATATGATGGTACCTCATCATATACTACCTCCTGAAATGGTTGAACATCAATCAATTCTTTTTGGTATAGTGACTCTGTGTATTCCTTCCATCTTCTTTTGATGCTCCCTGTGTCATTTAATATTTTCCCTGTAGAATCCTTCAATATTGCAACTCAAGGCTTGAATTTTTTCTTCGGTTCTTTAAGCTTGAGAAATGCCAAGCATATTCTTCCTTTTGGTTTTCTATCTCCAGGTCTTTGCATATGTCATTGTAATACTTCACTTTGTCTTCTCGAGTTGCCCTTTGAAATCTTCTGTTCAGCTCTTTTACTTCATCATGTCTTCCTTTTGCTTTAGCCAGTCAACATTTCAAGAGCAAGTTTCAGAATCTTTTATGACGTCCATTTTGGTCTTTTCTTTCTTTCCTATCTTTTTATGACCTCCTACTTTCTTCATGTATGATGTCCTTGATGTCATTCCACAACTCGTCTCGTCTTCAGTAATTAGTGTTCAACTTGTCAAGTCTACCCTTGAGATGGTCTCTAAATTCAGGTGGGATATACTCAAGTTCGTACTTTGGCTCTCATGGGCTTGTTCTAATTTTCTTCAGTTTCAGTTTGAACTTGCATATGAGCAATTGATGGTGTCTTTCACAGTCAGCCCCTGGTCTTGTACTGACTGATGATATTGAGCTTTTCCATTGTCTCTTTCCACAGATGTAGTTGATTTGATTCCTGTGTATTCCATCTGGTGAGGTCCATGTGTATAGATGCTGCTTACGTTAGTGAAAAAAGGTATTTACAATGAGGAAATCATTGGTCTTGCAAAATTCTATCATGAGATCTCCTGTATCGTTTCTATTACCAAGGCCATATTTTCTAGCTACTGATCCTTCTTTGTTTCCAGCTTTCTCATTCCAATCACAGTAATTATGAATGCATCCTAACTGCATGTTTCATCAATTTCAGACTGCAGAAGTCGGTAAAAATCTGTAATTTCTTCATCTTTTTCCTTAGTGGTTGGTGCATAAATTTGAATAACAGTCTTACTAACTGGTCTTTTTGTAGGTATATGAATACTATCCTATCACTGACAGTGTTATACTTCAGCTAGATCTCGAAATATTCTTTTCAATGATGAATGCAATGCCATTCCTCTTCAATTTGTCATTCGTGGCATTGTAGATCATATAAGTGATTGAAAATGGCCAATATTAGTCCATTTAAGGTCACTAATGCCTAGGATATCAATGTTTATGTGTTCCTTTTCATTTTTGATGATTACCAATTTTCCTAGTTTTGTACTTTGTACATTCCACATTCTAATTATGAATATATGTTTGCAACTGTTTCTTCTCATTTTGAGTTGTGCCACATCAGCAAATGAAGGTCCTGAAAGTTTGACTCCATCCACGTCGTTGAGATTGACTCTACTTTGAGGAGGCAGCTCTTCCCTAGTCCTATTTTGAGTGTCTTCCAACCTGAGGGGCTCATCTTCCAGCACTATATCACACAATGTTCTGCTGCCAATCATAAGGTTTTCATTGGCTGATTCTTTCAAAAGTAGACCACTGGCTCCTTCTTCCTAGTCTGTCTTAGTCTGGAAGTTCAGCTGAAACCTCTCCACCATGGGTGACCCTGCTTGTATTTGAATACCGATGGCATAGCTTCCAGCATCACAGCTACACAAAAGCCACCACAGTACAACAAACTGACAGACATGTAAGGGCTGTATATTAATGGCTATAGAAACATCTTTGAGATGTTCTTGTATGTATGAGAGCAGAAAAATGGAGCAATAGCTGGGAAGTTTGTAGGGGTTCAGGAAGCCTCTCTGTCTCTCCTGCTTTCCCTCTATCTTTTAAAGGTGGTAGAGTCAGTGTAGTGATGGGGATGATCCAGTAGAAAGAGATAAATTGATGATGCAGGAAAGACAGCTGATGTTTGTAATAAAGGGATGGATCCAGAATTAAGTGGAGGGTTTGGTCTTTGAAAAGTACAAAGACATTTCATCCACTGAAAAAGGGAGGCTGTAGAACTGCCCCATAGAGTTTCCAAGGAGTGGCTGGTGGATTTGACTGCCAAACTTCTGGTTAGCAGCCGAACGCTTAACCTGTGCGCCACCAGAGCTCCAGAAGGAAAATTAGGGGGGGGCAATAATCCAGATTTTGTGGGCCTGAAGCGAATACAATTTGGGGGACCATCTTAAAGACAAGAATACAAAATTATGAATATAGAATTAGGTATGAGAGTTAATGTTTATTTAAAATGACAAAAAATAAGTACAATAAATTATTAATTTTATAAAGCTGATTTATACTACCTTTTCTGCATCAATTGATAAGATCATGCGGTTCTTGTCTTTTGTTTTATTTATGTGATGGATTACATTGATTGTTTTCCTAATGTTGAACCATCCCTGTGTACCTGGTATAAATCCCGCTTGGTCATGGTGAATTATTTTTTTGATATGTTGCTGAATTCTATTGGCTAGAATTTTGTTGAGGATTTTTACGTCAATGTTCATGGGGGATATTGGTCCGTTATTTTCTTTTTTTGTGGTGTCTTTACCTGGTTTTTGGTATCAGGGTTATGCTGGCTTCGTAGAATGAGTTTGGCAGTATTCCATCCTTTTCTATGCTCTGAAATACCTTTAGTAGTAGTGATGTTAACTCTTCTCTGAAAGATGGTATAATTCTCCAGTGAAACCATCTGGGCCAGGGCTTTTTTTGTTGGAAGTTTTTTAATAACCTTTTCAATCTCTTCTTTTGTTATGGGTTTATTTAGTTGTTCTACCTCTGTTTGTGTTAATTTAGGTAGGTAGTGAGTTTCTGGAAATTTATCCATTTCCTTTAGGTTTTCAAATTTGTTAGAGTACAATTCTTCATAGCG
>NW_004443938.1:17690121-17725041 GCF_000243295.1 Trichechus manatus latirostris | reverse complement strand
TTTTTGCAAATTCCCTAAACTTCTGTTTATCTGGAAATGCCCTAATTTCACCATCATATTTGAGAGACAGTTTTGCTGGATATGTAATTCTTGGCTGGCATGTTGTTTTCCTTCAAGGCTTTATATATGTCATCCCATTGCCTTCTTGCCTGAATGGTTTCTACTGAGTAGTCCAAGCTTATTCATATTGACTCTCCTTTGTAGATGATTTTTCATTTATCCCTAGCTGCTCTTAAAATTCTCTCTTTATCTTTGGTTTTCGCAAGTTTGATTATGATATGTTTTGGTGACTTCCTTTTGGGATCTACCTTATGTGGGGTTCAATGAGCATCTTGGATAGATATCTTGTCATCTTTCACGATATCAGAGAAGTTTTCTGCCAACAAATCTTCAACAATTCTCTCTGTATTTTCTGTTAATCCCCCCCGTTCTAGTACTCCAATCACTCATATGTTATTCTTCTTGATAGAGTCCCACATAAGTCTTAGGGTTTCTTCATTTTTTTTTAATCTTTTTATCTGATTTTTCCTCCAATAAGTTGGTGTCAATTGCTTTATCTTCAATCTCAGTATCTCTGACTTCTATTTCTCAGTTCTGCTCCTATGACTTTCTAATGAGTTGTCTAATTCTGAAATTTTATTGTTTATCTTCTGGATTTCCATTTGCTATCTCTCTGTGGATCATTGCAGCCTGTTAAATTTGTCATTATGCTCTTCTCTAATCATTTTAGTTTCCACTATTGCATGTTCTTGCATTTTGCTTAATTCCCTTTGTAATTTCTCAAAGAGTTCTGTATATTAATCTTTTGTATTCTGCCTCTGGTAATTCCAAGAACTTTTCCTCCTCTGGAAAATTTCTAGATTCTGTATTTTGGGAGCTTGCTGAAGCCATCATGGGTTACCTCTTTATGTGATTTGATACTGACTCTTGTCTCCAAGCCACCAATAAGTTATTATACTTATTTATTGTATGTTTGCTTACTGTGTCCTAGCTTCTTGTTTTGTTTTGATATGCCCAAATAGGTTACTCGTATGAGCTAGTTTGATTATTGGCACCTTTGAAGCTCTAATGTCCTGTCACCAGGTGGTTGGATTTGTTACTAGGTATGTGAGCTCAGGAGTCCGCCCACTCCTCCTGTATGGATTCAGCTCAGTTGCCAGGTAGATAACCACCAAGTGTGTGGTGTAGGCTCTCTCTTACAGTCCTAGACAGGCATGGGTGATTGGTGTAGGCACAGGCATCTGTCTGTAGCAGGGGGACACACTCTGAGCAAGGCAGGGGGCTGATGGCCACCCCCGAATGTCCAGGAGGAAGGCGTGTCCCTGTTCCCTAGAGCACATAGGTGGGTAGGTTTTGCAGCTGGACTATAAGCACCTAATGTTGTTGGCTGCAAGGTCGGAGGGCACCTCTTATTCATGGGCCCCATCACACTTGGCTAGGTGGCATGGGTGGAGCCACCCGTCCTCAGGCCCCTGATGTGGGTAGGTGAAGACCCTGCTTAATGGATAGAGCAGTGTCAACTGTCAAGAACCTGCCACTTCACAGCCGAAACAATTGAAGTTAGACTTCCGGTATATACCCTGTTGTACTGCAGTAATGAGGGCCTACGCTGTTGAAATGGGTCCACACAAGTCTGTGCAGGGGGAAAGGCACTCAAAGTCTGTGGATCCTTTATGCCTGTGCCTAGGCAAAAGAGCTGTGCCTACCATTGGTTCTTAGGTTAGGGGAGCTGGCAGTTTATTTTTTCCCTTGTTTGTTAATTTGTTCACTCTCCGAGGCAGGGAGAATGGCTCCTGGCAAGTGATGAATCTTACTTCTGGCCCAGAGGACTCGTCAATTGCTGAAGCTGGTCAAGACCCAGTACAGAGCAGGGAGCAAGGAGGTAAATGGGAGAGAGGTTTTTCCCTAAGGGGGGCATTTTTGATCTGTGTGGTAAGCTCTACACAAGTACTTATCTTTTCCCATGAAGGCTGCTTCTCACTGGTCCTGGGTGGCCGAGTAGACTCTCTGGCTCTGGGTCTCTCCCAGTGTGAAAAACGCACCTCCTGAGCAAAGCTGCTTGCCTTCCTCATCGCTCACCCACGAGGTGCTCAGGCCTTAAGAGCTCAGGCTCTCACCAAGTCAGGTCTGGCAACTCCAGTCTGCTTCCGAACAGTCTCTCCCTCCCCCTGCCACTCAGTCCAGTTCCTCAACTCTGCCTTTGATGTTCAGGGCTCCCAGATTGCCATATATAATCGAATCACTTGTTTTTTGGGGGTCTTTGTTGTAAGAAGGTCCACCAGAAGCGTCTAACTACTCTGCCATCTTGGCCCCGCCTCTGATCCATATTCTTAATTAATCATCATTTAAAAAAAAAAAAAGTACAAATAAAAAAATCAGTCAGTTTTGGAAATGAAATGGAAATAGCTAAATTCAAAAAAATAATGAATTTTAAACTGATCAGAAAACTTAGTCACCAGATTCATGTAATGGCCTCCTAAGCCATTCATCTTGAATTATGAATTTTCATAGCTATGATCAAAGATTCTCTCCCAAGGAGAAAATATCCCCTCTGCCTGCCACAGAAGGTCTGATAATTTGTACACTGCAATTTTAGTCCCCTCTCTCACACTGTAATTCTACCGTATGCTCATGTTGTCCTTAGCAGTGAGGTGTTTTATGAATAATTGAAGCCTACCATGTTTGCTCGGTATAAAAAGCAATGAGAATGTTGAACGTGCTAATAAGATCAGGTGTGCCATTAAAATGAAACTGACAGCAAAGATCATTAAAAAACTTACAGTGAGAAAAATCACACATGCTGCCTGTGCTTAAGTGAATTAAAAAAAAAAAAATGCTGCCAAACTGATTCCAACTCATAGCAACAATATGGGACAGAGTAGAACTGCCTCATAGGGTTTCCGAAAAGCACTAGTGCATTTGAACTGCTGACCTTTTGGTTAGCCGGCAAGCTGTTAACAACTGTGCCACCAGGGCCACTTAAGGGAATAACCACATGTAAATTCTTCATAACAATATCTAGCCTAGTGTTTGACCAAACAGCTGGGGATATAGCCTAGCCAAGCTGACACATAAAATTGACCATCACAGTTTGCTAATTATTGTGTTTTTAAATTTTGGATCTATGTGGCTGAAAGCAACTTTTCTTTCTCAAACTGTACGCATTTTTTTTTCCTTTTAAGTTTTCTGAAGGGTGTTTGAAAGATGTTGTATATGGTTATAGTGATCTGTTCTTTAGATATTTAACAAAATTAATCTATGTATTCAACTTAGCCTAGTGGTTTTTTTTTTTTTTTTTTTTTTTTGGTAGGTTTTAAAAACTGTTCATATTTATTTTGGTCATTGTCTATTTAGGTTTTCTATATGTTCCTGAAATTGTTTTGGTAAGTTAGAAAAAATTGTTTATTTAGTCTACATCTCAATTATATTTCAATAAGATAGTTTATAGCATTTTACAATAATTTCTTTCGGTCTTTAACTTACGTATTTTCTCTTTTAATTTTCTATGTGTTTTTTTCAATCATTCTTCCTTTTTTCTTAAGCAATATTGCCAGAAATTTACCTAACTGATTAAAGCATTCAAAGAAATAATTTTTGGCTTTTGTGATCTTTTATGCTGTATAATCATTTTCTCTGTCATTACTTCCAGTTCCTTTTCTGTGTTACATCATTCCTTCTACTGTCCTAGATGTATTTTATCTTCTAAGTTGGATGCTAAACTCGTTAACTGTTTCTTTCTTACTAACTGATACAAGACTCTAAGTCTCTAAGTACTGCTTCAGCTGCTTCCCTCAAGTTTTGATATATGATACTTTCACTTTTGTTCCATTCTAATTATTCCCTATTTATTTAATGATTTCTTCCTTGACCAATTGTTTATTCTGAAATCAGTTTTGCCTTTCTCATGAATGGTGCTTTTTTAGTTGCATACATTTTTTAATTATTTCTAATTTAATTGAACTTAAGTCATGGATTATGCTCATATTGATAGTACTTCTTTGAAATTTGTTGAGACTGGCATTGCACACCATCAAATTTTATATATATGGTTCATGCGTTCTTGAAATAAATATGTATACTGTAATTCGTGGACCATGACTTCTAGTTACAGAGTTTAAATATTTCACATCCTTGCTAATTATCTGATTACTCGATCTATCAAATACTAAAAGTGGAAATGAAATAAATTTTACATGGATTTATCAATTGCTTCTAATAATTTTGTCAATTTTTGCTTTGAATATTTTAAAGCTGTTTTATTAAATGCATACAAATTTAAAATTACAATATTTTTCCTAGTAAATGGGATTTTTAAAAATTATGATACAATTGTTCTTTTTATCCCTAATAATGCTTTTTGGTTTATAGAGAAGGAAGTCTATTTTAAAGTCATGCTTCCTCTTTTTGGTATTTGCCTGGAAAAAAAGTTTCCAGTGTTGAACTTCAGCCTCTCTATGCCCTTAGATTTGAGTTTGCTATACATATTAACAAGCTAGTTATAAGAAACATGGAAATCTGTGATATTAATTAGCAAGTGTAATCCATTTACATTTATTAATATTAATACATAGTTGTAGGGTTTGTCTACCATCTTATACTGTACATTTTATTTACCTTCTTTTTTGATGCATATTATTTTTCTCCTTCCTTTTATTCTTGGATTGAGTTTTATTTTTTAATTTCATTTTTTTACCTCTGATAATGCATACAGTTACTATTTTTGGTTAATATGCCTAAAATAGACTTATTTAATCACATCCTAATTTTTATCAAAATATTTATCTTCTTCCCAACCATCACAAGAACTTTACTTTTTTTTTTAGCTATATCTTCCATATAACAAGCAATTATTTTCCAGCGTTTTATTTTTACATTATTTTTCATTGAATTACATGTTGCTATTATTGTTTTTGGAGCCATGATGAGGCAGTGGTTAAGCCCTGGGCTGCTAACCAAAGGGTCAGTGGTTCAAACCCATCAGCCTCTAGGTTGGGGAAAAAACCTGGTGTCATAAAGATTACAGCCTAGGAAACCCTGTGGGGCAGTTCTACTCTGTCTTATAGGGTCAGTAAGTTGAAATCGACTCAACAGCAACGGGTTTTATTGTTATATGCTGTTAATGTTTCTTTAGATTTATTCCTATGTTTACCAGTATTTTTGTTTACCATTTCTTCTTGCATTGTTAATCCTAATTCTCATATTATTATTCTTCTCCTTGAAGTACATCCTTTACTTTAGTGAGGATGTGTTGGTATAAACCACTAAATTTTAGTTTGTCTGAAAATATCTTGTTCAGGAAAGTTATCCAATTCTAGCTGGACACTTTTCTGCTGTTATTTGCTGGTTTGGCTTCCCCTCTTGGTCTTGAGAAGGCAAGTGCCAGTAAAATTCTTCCTTTGCTCTTTATTTTTTATGCTGTCTGTCTCTCAATGTGGCATTTTCCCTCTTGTTATTTATTTGTGAAAGTATGCTGAGCTCTGCAACCGGTGTCCTTCTCAAGAGGGCTTGCTTTTGTAGTTTCTTGATGGTTGGGATGCTGCCAAACTTTGACCAGGGGAAATTAATTTTGTGGCTTAGGATTTTAGAGACCAAGTGGGTAGTATATATTTGAGCCAAATTGTTATAAATGCAAGGTCAGTGTTATGATTCCTAAAGGAGGCTTTTATTTCTCCCATCCAGAGCCAGTCTGAAGCAGAGACGTTCTTGACTTATTGAAAGCTGTTATTCTGAGAACAAATTACCACTAAGGATGTTTTTCTTTGTGGGTCTTCGATTTATGTAAATATTGTAGTTTAGGTTCATCTTGTTTAAGATTCTCCTCATGTCTCCTGTCTGACTATTAAATGCAAGCTTTTTGCTTATGCAGATCCAAAACTTCCACAGTGAAATTGCATTTCTACATCAATTTTCCCTCTGTTTTGTAGGCTTCTTGTTTGTTTGTCTTTGTTTTTGTTTAGTTGAGTTTAGTTTTTGTTTCTGCCCTGAAGAACTTCATTGCTTTCTTTGGAATTCTGTTATGAATTTAAATACATGTTTGATTAATTCATTTAGTATTTGTTGGTGGTTTGTATATGGAAGTTTTTCTGGATTAATCTGTCTACCATATTACCAGCTTTGAAGTAAATTTTCTTTCTTCACCCCATGACACATTTTAGTTACTATTTTTCCTATTCGGATATGTAAAAGATCTGTTGTTGTCTTCTCTTTATTCTAGAAAATAGAATTCCATAATGGCCATTGAAATTTATATTTAATCATTTCTCTAGTTATGTGCATCTTAAGTTGTACCAATTTTTATAGCTATATGCAATACTAAAATGAACACCCTTATGTATGTCTCCTTGTACGGAAGTGGAAACGTTTCTGTAGTGTAGAGAAAGGAAATTTGAAACCATACAGTAAGCTCATTTCAAATGTTAATGGACATTTATTTGACCCTCCAAACTGGCTTTGCTTCCTTTCCATGAAGTCACTGCCAATTTCCCTGGTGCCTCATTAACATTTTCAAAGTTAAAAGTTGTAGCTTATCAAATGGACAAAATCACATGCCACATTTTTCTTGTAAAATTGTATGATTACTATTAGGTTGTATGTTTGAACATATAGACTAGCCATTTAAATTACCATTTCTTTTGTCATTTGTCCATTGGGTTGTTTTTCTTGATGACTTACCAAATATGTTTATACTTTCTGCATATCACTCTTATATGGAATATGTTGCATGCATTATCACCCAGTTGTGTACTTAAACTGCGACAGTCCATTGTGTTTAAGAAAATGTAATGAAGAGCAAAGATTACCTTGTACTGGGTTCAAATAGTTCTAGATTCCTTTGCCGAACAGTCTCACTCTGCTGAACAGAAGCTATCCTTGCTTCTTCTGAGCCCAAACAAAACACAAGAAACAACTGAATAGACTTTAATGGAATAATGATGAGCATTTCTCCTCTTGTAATTTCTGAAAAGCTGTCATTGCTCTTCACATTTCTGTAAGCTCTTCTGATGAGGTGTTCATACAATTAGGGAGGCTGCTCTGAGGGAAAGATGAGAGCGGGTTTTCTTGTTTGTCTTTGTGTTCTGGTTCACGCTTCTTTTGTGACAAATTCCACATTTTTTGTCACTCCACTGCCAGGATTTTGGAGAAGATTCACCCTGTAAAATGACACATTGACCTTTAACTACAATCTATTTGCTCACTCTTGACAATCCACAAAATATTCTGGTTTTGTTTTGTTTTGTCTATCCGCTAGAAAAATATTTAATAGTCAACAGCCTCCCCTGGAACTTTAAGTTGTTTCAGCAAATGAAAAAAAAAAAAAGATACCTTACTGAAATTTCAATTACTGTCTAAAGCTGCAGTCCTTAAATGCCATGCAGAAAGTCTCTTCATAGCAATATATTGGATCCTCACATATTATTTACAGAAAATTGAATCCATAATGGGTCTTCTTAGCCACTTTCAAATAGAACTGTAAGTCAGAAGGATTAGGAAATGAACAATTATTTGGATAATGAAAAAACTCAAACACAAATTGCTCTAGGAGAATACTAGCTTATTATTGGCTTGATAGTCCCACCAAGTCATTCCAAAATTGAGTATTTTGACGCATCTGCTAACACACTTATACACCCTGTGTTTCCATCAACACTCTCCTTTTCCCCTCATGCAATCTCTCCACGATATCATATTATTTTTTATTCAAAAAAATTTACACCTTCATATGCCATACCTATTCTAACTCTCACCAGTCAAAGTCAGGAGCTTAAAGTACGTAGAAATAATAATAGTGAAATCCATTTTTCCCAAAGCAATGACACAGACTAGATGAATTATTTGTTGCTTCAACACTGTTACACAGCAAGCCTCACAAGAAACTAGTTGTTTAAAGTACCCAGCATTTATTATTTATCACAAGTTTGTTAAGTTAGCTATTTGTTCTGCTGATCTAAGCCAGGCTGAACTGATCCTGCCTGGGTTCCCCCATCCATCTGTGGACAGTTATTTGTTCAGTGGCTGGGGACTGGCTGGTCTGGCATGGCCTTAACTGGACGATTGGGCTCTCCTCTCCTCAATGTGTCTCTCAAATTCCTCCAGCAGGTTAGCTGGGCATGTTCTCATGCCAATGAGGTATTAATGAGGATAAAGTAAAGAGGGTTGGGATACAGAAAGTTTTGTATGGTCACGTATTCATGAGAAATACATATTTGAGAAATCATATAATCAAGTCAATAATGAAAAAGTCGATTTCATTGAGAACTACAGTTTTTTAAATAACATCTTTTAATATTAGAAGCAACAATGTTTCTAGTTTGCCCTGAAAAACTGCCTATTTTTTTAAATGTAAATAATTACAGGTAGTCCCCAACTTACGACATATTCCAGTTACGAAAAACACACTTATAACTGTTTTTTTTGGTACATTTTATTGTTAGTGATATGTACTACATAAAATGTTGCAGCATGTAATTTGCTGATATTATCATTCTCAGATGTTTACTCGCAGATGTTCAATGTTATGGTTTACTGGTCAAAACACTGCCATATAGCAGGCTATGACTTCATCTACAATGAACTATGTGTCGTTGTTGGTGTCAGAAGTCATAATGGGTAGAAAGTTGGGCAATGTTCAACTCTAAAGACATACTACAACTGAACTGTGCATGTGCTTGACGGCCGTTATGACTTTGACTTCATAATTACCACACTGACACTGACTTCATTGCAGACCAGGCCTATGGTGTGCTCTTATTCAGTGCTTTGTACTGTCAAAAGCATCAGTTGTTAATTTGAAGCTGAGTTGTTCAAGTTTCTCACATTGTAACACCTGCACTGCTTATACGCCCAACATGTCTGTCAAAAGAAATTATGCCACTATAAACTCTAATCCCAAAAAGAAGGTGAGGCAGGCTCTAAGATATAAAGATAAAGATCATTAAACCCGGTGATAAGGGAAAGAAAGTCCACAAAATGACACATGAGGAAAGACTGTCTCATTCAACCATTTTGACAATCACTAAGGAAAAGAATAGGATTTTGAAGGCAGTTAAAGGAACAATTGGCATAAAATCAATAATTTTAACAAAGAAGAGGGAAAGGCCAATCTATGAAATGGAGAAGCTGTTGATGATTTGGATAGAAGGTCAAATACAGAAGAGAATTCTAGGAGTTTACTGATTCAAATGAAAACATGGAGCCTTTTTGAAAACCTGAAGGAACAGCAAGAAGATTACTGTGAATATTTTAATGCCACCAATGGCTGGTTTCATCTCTTCAAACGTAGACTCGGCTTACATAACGTGCATATAACTGGAGAAGCTGAAAGCTCAGATGTTGAAGTTATTGAAAAATTCAAGGATGGGCAGGACAACATAATACAAGATGAAGGCCATCTACCAGAGCAGATTTTTAAATGTGGACGAAACAGGTTTGTTTTGGAAAAGGATGCCAGGCAAATCTCTGTTCACAAAGAGGCAAAGTCAATGCCTGACTTCAAGGCATTTAAAGATAGAATCATGCTTCTACTTGGAGGAAATGCTGCTGGATTTAAATTAAAACCTTTTCTTGTGCACTGTTCTGAAAACCCCCAAACATTCAAAAACACTGACAAAATTAAGCTGCCCAACTACTACAAAAGTACTCCAAGGCCTGGATGACAACTATGTTACTCGAACACTGATTTTTAAATGGTTTCATCCCAGAAGTGCCCTATAGGATTCCTAGTCTGTAATCTTTATGGCAGCAGATAACCAGGTCTTCTCTCCCACCTAGCAGCTGGTGGGTTCAAACCACTGACCTTTTGGGTAGCAGCCAAGGGCTTAAACACTGTGCCACCAGGGCGCCTTAAACAAAAATGTTGTTGTTGTTAGGTGTCCTTGAGTCAGTTCTACTCATAGAGACTCTATGTACAACAGAATGAAACATGGCCCAGTCCTGTGCCATCGTCACAATCATTGTTACAATTGAGTCCATTGTTGAAGCCACTGTGTCAATCCTAATTGAAGGTCTTCCTCTTTTGCACTGACTCTGTGCTTTACCAAGCATGATATCCTTCTCCAGGGACTGGTCCTTCCTGATAACATGTCCAAAGTATATGAGATGAAGTCTCACAATCTTTGCTTCTAAGGCGCATTCTGGTTATACTTCTTCCAAGACAGATTTGTTTATTCTTCTGGCAGTCCACGGTATATTCAATAATTTTCACCAGCACCATAATTCAAAAGCATCAGTTCTTCTTTTGTCTTCTTTCTTCATTATCCAGCTTTCGCATGCATATGAAGCAATTGAAAACATCATGGCTTGGGTCAGGCACACCTTCGTCCTTAAAGTGACATCTTTGCTTTTTAACACAATAAAGGGGTCTTTTACAGCAGATTTGCTCAGTGCAATACATCCTTTGATTTTACGACTCTTGCTTTCAAGGGCATTAATTGTGGATCCAAGTAAAATGAAATCCTTGACAACTTCAATGTTTTCTCCATTAATCATGATGTTTCTATTGGTCCACTCGTGAGGATTTTTGTTTTCTTTATGTTGAGGTTAATCCATAACAAAGACAGTAGTGTTTCATCTTCATCCGTCAGTGTTTCAAGTCCTCTTCACCTTTTACAAGCAAGATTGTGTTTCCTGCATATCACAGGTTGTTAAGTAGTCTTCCTCCAATCCTGATGCCACGTTCATCCTTACGTAGTCCAGTTTCTAGGATTATTTCCTCAGCATACAGATTGAATAAGTATGGTGAAAGGATACAGTCCTGACACACACCTTTCCTGACTTTAAACCGTGCAGTATTCCCTTGTTCTGTTCAAACGACTGCCTCTTGGTCTATGTAGAGGTCCTCATGAGCACAATTAAGTGTTCTGGAATTCCCATTCTTCACGATGTTATCTATAATTTGTTATGATCCACACAATCGAACACCTTGCATATTCTCTGCTTTCAACCCAGATCCATCTGACCTCAGCAATGATATCCCTCATTCCATGTCCTCCTGAATGCAGCTTGAATTTCTGGCAGTTCCCTGTCATGTAGTGCTGCAACCACTTTTGAATGATCTTCAGCAAAATTTTATTTGTATGTGACATTAATGATACTGTTCAATAATTTCCGCATTCTGTTGAATCACCTTTCTTTGGAATGGGCAGAAATATGGATATCTTCCAGTCGATTGGCCAGGTAGCTGTCTTCCAAATTTCTTGGCATAGACTAGTGAGCCCCTCCAGCACTGCATCTGTTCAT
Source organism: Trichechus manatus latirostris (assembly GCF_000243295.1). NCBI lineage: Eukaryota > Metazoa > Chordata > Mammalia > Sirenia > Trichechidae > Trichechus > Trichechus manatus. The sequence continues at coordinate 17,713,806 of NW_004443938.1, read as the reverse complement.
TGAAATATCTCAGTTGGTATTCTGTCAATTCCTGGAGCGTTGTCTTTTGCCATTCCCTTCAGTGCAGCTTGAATTTCTTCGTTCAGTACAATTGGATCTTGATCATATGCTACCTCCTGAAATGGTTGAACATTGACCAGTTCTCTTTGGTACAATGACTCTGTGTATTCCTTCTGCTTTTGATGCTCCTGTGTCATTTCATATTTTGCCTATAGAATCTTTCAATATTGCTACTCGAGGCTTGAATTTTTTCTTCAGTTCTTTCAGTTTAAGATACAAGTTTTTCACTTTTGGTTTTCTAACTCCAGGTCTTTGCACATTTCACTATAATACTTTGTCTTTCAAGCCGCCCTTTGAAATTTTCTGTTCAGCTGCTTTACTTCAGCATTTCTTCCTTTCACTTTAGTAGCTACTCCGTGTTCAGCAGCAGGTTTCAGAGTCTCTTCTGACATCCATTTTGATCTTTTCTTTCATTCCTGTCTTTTTAATGACCTCTTGCTTTCTTCATGTATGAAGTCCTGGATGCCATTCCACAACTGTCTGGTCTTCAGTCATTAGTGTTCAATGTGTCAAATCTGTATTCTTGAGGTGATCTCTAAATTCAGGTGAGATATGCTCAAGGTTGTGCATTGGCTTGCATAGACTTGTTCTAATTTTCTTCAGCTTTAACTTGAACTCACATATGAGTAACTGATGGTCTGTTCCACAGTTGGCCCCTGGCCTTGTTCTGACTGATGATATTGAGATTTCCCATTGTCTTTTTCCACAAATGTAGCTGATTTGATTCTTTTGTATTCCATCCAACAAGGTCCAGGTGTATAGTCACCGTACATGTTGTTGAAAAAAAGTATTTGCAATGAAGTAGTCGTTGGTCTTGCAAAATTCAGTCATGTAGCCTCCAGCATCACTGCTATCACCAAGGCCATATGTTCCAACTCCCAATCCTTCTTCTTTGTTTCCCACTTCTGCGTTCCAATCACCAGTAATTATCAATGCATCCTGATTGCATATTTGATCAATTTGAGACTGCAGAAGTTGGTAAAAATCTTCCATTTCTTTATCTTTGGCCTTAGTGGTTGGTGTGTAAATTTGAACTGAAGTATTAACTGGTCTTCCTTGTAGGCTTATGGATATTATCTTATTACTGACAGCATTACTTTTCAGGATAGATCTTGAAATGTTCTTTTTGATGATGAATGAGACACCATCCCTCTTTAATTTGTCATTCCAGGCATAGTAGACCATATGATTGTCTGATTCAAAATGGCCAATACGAGTCCATTTTAGCTCACTAATGCCTAGAATATCAACGTTTATGTGTTCCATTTCATTTTTGAGGGTTTCCAGTTTTCCTAGTTTCATAATTTGTACATTCTACATTCCTATTATTAATGGACCTTTGCAGCTGTCTCTTCTCATTTTGAGTTGTGCCACACCAGCAAATGAAGGTCCCGAAAAGCTTGATTCCACACATAACGTTAAGCCCGACTCTACTTTGAAAAGTCACCTCTTCCTCAGTCGTGTTTTGAATGTCTTCCAACCTGAGAGGCTCATCTTCTGACACTTTATCAGACAGTGTTTCGCTGCTATTCAAAATGTTTTCACTTACTAAATTTTTTAAGAAGTAAACTCCCAGGTCTTTCTTCCTGGTCTATCTTAGTCTGGAAGCTCAGCTGGAACTTGTCCACCATGGGTGACCCATGGCTGGTATTGGAAATACTGGTAGTATACCTCCCAGTATCACAGTAACACTCAAGCCACCACTGTATGACAAACTGACAGATGCGTAGGGTAAAACAATAATAACAACATTTAATTCAATGAGAAATAATGTAAAAATAAATTGCTGAAAAATATTTCTTTCAAGATTCTGCTATTTGATAATGTCCCAGGACATGTTCCTCAAGTAAATGATCTAAATCAAGATGTGAAAGTGATGTGTATCTACCTCCCAATAAGACACCTATGATTCAGTCTATGGATCAAGCTGCAATCACCACTTTCAAGGCATACTACCTACAGACTATGTTTGTTCAGGCAATCACTTCAATAGATGGAGGTACCATAATGATACGTGATTTCTGGAATAATTATTCTTCAGTGTATCCCAAACATTGCATATTCCTGGGAGAAAGTTACAGGAAAATACATACAAGGGATTTGGAAAAAATTACTGAGTTATGTGAACACACTTCAGGCATTTGATTAGGATAATATGATGAAAGAAATCAGTGGAAAAATTGTCTGTATGGCAAGACCGTTGTTTTTAGAACTTGATATTGCCAGTGTAGAACAGCTCATAGATCATGAAGATCTAGACTTAATGGATTTTGAAGAGGAAAAAATGCTGATAAAGAAAGAAATAATGAGGAAGAGAAAGGATAGAAGTTGTCAAAAATTTTACAGTGAAAGGATTAGCTGACATTTTTTTCAAACTAAATCAAGGTCTGGAATATATGGACCTAAGTGCTGGTCACCTTGCTAAAGTTGATGGGCAGATTCAGGAAGCAGAGAGATGTTACTGTGAAATATATGAATAAAAAAAAGAAAAGGACCACACAAACAACTCTCACTAATTTTCTGACTAGAAATGCTATCCCTTTCTCAGAGATAATCCACATGATCCAGAACCTTCCATAAGTGGAATTATTACTACAACTGACAAAATGCCAATACCAACCAACTCTTCTTCTTCATCAGGCTAAATTTTTATGATTTGTGTACTTTTTATGTATGTATTAAAATATATCTGTAAGTTCATGTGTAATGTTTTCAATCTCCCAAAACAAAAAAGCTTGGATTTATGAAGATATTGATAATAAAAAGCAACAATAATGAAAAATAAAACATTAAAAAAAAAGGTATTTGAGTTATGTTAGAACCATCTTATGATGGAACCATTAGAACAGAACTCCATTATAGATCCGGGACTTCCTGTATAAGCAACAATAAATTATATTGTCATTATCAAACTTTATACTGTTTTCAGCTTATTAAGATAAATTTCAGATTTTGTTTAATTTAGCTTCTCATTCAGTATTGTATTTCAGGTAAAGTGATTTTTAAAAATAAATCTCCATGAAATATAGGAGCTCGGCTTACTGATGCTATGACCAAAACCAACACAGTCTAAGGAAAAAGTCTATCTAATATAAAACCATCTTTCTTTAAATGTATGCAAAACTGATTCAAATGAGAACACGGAGAAAAGAAAAAAAGAGTAAAACTCAAGATACTGCATCGCATTTGTAAAAATTAGAAACCGAATATATTAACAATAATGAGACTCTCTCAAGCTTATTATACGGACATCATTAACACTCATATTGAGAAAAACACACTTTATAAGAACTGAATATAAATTTTTGCCTCAGGGAATATATTAAAAATTCAGTTTAATTCAGTGATTTATTTATTACCTAACCTTTTACAAAATACACTTGAGACAGACCTCTTGATGTGGTATACATTTGACTACATTGAACACTGTACTATGTTGTAATGGAATACACATCCATTATGCATTCTTATCTGTGGGCATAGTCAGCACTTTCATCAAAATATGCTATGTATGATATGTCTCTATGATCAGATTTCAAGGATGCTCGTTTTCCTCTAGTAATAGCTCTCTCTCTGTCGAAGTAGCAAATGCCTAAATTTTAGAATTTGCATGTGCTCCTTTTATTTAGCACTTGGGATCTTATAGAGCTCTGGTGGCATAGTTGTTAAGAGCTCAGCTGCTAACTAAAAGGTCTGCTGTTCAAATCCACCAGTCCCCCTTGGAAACTCTATGGGGCAGTTCTACTCTGTCCTATAGGGTTGCTATGAGTCGGAATCAACTCGACAGCAATGGGTTTGGTTTTGAGTTTTTTTTGGTATCATAATAATTAAATGTTCTTGGGTAAGTTCATGTATGACATTAATATGTATTGGTTTATATGAATTAGCTTATCAGATCTTCTGAAAGCAAATCTCAAAGTATGTGTAGTGACATTAAGAAAGACAGTGCTATTAAGAGAGAAAAGATGTGGCTATGGGAGGATGAAGGCCCTGGAAAAAGCTTTTTTCCTTCTCACAACTTGTTTCCAAAGTTTACAACATGTTTTGCTTCTCTGGTTCCACAGCCTTGATGGTAGCGCTAGAATTTACAAACTAGGCCTTGGGTATACTGTTTTATCTAAGCCTGTGTCTTTTTAATAACGTATATATGTTACTACTTCTCTGAGTAATGTAGAAATTACATAAAATGTTCTATCTAAAGAATGAAAGAACTGAAGAAAAAATTTGAGCCTCGAGTTGCAGTATTGAAGGATTCTATGGAGAAAATATTAAGTGACACAGGAAGCATCAAAAAAAAGATGGAAGAAATACACAGAGTCACTATACCAAAAAGAAGTGGTCAACATTCAACCATTTCAGGAGGTAGCATCTGATCAGGAACTGATGGTACTGAAGAAAGAAGTCCAAGCTGCACTGAACGCAGTGGTGAAAAACAAGGCTGCAGGAGTTGGTGGAATGTCAACTGAGACATTTCAACAAATGAATGTAGCACTGGAGGTCCTCACTCGTCTACGCCAAGAAATTTGGAAGACAGCTACCTGGCCAACCAACTGGAAGAGATCCATATTTATGCCTATTCCGAAGAAAGGTGATCCAATCGAATGCAGAAATTATCAAACAATATCATTAGTATCACATGCAAGTAAAATTTTGCTGAACATCATTCAAAAGCTGTTACAGCAGTACATTGACAGGGAACTTCCAGATATTCAAGCCAGATTCAGAAGAGGACGTGGAACCAGGGATATAACTGGCGATATCAGATGGATCCTGGCTGAAGTAGAGAATACTAGAAAGATGTTTACCTGTGTTTTATTGACTGTGCAAAGGCATTCCACTGTTTGGACATAACAAATTATGGATAACATTGCAAAGAATGGGAATTCCGGAATACTTCATTGTGCTAATGAGGAACCTGTACATATATCAAGAAGCAGTCGTTCGAACAGAACAAGGGGATACTGCCTGGTTTAGAGTCAGGAAAGGAGTGTATCAGCGTTGTATACTTTCACCACACCTATTCAATCTGCATGATGAGCAAATAATCAGAGAAGCTGGACTCTGAATAACGGGCCATCAAGATTGGAGGACGACTCGTTAACAACCTGCAGTATGTAGATGACACAGCCTTGCTTGCTGAAAGTGAACAGGACTTGAAGCACATACTGATGAAGATCAAAGACCACAGCCTTCAGTATGGATTACACCTCAACATAAAGAAAACAAAAATCCTCACAACTGGGCCAATAAGCAACATCATGATAAATGGGGAAAAGATTGAAGTTGTCAAGGATTTCATTTTACTTGAATCCACAATCAACACCCATGGAAGTAGCAGTCAAGAAATCTAATGACCCATTGCTTTGGGCAAATCTACCGCAAAAGATCTCTTTAGAGTGTTAAAAAGCTAAAATGTCACTTTAAGGATTAAGGTGTGCCTGACACAGCCATGGTGTTTTCAATTGCCTCATGTGCATGTAAAAGCTGGACAAGGAACAAGGAAGACCAAAGAAAAATTGATGTCTTTGAATTATGGTGCTGGCAAAGAATATTGAATATACCACAGACTGCCAGAAGAATGAACAATTCCGTCTTGGAAGATGTACAGCAAGAATGCTCCTTAGAAGCAAGGATGACAAGACTTTGTCTCATGTACTTTGGACATGTTATCAGGAGGGACCAGTCCTTGGGGAAGGATATCATGCTTGGTAAAGTAGACGGTCAGTGAAAAAGAGGAAGACCCTCAATGAGAGGGATTGACATGGTGGCTGCAACAATGGGCTCAAGCATAACAGTGATGGTGCAGGACTGGGAAGTGTTTTGTTTTATTGTACACAGGGTTGCTATGAGTCAGAACCGACTCGACAACACCTAACAATAACAACAACATGTGGTAACCTTATGAGTGTCAGAGTAGAACTGCACCCGTAGGGTTTTCAATGGCTCTGATCTTTCAGGAGTAGATCACCAGGTATTTCATCCAAGGTGCCTCTTGGTGGATTTGAACCACCAATCTTTTGTTTAGCGGCCAAGCGCATAATATTTTGTACCTCCCAGGGACTCCTTTAATATAAGTTAGGTAGAGAACTAGGCTCCCTGATAGCAGTGGGGATAATAGAATTCCCCCAAAACAGAAGTCAAGTAACAGTGTTTAACCATCAAAAGCAATGTGTGCACAATTATTGTCACCAGTGGCAAGATCAGAATGGCAGTCAGAGGTTCTGACCCACAGAAACCTATGGAGTTGGTTTAGAGAAGCAGGTTACTAGGGACCAGATATATGGACAGTCAATATGAGTATAGTTTAACTGATACATTGAAAAGTAACCAAGAAGGGACAGTCAGGAGCCTGAAGGTGGCCTCCTAAGTCTGAAGGTGGTCTCCTAATATAATGCTGTCTTAGTTATCTAGTGCTGCTATAACAGAAACACCACAAGTGAATGGCTTTCACAAAGAGAAATTTATTCTCTCACAGTATGGTAAGCTACAAGTCCAAATTCAAGGTGTTAGCTCCAGGGGAAGGCTTTCTCTGTCAGCTCTGAAAGGAAGGTTCTTATCATCAATTTTCTCCTGGTCAATGAGCTTCTCAGTGCAGGCACCCTGGGTCCAAAGGATACACTCTTCTCCTGTCATTACTTTCTTGGTGCTATGGGGTCCCCCATGTCTCTCTGCTTGCATCTCTCTTTTAGATCTCAAAAGAGATTGGCTGAAGGCACAATCTAGTCTTGTAGATCTAATCAATATAACTGCTACTAATCCATCTCAGTCACATCATAGAGGTATGATTTACAACACATAGGAAAATCACTTCAGATGACAAAATGGTGGACAATCACAATACTGGGAATCATGGCATAGCCAAACTGATATACATATTTTCAGGGGACACAATTCAATCCACGACAAATGCCAAAATTATGTTTTCCAATATCCATCATTGATCCAATTACCGTGCTGCAGCAGAAAATGTGTATTTTTTCCATCAACAGGATCAGAAGCGGTTTGCATTACATGGACAGTAGTGTACATTTGCAGTCATTTCTAGTGCTAGGCTTTCTACACAACATTTCTCCATAAGCATATGATGCTATGCAATCATTTTCATTTGCCTTGGCAAAATTATGTGTCCTTGGGCCCTATCCTTAGAAATTCTGATTAGACAATTCTGTAAAAGTCTCATGAATATAAAGATTTATATAAGAAGCTCTGGTAAAAATGATATGGCTAGTGATGCATTAAAGCATTGGTTAAACTATTTCACTCGTACATTACCTAAAAGAATTTTGAGGGAAAAAAAAAAACAAACTTGCACATTTTTAAACTAACATTGTAAGTTTAAATGTTACCAAGGATAAAACTGCCAATGTGATACAGTGTTATTGTGAAGTAAAATTGTTACAGGACTCATTTAAAGGTATCTAGTGAAATCTACATGCCATAGCAATTTTCCTGCTTTAAAATAAATCTAAAAGTAGATTAAAAGCTCTTTTACTGTCTGAGATTTTATAACCTTCCCTCTTCCCCATGATTTCACACTTTTACTTCATTTTTTCCAATGAATTTTACCCTGATATGTATTGATGTTTGAAAATCTTTTATAGATAACCTCATCATACTCTGCTACAACTAATTTATTTTATAAATTGAAGTAAATATTTTTCAATATCCTGTGACTGATCATAGGGATGTCAGTGTAAAAACTTCTCATGGAATGTATTACCATCCCACTTATTATAAATCAATCAAAAGATTGTAAATATTTTATATAAGTAATTATTAAATATGAAAACTAAAATCTATTAAAAATAAATTTCTTAATGTATTGAATGGGGATGTTTTCCTCAATTATGTAATGTATTCATGAATTATTGTTAGAATGAGATACAAGCTTTAGCATCAATTTTATTCTTAATGTTTGAACTGATGAAAATTTTCACATACGTAGATGAGAATAGAAGTTTTCTTATAGCAATGTCACTGTTGTCTTGGAAGAAGTACAACCAGAATGCTCCTTAGAAGGAAGGATGGCAAGACTTCATCTTACGTACTTTGGACATCTTGTCAGGAGGGATCATTCTCTGGCGAAGGACATCATGCTTGGTAAAGTACGAGGTCAGCGAAAAAGAGGAAGACCTTCAATGAGATGGATTGACACAGTGGCTGCAACAATGGGCTCAAGCATAACACGATTGTGAGGATGGCGCAGGACCAGGCAGTGTTTTGTTCTGTGGTGCATACAGTGGCTATGAGTTGGAACCAACTTGACAGCACCTAACAACAACAACAACAACAACAATGTCACTATACTTTGAATTCCTTCCAAGTAATATGCCAAAATCAGTCATCTAGTACATATCCATATCTACCTATATCTATACAAGAACATTCCTTGTAGCGTTTCTTTAATAATAGTAAATATTGGAAACTATTTGATATTCTATTATGGCGGAATGGTTAAATGAATAATATTACATTAGTATTTTAATGTTGTTGTTAGCTGCTGTTCAGTCAGCCCCCACCTTATGGTGACTCCATGCACATTGGGATCATATTGTTGTGATCCACAGGGTTGTCTTTGGCCGATTTTTCAATATTACATTAATGTGTAGCCATGGATAAAATAAAGTAAGAGTGTTTATATTAAGCTAGAAATATATCTATACCAAAGTTTATTTTTTAAAATACAATTTTCATATAGATATAGATATAAATATTGTTATAAATATACATAGAGAGATGTGTGGATGATTATATTGATATGTAGCTTTATATATGAATAAAGGACTAACACATGTCAGGAGGTGGGAGATGAATCTTGGGTGGAAGGACAGACTGCTTGCTATATCATCTCTCCAGCTAGAGTCAGTAGGTACTATCTAAATTTAAAAAAGGTAGTTCCCAAACCCATTGCCGTCGAGTCAATTCCAACTTATAGTGACACTACAGGACAGAGTAGAATTGCCACATACGGTTTCCAAGCAGACTGTCACATCTTTCTCTCATGGAGCGGCTGGTGGGTTCAAACTGCTGATCTTTCAGTTAGCAGCCGAGTGCTTTAGCCACTGTGCCACCAGGGCTCCTCAGAGAAACAATATAATATATGAAAAATAGCCTTCTCTGTTCCAGACCTGAAAACGGACAGTTCTATCCAGAAGTTTTTGTTTTGTTTTATTTCTTCCCTCTGTGGGTATAGGGTCTAAAAATGCTTTAGATAAGCTTTGAAACCAGAGCCAGTGTTTCAGCTAGGATCCTGGAAATAAACGGGTGGATGCTCAAGAGTTTTTAACCCAAGAGTAGTATGAGTAGGATTGAGAGAACCAACAAAGACAGTAAAGTACCAGGGATTAAAATAGTAGGGAGCTCTTCCTCCCCCTGTACGTGTAAGGGTAGGGGACAGAAAGCTGCCACAAGAACCCAGTGAGAGGAACCCAACCACTGCTGAACTGTAGACTGGCAGGTGTGGGGCGGATGGAGATGAAAGCTTCACCTCTTCATTCTCTCACATCCGGCCAATCTGCTGCTGCTGGTGTCTTCCATCGGCTGAACGCTACGGGAAGCTGGAAGTCAAGGGAGCCAAGGTGATGAAGTTTGCAGAAGCCAGCATCCTGAGGCACAGATGAGGTAGAGCAGGAAGGAGATGAATCTGGTGCGCAGCCAGATGACAACCAGCATAGCTAACTGTCTGCTTGAAGGCAAGGGCAAGAATGGTCTTAGTCTGAAAGGAGGCTGGGAAAAATTGTTACCACACTACCTGAACTTATAAGAAACAGAGCCTATAAAGGACTCCGTGGGTGGTACCAACAGTTAAGCACTCCACTACTAACCCAGAAGGTTGGCTGTTTGAACTAACAAAATTGTTTTGATTTTCCTGTAATCCAGATTTCTGGGTTCATGGAATTGGGGTGACCCACAAAGGCTATTTACCCTTAGGTGTTTTTTTGAATCTCATAGGAACTGGTTCCCAGGCATAATCTTCAGGTCAGACAATAGTTCAGTAAGCAGCTTAGCAGAGACATTTGCCTTAGGCGTTGGGTTCTTTTGCAAAATTATCTATGTGCAGCCACCTTTGAGAAGCAGGAACTCCAGGGTATAACTAAGCTGAACCCATTGTCATCAAGTCAGTTCTAACTCATAGCAACCCTATAGGACATAGTAGAACTGCTTCATAGGGTTTCCACGGAGCGCCTGGTGGACTCGAACTGTCAGCCTTTTGGTTAGCAGATGAATGCTTAACCATTACACCACCAGGGTTTCCAGGGTATAACTAGAGGATGTTTTTTAGGATATTTGGCAGGTCCTTGATGACTGTTTCTGTAATCTGCCTTGTGCTTTGATGTTATCTTCTAACAAATTAACATAACAATGACCTATATAATCCATTTTCACTGTCGCCTCTTCAGAGTGCCTTCTTGACAGGTTCAGGTGATGATTCTAATTGTATCTACTCACATCAAATATCTTCTGTTACATTGGTTTTTGGTGTTTCTGTAAGAAATTTATGTTTTTGACAGAACCTACCCAGAGGTACCTCAAAAGAAAGGCCTGGCAATCGGCTTCTAAATGGCCACAGCCTTGACAACCCTATGGAGTGCAGTTCTGCTCTATACATATGGGGCTGCCTTGTGTTGCCAGGAGTTGGACTAGACCTGATGGCAACTGGTTGGTTGATTATTTGTTTGTTTCCTTTGATGAGCTTGTAAAGCAGCTCAACAAGAGACAGACATGACTACATCTGAACTAAGCTGCTCAGTGGCCAGAATTAACATTATATCCCTTGATACAGAATATAAGAAACTTATAACACTATACTGTTATTTATCTTTTCCCTGTCCTTGGGTTATTTTGACAAATATTTTATTCTATATATGTAATAAACCCCATAAGAAATTGTTATTATTTTTGACTCAAGCAATAAATTGTTTTAAAAATAAACAAGAAAATATAGAAAATAGGCCTTAAATATTAAATTACATTATTACTATCTGTTTTGCTCCTCATTCCTTCCTCTAGACAGAATTTTCCATCTTGTATCTTTTCTTCAGCCTAAAGACTTTCTGTTATTATTTGTTGTTGTGAGAATCTGTGGACAACAAATTCTTTCAGCTTTTAGTTATCTGAAAATATTTTATTTTAATTTCATTTTTTGAGGAACTAGATGGTGCCCGGCTGCCACCAGTGACCACCCTGACAGGGAACACAACAGAGAGTCCCTGATAGAGCAGCAGAAATGTGGGGTGCAGAACTCAAATTCTAGTAAGAAAACCAGACTTAATGGTCTGACTGAGACTGGAGGAACCCTGGAAAGCATGGCCCCTGGATTCTCTATCAGCCCAGATCTAAAACAATTTCTGAGGCCAACTCTTCAGACAAAGATTGTACTGGACTGTGGGACAGAAAATGATACTCATGAGGAGTGTGCCTCTTAGCTCAAGTAGATACAAGAGACTAAATGGGCAGCTCCTGTCTGGAGGTGAGATGGGAAGGCAGAGAGGGTTAGGAGATGGTTGAATGGACATGGGAAATCGGGTGGAAAGGAGTGTGCTGTCACAGTATAGGGAGAGCAATCAGGGTCATATAACAATGCAGGTTTAAATTTTTGTATAAGATACTAACTTGAAATGTAAACTTTCACTTAACAACAATAAACAAAACAAAACAAAAAAAAACCCATTGCCTTTGAGTCAATTCCGACTCATAGCAATCCTATAGGACAGAGTAAAATGGCCTCATATGGTTTCCAAGGAGCGGCGGGTGGATTCAAACTGCTGATCCTGTGGTTAGCAGCCATAGCTCTTAACCGCTGCACCCCAGGGCTCCAAAACAGCGATCAGCAAACTCTAACCCACGAGTCCAATCCAGCCTGCTGGCTATTTAGAGAATCAAGTTTTATTGGAGCACAGTCCTATCCATTCTTTTGAGTATTTTTATGATTACTTTTGTGTTGTAACAATGCATTTGAATAGTTGTGACAGGGATTGAGTGGCCCCGTAAGTCTAAAACATTTACTATCTGACCTTTTACGGAAAAAAATTTCTGACCTCTGGTTTACCACTTTGTAAAGAACATGAACTGAAACATTCAGCTTATGAACAGATCATTGAAATGACCACTAACAGATTAACAGAAATAAAGCAAATCGCAGCGTTTCTAAATGAATGCTGGTGTGATTCTGATGTTAACAGCCTACACCCACTCTTTAGGGCATGTGGGAATCAAGCAAGGTAGACATGACGCCTTGGTGCTGGATCTTGTCCTTGTCCTTTGGGCTTCTGTGTCCTCCATCTCAGTCATCACTGTGTTATGTTAAATCTCATGCAGCTTAGCTTCATGTGATATTCTAGTATCAGTGCTGATATGGTCACGTAGAGCATGTTCTGTCTGTATTTTGCTCAAATTTAAGTCCTCAAATAGCAGGTTTTCTGACTTGGGTACGTAACTGTCTCCCACTCTTTTCCAATCGATTCACTGTACCTGCTCCTAATTGCTAATTATCCATTCTGGGACATATGGGAGGGATGACATTCCTGTAGGAGTCATTTGTATGCAACTGCTCTTTCAAATTGTATATGCTTTGCCCTGGAATATATTTCTGATATGCAGAGAGGAATTTGGCTTGGCTTTAAGGACTGAAGATGTAATAACTCTGGATAGAGTGTCACCTAAAATACCCCACTGTTTCACTCAAATTTAGTTTGTCATATAGTTGTCTTCTGTCTTTAATGCAAATAATCCCACTACAAAAGGATCAGTGTACTCCCACAATTTAGTGGGCAGAGTCAGAAATTTTCTGTTTCATCTTTTTGTTTTTTTGCACATTTTCTTTGTAAACATGTATTTATCTATATTTCTACCTATTTTTTTTTTTTTTTACCAACAAAGTAAATAATTCTATAAAATTTTGGAAGCCAAGTTTGTCAATAAAACTATTACAAAAACAACACAAAACTAAAAAGTCAAATTTTAATATCAATGATCTCAATCAAAATTATACTTTAAATAAATTATCAAAGTATATCACAATATAATTTCAAAATGAAAGTATAAATTAGTTTATACATAATCTTCATTTGGTTAATTTTCAGGTTTGAGATGATATTATGGATTGAATTGTGTCCCCCAAAAATATGTGTTGTAAATCCTAACCTTTGTGTCTGTGATTATAATCCCATTTGGTGATGATTTGTCTTTGTTATGTTAATGGGGCAGGATTAGTGTAGGGTGTGTCTAGAGTCCATCTCTTTTGAGATATAAAAGAGATTTAAATGAAAGCTAGCAAGGAGAGACAGGGGAAGAGAGATACCAAGTCACATGAAGATCACCTAAGAGCAGAAGCTCAAAGAGACAAGAACCTTCCTCCAGAGCCTACAGAGAGAGAAAGCCTTCCCTGAGAGTTGGCACCCTGAATTTGGACTTCCAGCCTTCTAAACTGTGAGAAAATAAATTTCTTATTTATTAAGGCCACCCACTCGTGGTGTTTCTGTCATAGAAGCTCTAGATAACTGAGACAGATGGTGTGCATACTGAATGGATGCTGGCTGAAGGCCTCTAGCCTCTTCTACCTTGAAAAGAGTTATTTGGATATTGTCATGGTTTGAATTATGTCCCCCCGAAAATGTGTGCATCAAACTGGCTGGGCCATGATTCCCAGAATTGTGTGGTTGGCCTCCATTTTGTGATTGTAATTTTATGTTAAAGAGGATTAGGGTGGGATTGTAACACCACCCTTACCCAGGCCACGTCCCTGATCCAGTGTAAAGGGAGTTTCCCTAGGGTGTGGCCTGCACCACCTTTTACCTTACAAGAGATAAAAGGAAAGGGAAGCAAGCAGAGAATGGGGGACCTCATACCACCAAAAAACCAGTGCCAGGAGCAGCGCATGTCCTTTGGACCCAAAGCTCCTAGTCCGGGGAAACATTGATGAGAAGGCCGATAGAGACAGAAAGCCTTTCCCTGGAGCTGACGCCCTGAATTTGGACTTTCAGCCTCCTTTACTCTGAAGAAATAAATTTCTCTTTGTTAAAGCCATCCACTTGTGGTATTTCTGTTGTAGCAGCACTAGATGACTAAGACAGATATTAATAAGGGCAAAATAATGTATACCCACTTTATAAAACAAAGCTCCAAACTTAGATTGTGTGAGGTGAAAGCTTTGCTCTCTTAATAAAGCTTTAGCTTAACTCATCAATAGATTAAAATTATATCTGTTATTATTTATTTTGAAATTAATAAGTTCGATATACATATATATTTAAAAAATGCTTTGCTCAAAGTTCTGTGTTAGCTATTGTGGGAGAAAAGAAAGGACAGCAATTATCCTTACCCACATAAATTCAAAATTTAGGAAAAATAATTTACTACAAATATAAAAAGTGGTTATTTTTCTTAATTCATGAGGAAGTCTCAATAAACGAGTTGAAAAACAAACCACTAACATGCTGATTTTTTTGAAAGGCACATAGTTTCAAGACAAAATTAAAAGAAAAATTCATGGTTCAACAGCATGTAAAATTATTTTCATTAGCGATCAGAGAAATGTAAAGTTGAGTTAAATTTGTACCTATAAAATTGGTATATATTTAAAAAGACAATCCCTAAAGATTGCAAGTAAGTGACAAGATGACAAGAAAGACCTCTCATAATTATTGTTCACTAGAGTTTAAACTAAAACAACATTGCAGAGAACATATTTGGCAATATGTTGTGAGATCCCTAAAAGTTTGCATATGTAGACTAAGAAATCTCTCTTTTAAGAATATTTTTTAAGGAAATAACCAAATATGTGTCCCAAGAATTAAATGTGAGTGTTTAATTAAATTACAGTATTATTTATGAAAGAACAAAATAAGAAACAACTTAAATGCCCAGTAATAGATAAAATGTTAAATGTATTAAGTAAATACATAACATTTAATATAATGTATACATAAAAATGCTTTAAAGATTTTAAATATGCAAAAATCAAAATGATATACTGTTAATTATATCATTAAAAACTGAAGGGGACATTACTAATGATTCTGTATAGAAAAAGAGATTATGGAATATTTCCTTTTTTTTGTATACTATCAGATATTGTATGACTTTTCTATAATTTTGTGTTACAGTTATATAATCAGAATGCAAGCAATAAGTGTTAACTAAAATGCAACATAAAACATAAGGATGAAAACAGATATGTATATAACTTACTTTATTTCAGTCATACTCTGATGAGTCATCAAATGGAGGACTATACGACACACTTTAATGAAAGATGAATAAAACTGGGCCATCCCTAGGAAGAGTTATTTGGAAGACATAGGATATGACCTTGTCTCTGAAGGAGGGATATGATGCCAACAGTCAGACATAAATAATGTTGTATAAGACTTAATGGTGATAAGAAACAAACTAAATGAAACAGAAAGAGAAGAATGTAGTCTATGGGCAGGGAGAGATTATTAGTGCGTATTATTAGTACTATGTCACGTAGTAGTGATGGTGGTAGTAGCGTAACTAGAGATAAATATGGAAAAAGAGACAGACTATATTTTGAAATGTCTCAAACGATAGGCCAAGGATATGGTCTTTATTTTGTATCGAGTGGGATCCCACTGAAAGAAGCAGCATTAATACAGCTCTGAATTTCCCCCAGTGCCTGTACTATAGGGTTGCTATGAGTCGGAATCGACTTGAAGGCAACGGGATTGGTTTTTTGGTTTTGGTCCTGTCTCAGAGTCAAACTCTGCATGAGAGATCTTGACTGGAATTCGATGCTATCAGGAGGGCATTGTTTATAGAAATGAATTTAAATAAAAAAGTTTAAGAGGAATAATCATCTCTGAAACATTATAATAAACAAGAGAGATGTAGGGGATCAGGATTCCCAGGTTCCTTGTATTAGTAACTCAGTATAGCTATTTCCCTGAAACACTGAGAAGTTGGGCAGAGGGGTAAGGTGTAAGGGGATGTTATAGACTGAATTGTGTCCCCAAAAAATATGTGCTGTAAATTCTACTCTACCTGTGGTTACAATCTCATTTGGGAATAGGGTTTTCTTTGTTATGATGTTGTTGTTGGGTGCCATCAAGTTGGTTCCGATTCATAGCAACCATATGTACAACAGAAGGAAACACTGCCTGGTCCTGCACCATCCTCACAATCGTTGCTATATTTGAGCTCATTGTTGCAGCCATTGTGTCAATCCATCTTGTTAAGGGTCTTGCTCTTTTTTGATGACCTTCTACTTTACCAAGCATATTGTCCTGAGGTAACACCTGAAAGAATGAAAGAATTAAGTAAAGAAAGGCATGAGAGATGTTTCCAAAATTTTTGCACATCGTATCTGAAGTTATGCTATTTGGAAATGGGCAAGAAAGAGCAGGTACCTGGCTGACCCTCCTAAAATAATCAGCTGACTTTTTTAATTTTAAAATTAAATCTGAATTTTAAAGGAAATAATATAAGACCTTATAATACAGGCCTTTTTCCCCCCTTCATAAAGTAGTGAGTATCTCCTTTGTTCTCAATTATCTACTTGTTTTCAGATTGTGAGTTAGAAAATTGATATGACCAAAACCATAATAACTATGTAATCTTAAGTAAATAAAGCAAGAGATAAATAAACATCTCAGTATGTACTGGGATTTATTTCTACACAGCATTATATGAATGATAATTTAAAATCTAGCCATAATTTAAATATGACAGGTAACCTCATTATTTGCCTTTTTAGTGATAATTATTACACATTTTATACATTACTTTTCAAAATGCACTGGATTTGAATAAGATAAGTTTCACCTGATGTAATGCAAGTGTTCTGAGAGTTATATTTATTTATTTGAGGTAGACCAGTTAGTGTCTGTTTTCTCTTCCTTATTCAAATTAGAATGAATTGTGCTACATTGACTTGTTTGTCAGAATGGTATAAAATGTAATTGCATAAAGTGTTTGTGAGGAAAAAAACTGTGATAGAAAAATTTAAATAAATAATGTGAATGAATTATTAATCATTTAATTCTCACAACCCTATAATTAAGGTATCCTTATCCTCATTTTGCAGCTGATGTAATGGGCTTGGAGGATAAGAAACTTGCTCGATATTAAAAGCTGAAGCTGAAATTTAAACACAAAAGACTCCAAAGCCTGAGCTCTGACCTACACATTGTCTCCTCATATTTAGGAAAGTAAGAAGGATTCTAACCAAAAAATTCCAAGTTGTTTTACACTTATTATTGATTGGGATCAACATAGTGTACTTGTTTAGTGCGCAATCTCTGGACTTCGGCCACTTAGGTTCAACTGCACCTCCATTCTACCCCTAGCCGGGTGAACATGGGCAATTTAACTGAACTCTCAATGACTCAATTTTTCACCTGTAACCCAGAGATGACAACAACTCTTTCTTCATAGTGATACTGAGTACTAAATGCATAAATAAATATCAATTAACCTAGAAGAGGTATCTAGCCTATAAAACCCAGAACAACCCAAACTCATTGCCAACGAGTCAATTCCAACTCATAGCAACCCTATAGCAACCCTATAGAACAGAGTAGAACTGCCTGATAGGGTTTCCAAGGCTGTAATCTCTATGGGAGTAGACTGCCATCTCTTTCTCCTGCAGAGCAGCTGGCAGGTTGGAACCACCGATGTTTTGGTTAGCAGTAGAGCGATCAGTGCTCCTTAGTAAATGCATTAATACCTACAAATTACCTAGAAGAAGTGCCTAGCCTATAAAAACCAAAAAACCAAACCCATTGCAGTCCTGTCGATTCTGACTCATAGCCTAGCCTATAAACATTAATAAATGTTTTTATCACACTTACTAAATTTAACTATTTCCATATATTGGCAAAACATTGTAGTATAAAGCTACATTTCTATATAATCAGACACAATCTTAAGGGAAAGAACAGAAAAAATAGGTACGTAATTAAAAAAAGTACTTTTTTACAAAGTTAATTCCCCAGTTATAAATCCAGGGAGCTGAGCTTTAATGTAAATCTTGGGATCCTGGCAATACTTTCTACCCAATTCGCACATGCCTTTTGTTTGTGATGACACGTACTTGTCTAACATTATCTCTAACACTTGTGGGAGTCTGCTATCCTTATCTTTGCTCAGCCTACTCTGAAATAATTACCCTGCTGCCTTTTTTGTAAAATTAATGACCATCCCACAAAACCGAGACTGGAGCTGATTCGTGAACTTCAAGTTTTCTCACAGACACATGCTGGAAGGAAGAGGTATAAACGATGCTCTACTCTCTGAATTCTGCGGTGTTTATGCACATTGATTCAAGGGTTCTTCTGATTTACCAAATTACTGTGTCATGCATTCATAATCTCTATGTATATAGATATATAGATATATACCTATACATGTTGTTGTTGTTGGGTGCCTTTGAGTAAACTCTGACTCATAGTGACTATGTGGCAGAACTTCCCCATAGGGTTTTCTTGGCTGTAATCTTCATGGAAGCAGATTGCCTGGTCTTGCTTCTGCAGAGCTGCAGGGTAGGTTCAAACCACCAACTTTTTGGTTAGCAGCCGAGCCCTTATACATACACATAGGCATATATCAAATACATTAATAAAAATTATTCCTATGTATACCTCAAGAGAGATGATATGTGGGATTCTGTAACGTGCTGTTTGCTTTTAAGGGAAAAAATCTTCAAAGAATGGTTCTTTATGCTAACCAAATGGGACTAACTTTGATCTGGGAATGTGGAGACTCGGATCTAGTCTGGGCTCTCTCATTGAGGACTGGATAAATCACTTGTCTTCTCTGTGCTTCCGTTTCTTTATATACTGAATAACAATGAAAACATCTGTCTGCTTGCTCCATATTTCTATTGTTCAGATGAGATAAAATAAGCTGACATACTTTGTAAAATGTAAAGCATGTGAAAAAAAATATGAGCTTAATACAGAAAAGTTTGTTCAATGCATTTCGGCAACCAGGTTAGAAAAAAATAATAGTTACGAACAGCAGCAAGGGTAATCCAGACTTCTCAGTCATTACCCAATTATCCTATAATGATACAGATGTAAATGCACTTTTGTGCACCATTTTAAAGAGCTCACATATAAAAGAATAACCTCTGTCCTTTAATCAAAGCTTTCAATAAAGTAGCATTTTTTAAAACCATCTGTGTTGGTTATGAGATGATATAGTAGATCACATTTTGTATATCCACATGATGAAGAGGCACGTTGACACCTATGAACTAATGGTTATGTTGCAGTAAACATGTCAAATAAATACCTTTAACATATAAATAAAATGGAAAGTAATATGCATGAGGAACATGCATCTTAGTTCAATCAAATATATGAGACCAAATGGGCAACTCCTGTCCAAAAGGAGGATGAGAAGGCAGGAAGGGACAGGAACTGGATGAATGGACACAGGGAACCTGGGGTGGAAAGTGGGAGGGTGCTGTCACATTTGTGGGGATTGCAATCAATGTCTCAAAACAATATGTGTATAAATTTTTGAATAAGAAATTAACTTGAGCTGTAAAATTTCACCTAAAACACAATAAGAAAAAGAAAAAATATCTCTTCTAAATTAATTTTAAAAAATACTAGATTTTACATTAGACGGTTCTTAATTTTTGTCTACCTGATATATTTTCCTTTTGGAAAAAATTCCACTTTTATTTCCATAAATCTGGTAAGTTAACAATTATGATGCCCCATCCCCAACTGAAGAGGGAGGAAAATGACCCATGCAAAGCAACTGGACTTTCTCCTGAGAATTTGAAAGTATTGGGAAGGCACTTGGAGCTGTGTCATATAAACTTTTGAGTTTCAGTTTTTTGCTATCCTTAGAGCTACCTAGGTTCTTGTTCTTCCTGTACTCTGATTATTCAGCTCTTTCTGAATCTGTAAATTAGTCTATATTATGCCAATGAATTTATTTCACATTTTCAGCTTAAGTTGCTTGTAATTGTTTTATATCGTGAGCAAAGATGAAACCATACTCAACAAAGTCATCCCAATAACTAAAAGATTTCCATGTACAATTCATGAAAGAGGAGAAACAAATGATATTTAAAAATAGTCAACCTCCCTAGTAATCATCTGTACAAGTAAAATCAGTAGTTCAGATTACAACTCCTTAGCTAAGAACCCTATAATGGCTCTCTATTTCACAGAGTAAAACCCAGAGTGCCAAAACAGCCTAGAAGACACTTTGTAACCTCTCCCTGCCCAGTAGTATTGTACCAGTATCTCCTCCTTTCTTCTACCTTGCCCATACTGCTGCCTGGCTGGTTCTTGAGTACACCAGGCACATTTCAGTCTTGGGAACTTTCTTCCAGTTGTTCCTTCTGCCTTCCCTAGGTAGCCCCTTGGCTAGACCCCTCATGCTCTTCAACTCTTTGCTTAAAGTTTTCTAACTCTAATACTTCAACTTGCCATTCCCTCGAATTCCTTCCTCCCCATACCCTATTCTAATGTTGTTTTATAGATAGTGCTTATTACATTTTAGATAATATATAATGTACTTTATTATGAAATTGTATTTTCTTATTGCTCTCCTGGAATGTAAGTGTCATAAAAATAGGGATCTATGTCTGTTTTGTACATTGGTGCATCCCACGTAATTAGAACACTAGTATCTGAGATACAGTAATTGCTTAATATTTATGGGATAGGGTACATGCTATTTTAACTTACTTAATTATCACATTTTAAAATGATGAGGATGTGGTGCAATGGAACAGAAAATATAGCACTGTGGGTAAGCATCCAGAACGCAGAACTAGACTACCTTGTTCATTCCAGGAATGCAAGACTGGTTCAACAATTGTAAGTCAATCAATCTACTTTATCTTATTAGCATACCAAATAAGAAAAAAAAAATCTGATCATATCAATAGATGCAGAAAACACATTCAATAAAATTCAACAGCCATTTATGTTAACAACTCTTAAAAAACTAGGAAAAGAAAATCAAACCCAAACCCATTGCCGTTGAGTCAATTTCGACTCATAGAGACCCTATAGGACAGAGCAGAACTGCCCCATAGGCTTTCCAAGGAGCAGCTGGTGGATTTTAACTGCCAACCTTTTGGTTAGCAGCTGAGCTCTTAACCACTGCGAGAAGCGAACTTTTTTAACCTCATAAACGAAATCTATGCAAAATCTACAAGTAACATCATAGAATATAAACAGGAAGTTGAAGTAGAATGAAAATAGTTCTTGTAATCTCTTGAGATAGTAGGCAGACCCCACTTTTCTGGAATTTATTCAAAGACAATAATAATACTAAAGAGAAGAGATTTCAGTCATCTTAGCAGTTTGCTTTGTTGACATGCCATAGTTACACAGCTATTCAGAGATGGCTTGGAAAAGATATTCAGTGATTGGCAGTCCCATATGGTAGCTCCCCAGTTCACCCTTGGTCCTGGAGAGGTACGCTGGCCATGGCATCTGGACATCAATGCTTTGTCCCAAGCAGCTACACAAAGCCATTCTCTTTCAGATCCAAGGAACTCTTAAGTTTGCAGCAGCTGGTATAAACCTTCTTTATGTGTAAGACACAGGTAGTACATATATATTTTTTTATGGTATTCAACCTAGCAGGACGTATCTGACCACATTAAACCTAAGAAGAAAGTCTATATTCATAGTAACAAAATACAGCTCAACATGTTGAACTCAGTTATATCATTGGAAAACTGTCCTTGGGGCGGTTCAAGGCCTGCATGTCACTTTTACATACTCTGACCATACAATTCTAACACACCTCTATGGGTTTGCTTTCCCTTTGTTTTGAAACATATATATGTATACACATACGTATATGTGTATATATGTGTATGCATATGTAATATGCATATACATATTTATATTTTTTGTCTAGTTTTTCTTCCTCTTTGACAAGGGGAGGAATTACTTCAATGACCTATTCCACCATTCTCTCTCTCACATTATAGTCCTAAACTGGTTCTTCTTTCTAAATAGGACAGTGACAGGGTGTTTTTTTTTCTATATTTTTAAAAAACTGTATCTTTAAAAAGACATTTATACTTGATTTTAGAATGTTCAACTAAGTTAGGCTTTGATTAAATTTTTTAATTATTATGTCATCAAAGTAGCCAAAACTTTTGCCTCCACAGCCATACATTTAACTTCTTATGTGCCACAAAAATGAAGATTTTGCTTGAGGAATTATTTTTGAGGTGGTGAACATGGGATATAAAGTATTTTCATAGTAGGCTTCCTGTAGATACCACACCTTTTACTGACAATATGTATTTTTAATTCCAACTTCCTTATTTATCAGAATATAGCTTACATATTCTGACCCAGAAAAGTTATTTAACTTCTCTGAACTTTATTTAGCTTTTTCCTTTATAAAATGAGAAATCTCTTTTAGTTTAAGTTGCTTCCAAGTGATCGTAGTCCATGCTTTCTTTGTTAATTGGTCAAGGTAACTGATGTTAGCTCATATAATAATTAATCTCAGTTTTTTAGTAGTTAATATAATAAACCTTTATTTCTCACTCGTAATACAGTTCATTCAGTTGCTTATTCACCTCTCCGTGGAGTAATTCAGGGCTCCCAGATCCTTCCAGCTTGTTGGGCCACCATTTTCTCCGGCCTCATTGCAGTCCTGCACTGCCTGTGTTTCGTAGGTCACAGAAAAGTGAGAGAGAGCAAGGATGATTGTTTGGGATGTTTTAGAGGTCAAGCATAGAAGTAGCTTTGGTTCCTTGGGCTCACATTCTACTGACCAAACCTCTGTCATGTAACTCCAAATTAACCACAAAAGGAAGACAGGAGAAAATAGCCTTTGGTTGTACCTAGGAAAAGAAAATGGGATTAGAGATCTTTGAGCTAATATCTCCCAAACCTTGTTTAAAAGCATATACTTGGAAGCCCCACTGCCTGAGTTTGAATCCTTGTTTTACCAATTCCTTCTTGAGCAAATCATTTAACCTCTGTGGTTAATTATAGTATTTACAGTGTTCTTATGGAAATTAAGTGAGTTCATATATATCAAGGTGTTTGAAAAGTGCTTTGTACATGTTAGCTGCTGTTATGTGTTCCTACAAATAGTCATTTCTTCTGGATAACAGGCCATTTGATCTCACTATGTAAATTTGACGTTGATGTGTAAGGTAATTGGGAAACACTACTCTATCCTAGAGGATTGATCTCATGAATAAAACCCCCAATATCTAAAAAACATAAGGCAATACAATTCATATTGTGGACAATCAACAATTCTCTCCCCCTGCTACTAAAGTTACTGTGATGCCCATGTTTTATTCCCAAAGCTCCAATTTGAGCTATGTACCCTTCCCCAAATCAATCACTGTGTACTAGAGGCCAGAAAAGACCTTAATCCCCAGTTAAGGAGCCTCAAACGTAATTTTACAACACTAACTGCAGCTACACTTGTAGTTAAGAAATCATCTCTCTTTTTTCCATCTTAAAAATCTGGTAGACAGTTCTGGCAAAATGGCGCTCTAGGCAGAAGCACCATGCCATCCCTCCACAGCAAAGATCTGAAAAACTAAGCCAAACAGAGAATACAACAATCCTGAAACCCTAAAACATCAAATGAAGAGATAAAGAACTCAGCCAAGCACCAAATGGAGTGAGAAAACTGACAGAGAAC
>NW_004443938.1:17663226-17684579 GCF_000243295.1 Trichechus manatus latirostris | reverse complement strand
AAAAAAATAAAAAATAAAAATAAAAAAATCTGGTAGAAGACAGTACAGGGCTTTTAAATGAAAACAATAGGAATGTCAGTGATCAAAACATTACTTTAAGATCATAACAGCATACATTGCTAGAGTTTAAAGCAATCTTAGAAGTCATCTGATGTGTTTATGCATTTGACTACTATGGTAACCCAGCCATAGAAAAAGTCAATAAATACTATGCCTGGTTCCCACAGACTGAGCTGGAGTTAGTTCAGGTCCCCTGATTCTAGGCTCTGGCTATTTCCACTCAGCCACCATATGAATAATGAAAACGAAATGTACTTAAACTGGATAGTGAGGATTTAGTGGCATGAAAAATCTCAATTGTTGCTTTCTCCCCAGTCAAGAAAAAAAAATCAGATCTCGTTTTACTCTGCCCTGTATGACTAAACATAACTCTTCCATGACTACAAATGATCTTTCTCTAATCACTTTGAGAAATGGACCCAGCATGGCAGAGAAATGTTGATGCTGATGATTTTTAAACTATCTAATCACTTGCATTGATGAAACTCGAAGCCACCCCAAAATACTTCAACGAAAGCTGACAACGATAGAAAAATAATGTTCTTAGATTACAGACTAGTTCTTAACACTCTGGAAAAATTATTTTAAATACCTCTACTTTTAGATTGATATCAAATTAAAACCGTGACAGTCTGCCCTGAACAGTAAATCCCCAGTCCCTTAAACTGCTCTAATCACTAACCTTTAGCACTGCACACATTTGTAGACTAAGATAATGAAAAATGATAGTGCTTATTCCTTAGGAAAGAAAAGAAAATCATGCTCTTATTGTTAAGTAACATAAAAATGTCAAATTTTATTTTCTCTCCTACAAGGAATCATCTGAACCTTTAAAAGAACCATTCAAAATATTATGCTTCTGTGTATGAATTGCGTATCACATATTTTGTATGTTGCATTAACCTGTTTCTAGGTAACTGTTTAGCCTAACAAAAATATACTCAGTGAAAATGGCTGTCAAGGGAAAAGAGTATGTTTTCTCACCTTCCATACGACAGACCTGGGTTGGATTCCCAGCCAATGCCCCACATGCACAGCACCAGCCATCTGTTGGTGGAAGCTTGCGTGTTGCTGTGATGCTGAACAGGTTTCAGCAGAGCTTCCAGACTAAGACAGACTAGGAAGAAAGGACTGGTGATCTATTTCTGAAAATTAGTCAATGAAAGCCCTATGGATCACAACCGTCAGATCCGCACTGGTCACAGGGTTGGCACAGGACTGGCATCATTACCTTCCATTGAGCAACAACATCCTAGCTACTGATCCTCCTGGTTTGCAAAATTGTTTCTTACTTCTCATGTCTCCTCAGCCAAAGATAGACTTTTCTGGTGCTGAGAGAAACACAAAATTGTGAATATGATACATTTGGCATTCTTATACTTCAGGTCTTCTTTTTTCTATTAATAATATGCTCTCAAATGGGCAATTTAAAAATTATTTAACCTTTTTCTCCTGTTCAGTTGCAGACTGTGGAGTCATCCAGCTTTAAGGAACAGGAGAATGAGGTTGTCCTTTCTCTCGTTTATATAGGTTACAGTACTTTGGGTGGAAATGAGGGTAAATTTCATTGTTCAGTCAGAAAGCTTTATATTTAACAATATTTTCCTGAGATTTTTAAACTGTCTGGACTGCTATGGTTCATTAGAAAGAAAATATTCCCCTTACTGTCCTTTCTACCCATTTGAAAGCGTAGTCTAGCTAAATCTAAAAAATCTTTAGTGAAGTTGTAACTTCAAACCGTGTTCCAGTTCTTTCCCTTTAGAATGACAGAACCATTTCACCAGTGGTGAGAACATGATTACCATCCTTATTTATTTGGGATCCTTTGGCAGCAGAAAGAACATCTTTCTCACTCAGCGTGACTTTCAACAGGTGGGCACTTTGTTTGACAGGAGACAAAATCACATTGACTAATCTGAACTACAGGCTTAGATAAAGCAATCTCTGGGGAGAACCAGCAGCCCCGCTCCAATTCCAGTTCACATCTTGGAAGAAATAAAGCGAACCATTTCTTTAAATGCTTTTCAAAGAGTCTGCACAACATTTGAAAAGGCCTTCATTTAATCATGCTTTTCTGCATATTCGTTACTTCTCCATTAATGCCAACAACCTCAGCCACACATGAGCAATGGGCAAAGCTATTACAGAGATTCCAATTAGTAGCTGGTTCTCTCTGAAACTTTAAGCAGACCGAATAAAAAAATGTTCCACATGAGCCACAACAGAAAAGGCTTGTCTAGTTTCCCTGCTTATTAACAGGATGACCTTTCTCCTATCCTTATCTTCAAAGAGAGGGAAGTCAAAGCTGTGGAGGGCTATTTATTTATTTATTTATTATTAGAGAGAGATTGTAGGCCCAGAAATTCGTTCTGTTCAATTATCACAAACTTTTCTCAGAGAATAAAAAGCACATTTTTTTTTTTTTTTTTTTTTTGTACAATTTATAGAAGAACAGAACTTTTCCAAGTTTCCACTCTCTGGAATTCTCTACCTTGCCAAGACCAGTATCACCACTGCTCTCTGGTGTCCTGGTTAACAGCAACTCACCTTTGAAGACTGGATTCCAGGTACATTTCCTATCTGGAGGATTCGTTAATTCCTGCTCCACTCCTCAACCACCCCCAAACCTGAACTCTTCTTCCTTTTCACCCTCACTGTGACCTCTGTCTGTGTCAGTCTCAGTTCTTCAGCCCTCTTCAGAATTCTTCCTCTGTGAGATTGTGAAGTATTTGATAGTAGGGATTCTGCATTATTGGTACTTGAACCCCCATCTCATGTAATATAATCGAAAATTAACTCATACTTGTTGCTTGTCTGAATAATGAATGAACAAAAAAGACAATATTCTGCCTACATGTGCATTTGAATTATGGTGTTGGGGAAGAATACTGAATATACCATGGACTTCCAGAAGAATGAACAAACATGTCTTGTAAGAAGTACAGCCAGAATACTCCTTGGAAGCAAGGATGGTGAGACTTCGTCTCATGTATTTGGACATATTATCAGGAGGGACCAGCCCCTAGAGAAGGACCTCTTGCTTGGTGAAGTAGAGGGTCAGCAAAAAAGAGGAAAACCCTCAACAAGACGGATTGACACAGTGGCTGCAATAATGGGCTCAAGCAGAACGACGATTGTGTGGATGGTGCAGGACTGGGCAGGGTTTCATTCTGTTGTATATAAGGTTGCTATGAGTCGGAACCGACTGGATGGCACTCAGCAGCAATAATATATATAAACTGTGGTGAAATGAGTTCCATTACATGGCCATTTGCTTTGGTTCTTTGGAGAAACAGCTTTAGAGATTTTCCCCGTAAGCCCTGAGGAGTTACCTTTGCCCAACTTTTCTACCCCAGAGGCATTGTTACTTTTGTCTAAGTTGATTACAATCTCCCAGGAAAGCTGTCAACAACCTGTGGTTTGATAATTTTTGTCTGGACCTGGGCTGCAGTCTGTCCTATGATTGGTATGCACCTTGCAGGGATTGGTCAATA
The DNA here is from genome assembly GCF_000243295.1 of Trichechus manatus latirostris. Taxonomy (NCBI): domain Eukaryota; kingdom Metazoa; phylum Chordata; class Mammalia; order Sirenia; family Trichechidae; genus Trichechus; species Trichechus manatus. Next base: position 17,681,025 of record NW_004443938.1, on the reverse strand, counting down.
GACTATGCAAATAAGGCAACTATAGCCTATTATGAAAATGAAGTGTTTGTGGCCTCCTGAGAGGGGATTAGTCAGTTTGTGCCCCCCTCCCCCCACTGGGAGGAGACTTGCCTTGAAATTGACAACGAGTTTGTATATATGTAGCCAAGCCCACAGAGGTTTTTCAGATAGAAAGAAGCAGGAAGACAGGAAGTAGGAAGAAACAGAAAGGAGAAAATGCAAGACAGAAGAAGCAGAGAGAAAGGAGGAAAAGAAACTCTCAAAAGACCTGTAACACAGTTCAAGGGCTATCACTGAAGACAGTGACAGGCTTGGAAGGGGCCCAGCTGCAGAGTCGGTGGTGACAGACAGCAGGGCCGAGAGGAATTTGTCCCGAGGATGCCAAGAAGAAGCCTGTCCTCAAGGGGCCGAGAGGGGACCTTCATAGCTGAGAGGGTAAGTGCATGGCAGAGAGAAGGGCCTGCTTGCTTGCATAGCTGAAGGTTGCTGAGAGAGCTGTCCTGCACTGAAGAAGGGAGGGATATGCTCTCCACTTCAGGGGAGCTTTCCATACCTTGCCTACCTGCTTCCTGATCCTGATACGGAGTTGTAGCCTGTTGATCCTGATCCTGAGTTGTACCTTGTTGCTTCCTTAACAAACCACTTAACTGTAAGTATGGTCTGTGAGTTCTGTGTGGCCATTGCAATGGATTATCAAACACAGAAGAGAAGTAGAGAGTGCCGTGGGAGGGATGGCTTGTGTCAGAATTTGTAAAAAGTTTGGAGAGTGGAGGTATGTCTGATCTCCAGCTCATGGTAATCAGCTTTGGGCTGATCCTGGTCATTATTCCCCCTGAAGTTATACAGGTTCTGATACTACTACTACTTTCATAGTTACCTAGCGCTGCTGTAACAGAAATATTGTAAGTGGGTGGCTTTAAAGAACAAAAATTTATTCTCTCACAGTTTTAGGTGCTAACAGTTGCCCAATTCAGGGTCTTGACCAAGTTGATTCCTTTCTTGTTGGTAACCCTCGGTGTTCCTTGTTTCCTTGGCTTGCCCAAAATCCTCACATGGTGTCTATCTTCCCCTATTCATACATGTCACTATATCTATGCTGCTCTTTATATACCTCAGAAATGATGGAGCTTATGAGCCACCCTACAGTGGTAAGACTTCAACTAACTGATTGATTATGATTACATTACATTAGATTCCATTATGGAAGGAAATTATGTCGCATTACATTATATCCACATGTTAAAAACAAACAAAACATTGCCTTTGAGTTGATTCCAACTCAAAGCAACCCTAGGCTGTACTCTTTACAGAAGCAAACTGCCACATCTTTCTCCCGACCTTTCCTTTAGCAGCTGAGTGCTCAACCACAGTGTCAACCCAGGTAAGGAGTTAGGATTCTAACATATGTTGTTGGGGGATGCAATTCAATCTATAGCTCTCTCTCTCTCTCTCTTTCTCTCTCTCTCTATATATATGGAGCTCTGGTGGCACAGGGCTTAAGAACTTGGCTGCTAACAAAAAGATCAACAGTTTGAATCCACTGGCTACTCCTTGGAAAACCTATGAGGCAGTTCTAATCTGTCCTATAGGGTCTATATGAGTCAGATTGACTCCGCAGAAATGGAATATATATGTTCCATGTATACACACACACACACACACACACACAGAAATATATATATATATATATATATATATACATATATATACACTGAGCAAATAATCTGAGAAGCTGGACTATATGAAGATGAAAGGAGCATCAGGCCTCTGGGTCTATGTACAGGTACCTCAGGAGCACAATTAAGTGTTCTGGAATTCCTATTCTTTGCCATGTTATCCATAATTTGTTATTTTCCACTCTGTCAAATACCTTTGCATAATCAATAAAGTACAGGTAAACATCTTTCTGGTATTCTTTGCATTCAGGCAAGATCCATCTGACATCAGCAATGATTTCACTCATTCCACGTCCTCTTCTGAATTCGGCTTGAACTTCTGGCAGTTGCCTGGTGATGTAGGGCCACAACTGCTTTTGAATGATCTTAAGCAAAATTTTACTTATGTATCATATTAATGGTAGTGTTCGATAATTTCCACGTTCTGTTGGATCACCTTTCTTTGGAATGGGTACAAATATGGGTTTCTTCCCAGTTGGTTGACCAGGTAGCTGTCTTCCAAATTTCTTTGTGTGAAAGAGAGTACCTCCAGCACTACATCTGTTTGTTGAAACATCTCAGTTGGTACTCTGTCAATTCCTGGAGTCTTATTTTTCACCAATGCTTTCAGTGCAGCTTGAAATTCTTCTTTTAATACTATCAGTTTTTTATCATATGCTACCTCCTGAAATGGTTGAACGCAGACCAATTCTTTTTGTTACAGTGTCTCTGTGCATTCCTTCCATCCTCTTCTGATGTTCCTATGTTATGCAATATTTTGCCCATAGAATCCTTCAAAATTGTAACTCAAGGGTTGAATTTTTTTTTTTTTTTTTTCCCAGTTCTTTCAGCTTGAGAAATACTGAGCGTGTTCTTTCTTTTTGGTTTTCTAACTCCAGGTCTTTGTGCATTTCATTATAATACTTTACTTTGTCTTCTTGAGCCACCCTTTGAAATCTTCTTTTCAGTCCTTTTACTTCATCATTTCTTCCATTTGCTTTAGCTGCTGTAAGGTCAAGAGCACATTTCAGAGTCTCTTCAGACATCCAGTTTTTTTTTTTTTTCCTGTCTTTTTAGTGTCCTTTTACTTTCTTCATGTACGATGTCCTTGATGTCATCCCACAACTCTTCTGGTCTTCAGTCATGAGTGTCCAGTGTGTCAGATCTATTCTTGAGATGGTCTTCAAATTCAGGTGTGATGTACTCAAGGTTGTAATTTGGCTCTCATGGACTTGTTTTAATTTTCTTCAGCTTCAGCTGGAATTTGCATATGAGCAATTGATGGTTTGTTCTGCAGTTGGCCCTTGGCCTTGTTCTGACTGATGATATTGAGCTTCTCCATCATCTCTTTGCACAGATGTAGTCGATTTGATTCCTGTATTTTCCATTCAGTGAGGTCCATGTGTGTAGTCACTGTTTATGTTGTTGAAAAAAAAGGTATTAGCAATGAGTAATTTGTTGGTCTCACAAAATTCTATTGTGCAATACAATTCAATTCATAACTCTCTCTTTCTCTGCCTCTGTATATATCTATCTCTCTATATATACACATATATATACATAGGTGTGTGTGCATGTGTGAATAGCATGTGTGAATATGTATATATATATATATACACACACACATATACACATGCAGGTGTGTGTATCTATATATCCTCTATATTATCATAATTATAAAATTTTGAATCATATTCAGTAAGACTCTGATAGATAAATATAGTTAGTCCTCAATAAAAGGAGTAACAAAATCATTTGGGCAAGTATTATCTCAGTGGTGGTCTGTTGTGGATTTCTCTTCTTGATTTTTTCCAGATTTTGCTGGCCCTGTGTGGCATATCTTACATCGATTTGGTCTCTTGTCAATTGTACCCTTTTCTTGCTGTAGAGACCTCACCTTCAGTCTTTCCCAGTGAGCTCACCCAAAGTGCACTGGATATACAGTCTATATACCTTGATCCCATGATGCTGTCTCTGCCCAGCCTTCTTGCTTTCCTTCTTATCCCAGAAATGACTACAAGTTCAGATTTTCTTTATATGTTACTGCCCTAATCCTGAGAATTTTAGGAAAATTGCCTTCAGTTTCTTTAAGCAGACACTATTTGGTTGAAGAGAATGGGGTCTATGATAAAAACATTTTGTAAATATGTAGAACATGTCTTAGGAAACTCCACTGGCCTTTTACTATTTTGTCCCCAAAGACAAATGACTTGGAAAGCATGGGAAAAGAAAATGTATCAGGTTCAAATGAAATCTTTAACTGCACAAGTAACATTCAGTGACCGCAGAGATGATTGGGTGTTTAATGTACAAATAATACTAACAAAAAAGGATTAGCTGATATTATTGCATCACTGTGGTTTCTTTCTTCACATAAAAGCCTTACCATTACAATCTACAAGTATGCACTTGTCACAGAATCCAAGTCGTTGGTATTAGTTTTATTTCTCCATAATAACTCTCAATACGTTGAGAACAGAGCCTATGTTTTCCTAGGTCTGGTGATACAACAAGGATAATATATATATATATATATATATATATTTTCTTAGAAATCTTAAATTTCATCCTTGCATGCAATTTCCTCAATGTTTGTTTGAATTACAAGCTATAGTAATTGGTTTTTGGTGGCACCTTCCTCTAGAAACAGGTGCCTGATGCTGTGTCCATTCACCCACATATGCCTCTGCTCTCAGGTGGCACATCTGATTGAACATTCTGAATGATTCCAAAGAAAAGAAAACTGATAAAGCAAGCAAACACAAAATACTCTTCCATTTTTAATTGCTTTCATCTTCTGCTACCCTGAGTTCAACTGGGCTATAAAAACCAATACCATTTGATAGTCTCAACTTTGAAAATCAGAAAACATTTATACAAAATCAGGTTAGATCAATGGTTCTGAAATTGTGAATCACATGAGTGTTTTGAGAGAAAAAAAAAAAAAAAAGCAAACCAGTTATCCTGTGTACTGTTTCTCAAACTTTCATATGCATATGAGTCACCTGGGAATCTTTTAAAATGCAGGTCTAGGATAGGATGATGGGACCTAAGATTTTGATTCTTACAAGCTTTGAGGTGAAGCCCATACTGCAGTCCCAGGGCCACACACCTTGAGTAGTAGGGCCTTAAAACCAAATCAAATCTGTTGCCATCAAGCCAATTCTGTCTCGTAGTGACTCCATGTGTTACAGAGTAGAAATGCTCCTTGGAGATTTCTGGGCTGTCATCTTTATGGAAACTGTTTGCAGGTCTTTCTTTTCTCCGTTTCACTGGGTGGGTTTGAACCACCAACCTTTAGATTAGTAGTACAGCACAAACCATTTGTGCTACCCAGGGACATGAGCAAGGCTTTAGGCTCCAGGTAGAACCCATTGCCTTCAACTAGATTCCAATTCACGGCAACCCCACGAGTTGCAGAATAGAACTTCTCCAAGGGTTTTCATGCGTATGACCTTTGAAAGCAGATAGCCAGGTTTTTCTTCCAAATCATCTCTTGGTGGGCTTGAACTGCCAACCTTTCAGTTAGTAGCAGAACACTTAACTGTTTGTGCTATGCAGGGTCTCCAGACTCCAGGTAAGACTTATGAAATAAGAACATCTCAGGGTGGTACCAGGTACTTTGTGTTCTAAATAAGCTGCCCTAGCGGGATTTATGTAAACAGTTAAGCACCTTCTGTGGGTCAGCATTTGGGATCAGCTGGAATATATGATCTTTCATTGCCTTTCAGTCTTCAGCAGTTGAATTTTCTTTGTTTTATGGAGGTAGCATTCTAACCAGACACTTTTATAGTTCAGCTTCTATGGGTGTTTATTATGCACTGAAGTGAAAATGATGGACTCGTAGATGTATTCTAAGGTAACTCACAAGTAATAGTCATTATTTTCAAATTGAACATATGCATGCATGCGCTCTGAACTATATGCCCTGCTCCAATGGGTAAAGCAAAATGCTTAAGGATCCTTTTCCATATATAGCTGAAATTTTTAAAAATGATGGTGTAAAACATGATGTCGCTAGTATGTAGAATTATTCGTGTTGTGTATGTCTAGCATTAATATCTCATGCCTGGTATTTTGCCATTTGTCAGCTTTTACTATCAAATTTCAATTTGAAAAATTTTCCCTTCAACTTGGTATCACGAATTATTAAGGAAAAATTTGAAAGAAAGACAAATTATATCAAGTTGCGTAACTCTTGATAAAAGATTACCTGAGACAGTGGTGAGAAACAACAGATTGCCAAACAAATGACTGTAATTAAAGTTCATATGATAAGTTGGCAAAGAATATTGAATATTCCATGGATGCCAGAAGAATAAACAAATCTGTTTTGGAAGAAGTACAGTCAGAATGTTCCTTAGAAGCAAGGATGGCGAGACATCATCTCATGTACTTTGAACATGTTATCAGGAGGGATCATTCCCTGGAGAAGAGCATCATGCTGGGTAGAGGGTCAGCAAAACAGAGGATCCTCAATGAGATGGACTGACACAGTGGTTGCAACAATGGGCTCAAACACAGCAATGCTTGTGAGGATGGCGCAGGACTGGGTAGTGTTTCCTTTTGTTGTAAATGGGATCGCTATCAGTCGGAACCAACTCTATGGCACCTAACAGCAACATGGTAAGTATCTAGAAAGATTGATTAAAATGTGTTTCTGATATACACTCAACATAAAGCAGGTTTAGAATCATGATATTTTAAGCAGGAGGAATTGTGCCTCTCTGTCTCATAGTGTCTCTTAACTTTGTGTTTGACAGTCGTATGAGTCAACCTCAGGCTATTGATCCTCTTAGGGAAATACACTAAAATACAATTTTGTATTAATTATATTACAGACATTTTATTTGTTTTTCTCATTGGTGGCTCCTAGACATATGTGCTTATATTATTTGTGTTGTTGTTATCCATAACAATACATACATTATTTGTAGGGACATCATAATCAATCATACCTATCAGTTCGATACTGGCATTGTGCTGTGCACCCGGGAATCATTCAGGCCCTGCAGCGAACAGAGACAAGAGTCCTGAAGATTCTTTATATTCTTTCCTAGGGTCTTTTTTTCACATTTAACAAAACTGATTTTAATTTTATTTTAATTTTTAATTTAATCTCTTTAATTTTATGTATGTTGTTGGTGAGAATATACACTGCAAAACATACACCAATTCAACAGTTTCTACATGTGCCATTTAGTGACATTCATTACATTCTTCGACTTGTTTGACCATTCTCACCCTCCTTTTCTGAGTTGTTCTTCCTCTATTAACATAAATTCACTGCCCCCTATATTTCCTATCTAACCTTTCGATAACAGCAGTTATAGATTTAATCCCCTATAGATAATTTTTAAAAGAGCATACTGCTCAAGGAAGACATTTTTTACAAGTTAAACTAAATTATTATTTGGTTTTTAAGAAAACTTCAGGGGATATTTGTCTAACTAGGCAAGATTCGTTTTGCTTTTCTTTTTGGCATTGATTTATCTCATCTCTGAAATACCTGATTGCTATAGGAATACAGTACTATCTTTCTAGCTCAAATTTCATAGTATGAACTGAATCAATTACAGAACATAAGAAAAGTTCGTATCGTGGCTTCAGCACTTTTTAAAATTATATCTCAGACTTTCTATATTTTTTACAGTTAAAAATATTTTATTGATTCTTTCTTTTGTATCCTCAGTGAATAATAGTTCCAATCTTATTTCTGACCTTAAAGAAAAAGTCAGCAGAATAACTTAAGCTTTGAAATCCTAGCAAGCTCCAATAATTTACAGTCTCTCTAATCCTTAAGCCCATGTTTAAATTAATAAGCACTCCACATTTAGGGTACACTCCTACAAACTGCACTGTTTCTCTACAGAGAGACTACAGGTATCTGGAGGGCTCTCAATATTCACACCCCTTCCCAATCTGCTCTGCTTACTTTCTAGGTTAGTTGAGAGGATTATATGTTTGTCAGTATAAATATTTATGGAGAATTTATAGATATGGAGAGAGATTTTATGACACCTTACTAAAAGAACCTGGGACATGCATCAACAAAGAATCTTGATCTTTAAAGAAGATCTATGAGATAGTAAAACTCCCTAAGAAGTATATCATGCTTGATAGAACTGAGAAAGGAAAAAGCAAAAAAGAGATGTTTCTAAAAAAAGATATTTGAATCAGAACACGCAACATTCTTAAAATGTTATTTCTAAGCTGTAGTTTCTGAGTTTTACATAGTTAGGAGACAGTACACACGTGTATGTCTTCAGTACCTCCTGGCTCTAAACCAATTTGGATCTTTTTCTAGGTGTACATCAGAGTCAGGTATATTTGTTTCTATTTTCTAACCCACATTGTGTATTATTTTCTGTTTCCCTGCTATTTTGTGTTTCAATTCATTAATTATTACAAAAATCTTGCTTTCTTCAAAAATGCTTTACAAAATGATGGCTGTGGAATTCTACAACTCCCAGTCTCTCTAAACTGAATGTTATCTATCTGTAACAATCAGCAATTATTCTTCACACTGGGATGCTGGCAAGAGTGGCATTTTAAAACCCTTTTTGCTTTAGGAATATTTTATAGCTTAGAGTCTAAATTAAAAATTAATTACTTATGTGTGCAATGACATTACTTGTCAATTACTATGTGAAACCAGTCAACAGTGGTGCAAAAAATAACTCTATAATCACTTATGGACAATATATTGTATTCTGGGTAGGTCAGAGTTAGAAGATAATTATAATTTTATACATTCTTTTAAATACAAATGCATATGGAAATAAGATTTATGAGCACACTCTTAAAGTAAGTGCATCTCTATTTTTTTCCAAGACTTAAGCAATAGTCTGTATAAATTTCAGGCATTTTGGAAATGTTTTAATAAAGGAAGAATGAATGCTGCCCACAAGAGACACACTTTAGACTTAAAGGCACAAACAAACTAAAACTCAAAGGATGGAAAAAATAAATCAAGCAAACAACACTCAAAAAAGAGCAGGAGTGGCAATATTAATCTCTGACAAAAGAGACTTTAAAGTAAAATCCACCACAAAGGATGAGGAAGGACACTACATAATGATTAAAGGTTCAATACACCAAAAGGACATAACTATAATAAATGTTTATGCACTCAATGACAGGACTCCAAAATGCATAAAACAAACTCTAACAGTACTGAAAAGAGAGATAGACGGCTCCACAATAGTAGTAGGAGACTTCAACGCATCACTTTTGGTGAAGGACAGAACATTCAGAAAGAAGCTCAATAAAGACACAGAAGAGCTAAATGCTACAGTCAACCAACTTGATTTCATGGACGTATACCGAATACTCCACCCAGGGGCAGCCAAGTATACTTTCTTTTCCAGTGCACATGGAACATTCTCCAGAATAGACCACATATTAGACCAAAAAGCAAGACTTAATAAAATCCAAAGCATGGAAATATTTCAAAGCATCTTTTCTGACCATAAAGCCATAAAAGTAGAAATCAATAACAGAAAAAGCAAGGAAAAATAATCAAACACATGGAAACTGAACAACATTTTGCTCAAGAACTACCGGGTTATAGAAGACATTAAGGATGGAACAAAGAAATTCACAGAATCAAATGAGAATGAAAATACATCCTACCAGAACCCTTGGGACACAGCAAAAGCAGTGCTCAGAGGTAAGTTTATAGCAACAAATGCACACATCCAAACAGAAGAAAGGGCTAAAATCAAAACTTTAGCTCTACAATTGGAACAAGTAGAAAGAGAGCAGCAAAAGAGGCCCTTGGGTGCCAGAAGAAAGGAAATAATAAGAATTACAGCAAAATTAAATGAAATAGAGAATAGAAAAACAATTGAAAGAGTTAACAACATCAAAAGCTCGTTCTTTGAAAAGGTCAACAAAATTGATAAACCATTGGCCAAACTGACAAAAGAAAAACAGGAGGAGAAGCAGATAACCCATATAAGAAATGAGATGGGTGATATCACAGCAGACCCAACTGTAATTAAAAGAATCATAACAGAATACTATGACAAATTGTAGTCTAGAAAATTCGGAAATCTAGAGGAAATGGACAAATTTCTAGAAACTCACTACCTACCTAAACTAACGCAAACAGAGGTAGAATAACTAAATAAACCCAAAACAAAAGAAGAGATTGAAATGGTATTTAAAAAACTCCCAATAAAAGAAAGAGCCCTGGCCTGGATAGCTTCACTGGAGAATTTTACTAAACTTTCAGAGAAAAGCTAACACCCACTACTACTATGCCCTAGCCAAGTTGACACACATTTTGTAGGGGACACAATTCAGTCTATAACAACCACTATGCTGTATCAATCTTCGATGAACTTCAGTGTTGATACTCCTAGGCACTTAGTGATGATATAAGTATTTGTAGATTTCCTGATTAAATGATGCAAGCAAGAGCTGAGTTTTAGAAATGACCTGTGTTCTTACTTGGACTTCTTAAAAAGAAATGTTATTATCCTGGGCTTTGCATATGTTTCTTAGCATATCCCTGTCTATACCCATAACATCTGTAGATAATCAACTGAGATTATAAGTTTTCTTAAGGTAACCAGACTTTTTGTTTTCGGGATGTGTGTGTGTATACACTTTATATGGGTAATTACCTATCAGTTTGTCTTTCCCCCACCACTCATCTGTCAGTTTGTTGTACTATGGTGGCTTGTGTGTTGCTGTGATGCTGGAAGAATCAGTATTTCAAGTACCAGCGGGGTCTCCCATGTTGGACAGGTTTCAGCAGAGCTTCCAGACTAAGACAGGCAAGGAAGAAGGACCTGGTGGTCTACTTCTAAAAAAACTGCATTAACATAGCAATGATTGTGAGGATGGTGTGCGACCAGGCAGTGCTTTGTTCTGTTGTACACAGAGTCACTTTGAGTCACTATGAGTCAGTCAGAAAAGACACAACAGCACCTAACAACAACAACATTTTTTTCTCCTTAACAGGCAGTCATCCATCAGTTTGCTAATAGTTGAGGCATTCAAAACAGAAGGCCGATTGGTGATTAGGAAACTAATCATTAAAAATAACATTGGGTATAAAAAAGCAGACAGCATAGTTGCCTTCATTTTAGGCTGTTCATAACCATATCTGGGGCATTCATGTTATCATGTTTACGTTACAAACAGTAAAGTGCCAATAATTCAAAAGAGGTTATAGATGTAAAGAAGCCATGAAAACTAAGGGCACAGTGTGAAAGAATGTCAGAAAACAATAAAAAATGAAAGGTTTCTATATTTGGATTCCCATCGCATATCATTAAACTGCAATAATGTTTCAATAGCTGGTTATATTTATCTGGTTTGGATATAAAGCTGATGGGAAACTACTTACAAACAAAATAGACGCTTTAGTTCTCTTATATGGTAGGGAGCTTGTGTATTTCAAATATAGTAAATCAGTTTTACAAATAGCTACTTGCCAAGGGTTAGAAATCCATTGGAGTTGGCAATATGGAGAATATTGTTTATTCTGTGAGATTTGAAAAGGTTTGGTAAAAATATGAATAGCTTATAAGTAGTAAAAAATAAGTAAACAAGTAAGAATTATGAAACTTTGATAATAATGAAGGGCAGATAAAAATCATATTTTAATTTGAAGAAATATATTTTCTCTATTGTGCAAGAACATGAGATATATTAATATTGTAGGAATTGGATGTAAACTAAAGTTGAAATAACTCAGTTATTGTAAGAATTAGATAAGAAAAATTAATCCATGAGCACTTTTATAAAAGGCATTTTATCGATTAGAAGCATTGATAAAACATAATTCATCATTACTACTAATAACACCTGCAAAGATACATACTACCACTAGATGCTATAGAATCATATTTCTATATAGTATAGATTCACTATTAGAGAATAAAAGCATAATTTGCATACCCAGTGTTATCCAACTTCTCCAGCTGATTGTACTGGAAAACAATAATCATATCATCTTAGTCCACCAGATCATTCAAAAGCAGTTGCAGCAGTACATCTACAGGGAACTGCCAGAAGTTCAAGTCGGATTAAGAAGACATGTAACGAGGGATATCATTGCTGATTTCTTGGCTGAAAGCAGAGAATACCAGAAAGATGTTTACCTATGTTTTATTGACTATGCTAACACATTACCTGTGTTTTATTGACTATGTTAATGCATTCTTACGTGTGGATCATAACAAATTATGAGTAACATTGCAAAGAACGGGAATTCCAGAACACTTAATTGTACTCATGAGGAACCTGTACATAGATCAAGAGGCAGTCATTTCAACAGAGCAAGGGGATACTGTGTGGTTTAAAGTCTGGAAAAGTGTGCATCATGGGTGTATCCTTTCACCATACTTATTCAATCTGTATGCTGAGCAAATACTCCAAGAAGCTGGACTATATGAAGAAGAATGGGGCATCAGAATTGTGGGAAGACTCATTAACAACCTGAGATACGCAAATGATACAACCTTCCTTGCTGAAAGTGAAGAGGACTTGAAGCATTTACTGATGAAGATCAAAGACTACGGCCTTCAGCATGGATTTTACTTCAACATAAAACAAAAAATCCTCACAGCTGGTCCAATAAGCAACATCATGATAAACGGAGAAAAGATTGAAGTCGGCAAAGATATCATTTTACTTGGCTCCACAGTCAACACCCATGGAAGCAGCTGTCAAGAAATCAAACAACATATTGCATTGGACAACTCTGCTGCAAAAGACCTTTTTAAAGTGTTAAAAAGCAAAGATGTCACTTTGGGAACTAAAGTATTCCTGACTCAAGCAATGGTATTTTCAATCGCTTCATATCCATGAGAAAGCTAGACAATGAAAAAGGAAGACCAAAGAAGAATTTGTGCCTTTGAATTATGGTGTTGGGGAAGAATATTGAATACACTATGGACAGCCAGATGAATGAACAAATCTGTCTTGGAAGAAGTACAGCCAAAATGCTCTTTAGAAGCAAGGATGGTGAGACTTCATCTCAGGTACTTGGGACACATTGTCAGGAAGGACAAGTTCCTGGAGAAGGACATCGTGCTTGGTAAAGTAGAGGGTTAGCAAAATAGAGGAAGACCCTCGACAAGATGGATTGACACAGTGGGCTGCAACAATGGGCTTAAAAATAACAATGATTGTGAGGATGCTGCAGGACCAGGCAGTGGTTTGTTCTGTTGTACATAGGGTCACTATGAGTCAGAACCCACTTGTCGGCACCTAACAACAACAACAACAACCTCTTCCTGTTATCATTTCCCTCTATCTACTTCCTTTGCTTTTGACTTACCGTTATTTCTCTAACTAACTGAGATGGATATTTAAAAAAAAAAAACCAACCTCATTGCTGTCAAGTTGATTCCAACTCATAGCGACCCTAAAGGACAGGGTTTAACTGCCCCATAAGATTTCCAAGGAGCAGCTGGTGGATTCGAACTGCTGATCTTTTGGGTAATAGCCGAGCTCTTAACCACTGTGCCACAAGATGGATATTAGGTGGTTGATATTTTTCCATTCTTATTTTCTTGTATACATTTGAGCAGTGCAAAGGTGGACTACAGCAGTCACTGTTGCTGCATTGTCCAGATGTCCCAATCACTTGTATCCATTCTGTGAACTCATTACCCACCTTCTGTGTTTGGTACGTTTAGTGGATCACACTTGGAAACTTCTGCAAGAGGTTACCATTGGGCTGCTTCAGCTCTGTGCATAGAGTCAAAAATTCTTGGAAGTCTATTTTCCCCTTAACGTGAAAATAAGAAAGCCTATTCTCATTTTTGAAGATAGAGTTTGTGCTCTATAGCTCCCCCTTGTATTAGATTGATGCTGGGAATTCTGCAATCACACCCTTGTTTCGCTGCTTCTCCTTCCCTGCCCTGAGATTCCTTTATTGATTTCTTCTGGGAGCACTTTTGACAAAATTTGCTTGCACATGAATTCTCACTTCAGGGTCTGCTTCCGGGAAGCCCACCTAACACATGTATCAATACTTTCTGAAAAATGAAAAACGTCTTCTAAATATCAAAAGACTATGTAAGTTCCTATTTATATATAATGTTTTATCTGTTTTTCATGTTAATGGAGACAGTGAACTTTAGGTCATAAAGATATATGTCCCATTTAAGGTTTATATTGAGAAAAAGGAAAATATTCCTTTATCTTTCTGATCTCTAAAGTTTTTAAAATTATTACATTAAAAGCAGATACTGTTTTATTTTTAAAATATTATAGCAATTATTTAGTATCATATCATAATTTTATGCATAAGGAATCATATATGCTCAAATGCAAATAAGTGCATGTGAAAACGGCTTGGGGGAGGTGTCTGACCTCCTCCAATCCCACAAAGGGGAAGGAGGACCAAAATTAACAGCCCAAGGCTGATTCCAATGAGGCAGAGGTCAAACATGCCTCCTCCCTCTGCCATCTTTACCAACTCTGACATCAACGGCCCCTCACACCGCACTTGCTACTGGGTTCAATAATTCAGTGCAATGGCCACACAGAACTCACAGACCATACTCACAATTATGAGGTTTATTAGGGAAGTAACAGTTACAATTCAGGCTCAAGAATGCTCAGGATACAGTTCTTCCATCAGGAGAGCCTCTCCCCAGCTGTGCTCGCAGGCAACCTCCCCCTGGCCCCATTCTCTGCCCAAAGGCACTCAGCTTTCTCTCTCCACGGGCCAGGGAGCCCACCATGCTGTCTCCTGCTGCCAGGTCTCTCCTTATGGCTCTCTCCTACTCGTATCTCCTTCCTTGGTGGTGGTGAGTTCCTCCTCTCTGCTCTGGAATTGGCTCTCTTTTTAGAGAAAACTGACCAGACTGCTTGGTAGTCCACAATTAGCCTACCACAGAATCACCTGGGTGGGAGTTACAAGACCATGGCTAGAAAGGCAACACACGAAAGTAATTAATCCCCTGCAGTGCGTGTTGTTTCAAAATAAAACATGAGCAAGAGAAATGAATCCATGATATTGAATGTTGAGAAGAGATATAAAAATCATAAAATGCAAATGTTCATCAGGAGAAAATGGGTTAAATAAAGTATAACCTATAACAAAATATTACAGTCTTTTAAAAGATTGAGTCAGTTTTGTATATGGACATACAAACTGATGTCCAAGGTATATAAGTAAGGGAAAATCAAGGTTCACAATAGTATTGTAGTATCTTCTTTGTGTTTTTACAAATATAATATGCATATATGTATATGCTTGTACTATATGCATAGAATGTATTTGAAGGTATACCTACAAAATATGCTTATATTTTTGCCTCCTGGGAGAATAAATGATAGACAGAGACACAGTGGTAATAGGTCTACTTATGAAGATAAACAATTACATACATACATATATATATATATGCACCATATTTTTCTCAAATAACACATGCCTTGTATATTTGTTTGCCAACTATTTTACAATAACATGTAAAAAAAATTAACATAGTACTTATGAAAATACCTTGCAGGGATAGAACACAGCTGGCAACAAATGTAGAAAGTGGGCGTACAATATTTGTATAAATATATGGTATATATATATATATATATGATTCTGACTCATAGTGACCCTGTAGGACAGAGTAGAACTGCTCCATAGGATTTCCAAGGAGTGGCTAGTGGATTCAAACTAACTGCCGACTTTTTGGTTAGTAGCCAAGCTCTTAACCACTGCAACACCAGGGCTCCATATATATATATGCATATATATGTATACATATATATACACACATATGTATATATGTACATATATACATATATAGTCATTTGTATGTATTACTATTCAATGAATGAATGAATAAATTAGTAAATGAGTTATTTTATAAGTTAAATCATTAGCTTCTTAGGTTAAGATCTTAATTTGCTATTTCCCCATAGTTATTTTAAAGATGTGCGGGATACATTTGTTCTGTAAGGTGCATATCATGAAGGGAAGGTTTTCATCTATTAATCTGAAAAAATGCTTTCTTTTATTTTATTCCTAGGACAGAATGAAATTTGGGTCTTCATGTTACACCAGGAAATATCTTGTTGTTTCTCAAGAAGGCCTATATGATCTTAAATTTCAACTTTGTGATTTATGACAAACGGACTTGATTTACAGGGAGTTCTGGCTGACCTACTTTGACTTTCAAATTTCATTTACACTTTGAAGTCATTTGAGCTACTGAGGTCAACCATGGGTGTTCATGAAACAATATACTTTTAATAATAGAAAATTGAAAGAAAGTAAAACTTTACATGAAGCGGTTATGAAACCTTACAAATCTAGAACTGAAAGAACACAGTGACATCAATCATTTTTGAAGGTTTTGACAATTTTCCATGCACTTCTTGCCGACTGGTAACCCATGATTTTTTTTTAATAAAAAAATGTCAAATTCAAGAGAACATTCTAAGATTAAAATGATTTTCTGCTGAATTTTATTCCATTAATATAAACTTTTACCAGCCAGTCAAAGGTCTAAACTAATACAGGAGCTTATTTAGATACCTGGCTAATGAGAAAATGTAATTGGCATCATGTTGTAAGAAAATTGCATTTGAAATTGATTTCTAATGAAACAAAATAAAATAGAGTGAAATAAAATAAAAGACTACATGAAGAAAAAATAATTCAGCATTTCTATGCCTCTGCTATGAATCCAACTCCTTTTCACCAATGATATTCAGATCTTAAAGAAGAGTTGCTATGTTTTCATGTGATCTACCATTTTACTTTCATAAGATAGGAAGCTTTGTTTTTTTTATTATATATTTTTCATAATTGGAAAAATACAATCTGATCAATTGTTCCCAGTATTATATCCCATGATACATTAATGTTGTTAGAGTTAGCATTACAGGTTATTTGAAAATGATGAAATAAAATCTATGTGTAATGATTTCTTTTCCTCCTTAAATTTTCTTTGTTTTATCAAAATAAAGTGGGAAAAAAAAAAACAGCATGAGTCCACTTATATAGCTCTACTTGTTATGGTATAGTATGTGACATACCTTTAAGAAATTAAAGGGCATGCTAGGAAGTCCATAGGAGAGCACCTAGGGTATGACTGCTAGACCTGCACATTGAGACGAAATCAAATTAACCCACTTAGTTCTGTACTGAAGAACTATTTGCCTATTGGATGATTACTAATTTTTAACTTGTGTTATATCATAATTCAGCGTATATATATGTGTGTCTGTTATTTTATGTGAAATATTTCAACTATTTCACATAAAATAACAGAAAACTCCTCCCCTATAAAAAACATGGCTAAGAGAAGTAAATTTCAAACTAAATATACACTTTATTACTCTCAAATGATATCTGGAACAAATAAGTCCAAAGTAATTTTATGAAAACTGGAAAATAGGTAACCTGTCAAAGAAGAAAAGAGAGAATGTAATTAGAGTGTCCAAGCTCCAGAATCCAAGAATATTACAAAATATAGTTTAACCATGCTCTGTGGGATGTGGGAACTATTAAAAGATAGCGCAAATAGAAAAATGGCTCCAGAGATACAAGAATCAACCAGTGCAAGGAAATGGATAAAATTAGTTGTTGAATTGTAATTTACTATTGATGGTTTAAAATGAATAAAAGAAGCATAAATTTGTTAAGGAAGAAGCAAACCTAGCCTTTTATATAAAAGCATAATTTATAGTATAGCAGGAAAAAAGGGATAAGATGTTCAGAGGTGGGCAAGGATTTGGTGTTTGTTATTGTATATGATAGTCAGATAAGGCCTCACTGACAGTGTAACATTGAGTAAAGACCTAAAAAAAAAAAAAGTGAAGGAGAAAGTCATGTGCCAATCTGAGATAAAAGAGTTCCAGAGAAAGGGTGTAGCTGGTAAAAAGGCTGTGAAACAGAAGCATGCTTGGTATATTTGAAGAACAGCAAGAAATTTGACTACAGGAAAGTGAACAATTGAGGTTGAATAAGAGATGAGGTTAGAGTCATTCTCTAAAGGAATTTCAAAACAATATACTTCAAAACATGTAAATTCGATGGCCACTCACAGGCTTTTAAGACCCCAAACACTACTCACCAAGGTAGAATGTAGAGCATTGTCTTTATAAGCTGTGTCATGCCAATTGAGCTAGATGTTCCCCAAGACCATGGTCCCCACAGCCCTCT
>NW_004443938.1:17655871-17661339 GCF_000243295.1 Trichechus manatus latirostris | reverse complement strand
TTTCATGAGAAACTATTTGTTCTGTAAGCCTTCACCTGAAGTATAATAAAAAAAATAAAATAAAATAAAAAAACATGTAAATTAATACTGGAAGAAATATTGTAAATGCAAGAAGGAATGGTGACAAATAAATTGGTAAATAATTGTATAGACATAAATAAACATTGTTTGCATAAAATAGAAATTATAATGGGGTTCAAAAGGACAGAGTTAATATACTGGACAAAGTAGCATGTAAATGAGGGGAAGATGATTGCAGTTAGAGTTCTAAAGTCATTGCATCGTTGTAATATTTTTCTCTGTAACTAACATACATATTCTGGATGCATTAAAAAGATAAAGCAGAGTGTTCACTTCCAGGAAGATGAGTAGAAGTGCTTTTCCTATTTCTCTGTTAGTTACAACAAAATATCCTGCACATTACATATAAAATAAAACTAAGAAGACTCTGAAAGGTAGAGAGAGGACAAAAGACTGGCTAGAGTCATTGGGACCCAAGGAAAGACACAGTGGTAATTTCCCTGGATTTTCTTTTTTGCCTCATATACCTCAGACTGGATATTGGAGAAGCAGGCAACCCAGAACCACCAGCAGGGACAGACACAAAAATGTCCCAAGAAAAAATCTACTCTCTCCAGCCAAAGACCAAGAAAGGTACAGCCTATACAGATGGAAAGTTTTAGACAATAACTGCTCTCCTCCAAGCAAACACTACAGAAAAACAGCTGCTTCGGCATGGCCCTGGCCAAAGGCCAGGTGGACAGCCTAGATTTCCATACTTGCCAGGTTGTAGGAAGTCCGCCAACTACCCCCCTTCCACCAGGATAGTGTCAGAAAAGACTGCCTGTGGAAGTGGGACTTTCATCCCTGCTAGGTGGTAAGACCTCACTGGGAGCCTAGTGTCTGTTCCCCCTCCATGCTGGGGAGATTGTCTAGAGGAGGTCTAGCAGAATGTCTGAACTTCCACTACTGCTCAGTAGTAACAAGGCCAATCCCCCAGGGTCTCGGAAGATGTCATATGAAGAGCAGTAATGAAGCACCTCATCTTTCCAATAGGTGTGGTATAAGTAGAAACCCAGAGGGGAACCCAAACTCCCACCCCTGCCCAGCAGTAACGTGCTGCCCCTCCCCTATCGGGTTTCAACGGAGCCTGAATGGAAATCCTGAACTTCCAGTCTCTCCTGTCATTAACCAGTGGTGTGAACGGCCCACTGGAGTGGTGTTAGAGGGAACCAGCTATAACGGAAGTTTTAAAATAAGATCCACAGTTTCAATACCCAAAGTGAGTGAAGAAAAGCCTATCTCAAAAGGTTGCATGCTGTGTAATTCCATTTACATAACATTCTAGAAATGACAAGATTATAGACATGGAAGACAGATCAGTGATGACGCAGGTGAGGGTGGCAGATGTGACTATAAATGGGAAGCACCAAGGAGGTCTTTGTGGTGATGGAGTATATCTGTGTCTTGATTACAGTAGTGGTTACATGAATCTATGCATGGGAGGAAATATGTAGATACATACACAGACACATACTTTGAAACAATGTGAATCTCCTCATTTTCTTATTGGACTATAATGATGTAAGATATAGCCACTGGGGGACACAAGGTAAAGAGAAGATGGCCTCTCTGCCAAGGCCTTAAAAAAACAGGGAAAGACTGAAATGTCACAGGCGACCAAGGAGACATGAAGACTAAATGAAGCAAGGTCTCCTGACTGGATCCTGGTTTCCAAAAGGATATTAGTGGAGAATCTGGTGAAAAGTGAATAAAGTCTGTAGTTTATAGCATTGTACTGATATTAATTCTTACTTTTTATAAAGATGCTGTGGTAATGTAAGATGTTAACTTCAGGGGAATCTGGGTGAAGGAACACTAAAACTTTCTATACTATCTTTGCAAGTTTTTTGCAAATCTAAAATTATTTCATTATAATTCAAAGTTTAAAAAAATAGATAAAGGGAAAATTCAAATAGAGGGAAGTGCAGGAGGAAATCTGATTCATCTGAGAAAGTTAGAGTCTAATTTTAAACATATTCAGCTTGAAATGATCACGTAATTACATAATTTCCATATAGACATAGTCAAAATAAACTGGGGACTTTTTTATAAAACTTTTCCAGAAAGAAACAACTAAGAGATTTTAGATGAAGGGTAGAAAAACTTTTTTTCTGTAAAGGACCAGATGGAAAATATTTTAGGGTGTGCAACCCTAAAATTGTAAAAACAACCCTTTAACTGTAAAAGTCATTCTCAGCTCCCAAGCAAAAACAGGCTGCTGGTGGGATTGCCAACCCTTGATGTAGACCATAATGGTAATGCTTTGTATTTGTTTAACATTTAAGATTCCAAAGGCCTCCGTATGCTTTAATTCATTTGATCTCCTCTGGGACAAAGGAACACCATTATTTCGGGGAGGGGGGAATAATTTGTGTTATTCCTTTCTTTATCAGTAATGCACAAAAATAAATAAGCATCACTTTTTTCTTTTAAGAATATACATATATATAATATGTACTCTTTTTAATATATGTATTCCTTTTAAGAATGTATATATATTTATACACACACACATGTAGAGAGAGAATACATTATATTAAGTGTGTGCGTATATGGGCATATACATATATATATGCACATGTATATTGTATAGGATCCCTCAGTGGTACATATGGTTTGTGCTTGACTACTAACCTAAACCCCTACATGTCTATCAGTTTGTCATGCTGTCGGGGCTTGCATGTTGCTGTGATGCTGGAAGCTATGCCACCGGTATTCAGGTACAAGCAGGGTCACCCATGGTGGACAGGTTTCAGCTGAGCTTCTAGACTATGACAGACTAGGAAGAAAAATCCGGGAGTCTACTTCTAAAAATAATTAGCCAGTAAAAACTTATGAATAGCAGCAGAACATTGTCTGATATAGTGCTGGAAGATGAATTTCCCAGGTTGGAAGGCACTCAAAAGATAACTGGGGGAAGAGCTGCCTCTTCAAAGTAGAGTCAACCTTAATGACCTGGATGGAGTCAGCTTTCGGGACCCTCATTTGCTGATGTGGCATGACTCAAAATAAGAAGAAACAGCCACAAGCATCCATTAATAATCGGAACGTGGAATGTACGAAGTATGAACCTAGGAAAACTGGAAATTGTCAAAAATGAAATGGAACACATAAATATCAATATCCTAGGCATTAGTGAGCTGAAACGGACTGGTATTGGCCATTCTGAATCGACAGTCATATGGTCTATTATGCTGGGAATGACAACTTGAAGACAAATGGCGCTGCATTCATTGTCAAAAAGAATATTTCTAGATCTATCCTGAAGTACAACTCTGTTAGTGATAGGATAATATCCATATGTCTGCAAGGAAGATCAGTTAATACGACTATTATTCAAATTTACGCACCAACCACTGAGGCCAAAGATGAAGAAATTGAAGATTTTTAGCAGCTTCTGCAGTCTGAATTGATCAAACATGCAATAAGGATGCATTGATAATTACTGGTGATTGGAATGGAAAGTTGGAAACAAAGAAGAAGGATTGGTAGTTGGAAAATATGGTCTTGGTGATAGAAAGGATGCCAGAGATCGCATGATAGAATTTTGCAAGACCAACGACTTCTTCATTGCAAATACGTTTTTTCATCAGCATAAACGGCGACTATACACAAGGACTTCGCCAGATGGAATACACAGGAATCAAATTGACTACATCTGTGGAAAGAGACAATGGAAAAGCTCAATATCATCAGTCAGAACAAGGCCAGGGGCTGCCTGTGGAACAGACCATCAATTGCTCATATGCAAGCTCAAGCTGAAACTGAAGAAAATTAGAAAAAGTCCACGAGAGCCAAAGTCTGACCTTGAGTATATTCCTTCTGAATTTAGAGACCATCTCAGGAATAGATTTGATGTGTTGAACGCTAATGACAGAAGACCAGACATGTTGTGGAATGACATTAAGGACATCGTACATGAAGAAAAC
Source organism: Trichechus manatus latirostris (assembly GCF_000243295.1). NCBI lineage: Eukaryota > Metazoa > Chordata > Mammalia > Sirenia > Trichechidae > Trichechus > Trichechus manatus. The sequence continues at coordinate 17,657,347 of NW_004443938.1, read as the reverse complement.
AAGAGGTGATTAAAAAGACAGGAAAGAAAGAAAATACCAAAATGGATGTCAGAAGAGACTCTGAAACTTGCTCTTGAACGTCGAGTAGCTAAAGCAAAAGGAAGAAATGATGAAGTAAAAGACATGAACAGAAGATTGCAAAGGGCAGCTAGAGAAGACAAAGTAAAGTATTATAATGATATGTGCAAAGAGCTGGAGATAGAAAACCAAAATTGAATAACAAGCTTGGCATTTCTCAAGTGGAAAGAACTGAAGAAAAAATTCAAGCCTCGAGTTGCAATATTGAAGGATTCTATGGGGATAATATTAAACGACACAGGAAGCATCAAAAGAAGATGGAAGGAATACACAGAGTCATTATACCAAAAAGAGTTGGTGGACTTTCAAACATTTCAAGAGGTAGCATATGATTAGGAACCAATGGTACTGAAGGGAGATGCACTGAAGGCATTGGGGAAAAACAAGGCTCCAGGAACTGATGGAATATCAGTTGGGATGTTTCAACAAAGGGATGCAGTGCTGGAAGTGCTCGCTCATTTATGCCAAGAAATTTGGAAGACAGCTACCTGGCCAATAGATTAGAAGAGATCCATATTTATGCCTATTCCCAAGAAAGGCAATCCAACCAAATGTGGAAATTATCGAACAATATCATTAATATCAAACACAAGTAAAATTTTGCTGAAGATCATTCAAAAGCAGCTGCAGCAGTATATCAACAGGGAACTGCCATAAATTCAGGCCAGATTCAGAAGAGGATGTGGAATGAGGAATATCATTGCTGATGTCAGACGGATCTTGGATGAAAGCAGAGAATACCAGAAAGATGTGTACCTGTGTTTTATTGACTATACAAAGGCATTCGACTGTGTGGATCATAACAAATTATGGATAACATTACAAAGAATGGGAACTCCAGAACACTTAATTGTGATCATGAGAAACCTGTACACAGATCAAGAGGCAGTTGTTCAGACAAACAAGGGGATACTCTGTGGTTTAAAGTCAGGAAAAAAAAGTGCTTGTCAGCGTTGTATCCTTTCACTATACCAGTTCAATCTGTATGCTGAGCAAATAATCTGGGAAGCTGGACTATACGAAGAAAAAGGAGGCATCAGGATTGGAGGAAGACTCATTAACAACCTGTGTTATGCAGATGACACAACCTTGCTTGCTGAAAGTGAAGAGGACTTGAAGCACTTACTGATGAAGATCAATCACCACAGCTTTCAGTATGGATTATACCTCAACATAAAGAAAACAAAAATCCTTGCAACTGGACCAATAAGCAACAGCACGATAAATGACAAAAAGATTGAAATTGTCAAGGATTTCATTTTACCTGGATCCACAATCAACACCCATGGAAGCAGAAGTCAAGAAATCAAGAAGCATTGCATTGGGCAAATCTGCTGCAAAAGACCTCTTTAAAGTGTTAAAAAGCAAAGATGTCACCTTGAAGACTAAGGTGCGCCT
>NW_004443938.1:17653920-17655771 GCF_000243295.1 Trichechus manatus latirostris | reverse complement strand
GTGCGCCTGACCCAAGCCATGGTATTTTCAATCGCATCATATGCATGCGAAAGCTGGACAATGAATAAGGAAGACTGAAGAAGAACTGATGCCTTTGAATTGTGGTGTTGGCAAAGAATATTGAATATACCATGGACTGCCAAAAGAGCAAACAAATCTGTCTTGGAAGAAGTACAGCCAGAGCGCTCATTGGAAGCAAGGATGGTGAGACTACATCTTATATAACTTGGACATGTTGTCAGGAGGGATCAGTCGCTGGAGAAGGACGTCATGCTTGGTCAAGTATAGGGTCAGCGAAAAAGAGGAAAACCCTCAATGAGATGGATTGACACAGTGGCTGCAACAATGAGCTCAAGCATAACAATGATTGTGGGCATGGCACAGGACTGGACAGTGTTTCATTCTGTTGTACATAGGGTTGCTGTGAGTCGGAACCGACTTGCCAGCACCTAACAACAACTGAAACAGTCACCTAAATTTTCATGGTTTAAACCTACCCAGCAGTACCATGGAAGAAAGGCCTGGCAGTCTGCTTCCATGAAGATTACAGCCAAGAAAACCCTACGGAGCTGTTCTACTCTGTTATATATGGGGTTGCTGTGAATCAGAATTGACTCAAGGGAAAGAAATTTTTTGTTTTTATGTTGTATATGTGTGTATGTGTGTGTACATATATATGAAGTCCTGAGAGCTGATGATCCCTGAGAAAGAGACAAAAATAAAAATGAGGATTACATCTTCAGATATATGTTCATTTAAGGTAAAGGAGGTGGAGACTGAGAGAGAGGAGAGGGCCTGAGAAAGAAAAAAATTAGAAGAATTGCTCTGTGCCCAGTGAAGCCTTCAATCACTCAAGCAGTGATAAATATTGGGAAGCTCACGCATGACTGATTATGTGTGCTTAAAGATACTCAGTTTCCAATGAAGTTCAATTTGACTTGTCAATGAATGTTCATATTGGTGTTACCTGTTACTATGCCTAAAACTTGACCATTGGAGAATCTGTCCTTTGAAATGTAACACATTTTAGCCAGCCAGCATGAAGCTATCCAAGAACAAGTTTTGACATTGGAATGATGAAGAAAATATCAGTGCCATGAGCTTTAGACATGGGATAAAGGGTGGCAAGGGGGCTTTTATTTATTCATTCAACAAATGACTTTAAGGTCCCTACAATTATGCAAAGCACTACATGGTCACTCTGACAAATCCAAGGATCAATAAAACAAGGGATCGATCCTTAAGGAATTTTACAGTTTACAGCTTTAACGGTGAAGAATACAAACCCATTGAAGTATGGAATGAGAGCGATAGTAGTGGAGGTGTCACAACCTCAGATTCTCCACTAGCCAGTCCATCCTGGGAACAGGCACCCAGGAAGTAAGGGTGTTCCACTTTGGAAAAAAGAATAGGGCGTTATGGGGGATAAGTGTTGTTGTTGTTGTTACTTGGCTTTTGAGTAGACTTTGACTCATGGTGATCCCCTGTGTTGCAAAGTAGAGCTGTCCCATAGGATCTTCTTGGCTTTTAATCTTTACAGAAGCAGATCATCAGGTCTTTTTTCTGTAGTACAGCTGGCTGGGTTAGAACCACCAACATTTAGGTTAGTATTTGAGCACAAGCCATTTGCACCACCTAGGGATATTTAGGGGATCAGTATTTTGTATTAAGTCTCTCTTTTTGAATACTGCATACAAGTAAGTAAGCATCTTCTTTGCCCTTTAAGAATACTTAGTTCATGAGTCCAGTACAGCTAGATGGTGCCCGGCTACCACCACTGACTGCTCTGAGTGGGATCACAACAGAGGGTTCTGGACAGAGCTGGAGAAGGATGTAGAACATAATTCTAAC
>NW_004443938.1:17636252-17653656 GCF_000243295.1 Trichechus manatus latirostris | reverse complement strand
GTAGTCAATGTCACTGAACTGTGCATGTAGAAATTTTTGAAATGGTGTATCTTTGGCTATGTGTATTTTCACCAAAAAAAAAAAAAAAAGGCTGAGAAGTTAGAGGGTTGACATGTTGTGGGGTTGTTAATCAATGTCATAGAACAACATGTGTGCTACTGTTTCATGAGAAACTATTTGTTCTGTAAGCCTTCACCTGAAGTACAATTAAAAAAAAAAAAGAATACTTAGTTCATTCAGTGTATACCACCAGTACATTAAGAAATAATTGAGATAAACTATTCCTCTACATCTCTATTCCTCTACATCTCTATTCCTCTACATCTCTATTCCTCTAACAGGAGGTTTGAGGCCTTCTAAGTTACCCATTGCCTTGAAAGAATCAGCAGGATAAATATTCAACCCACTTGTGCTGAAAATATCCATTTCCTGATTATCTTACTACGATTTGTATTTTAGTTGGCACACTGTCAGATAGATCATCCACCTGCGATGTTTTCCTTTTCCAGGGCAGAACTACCTTGTTTTGGCAAGAATCCTTCTTCTGTTTAGATAGTACCCTGGAGCATACTTTCAGGCATGGAGTAGTCTTAAACTGGAGGCCTAATTTTCCCATGATAAAGATAAGTGAAAAAATGTTAATTGACTATAGACAAGAATTAGTGCACAGACTTCCAAATATTTTCATATTTAAAGTTTTTTTTAATCTCCAAGTTCTGTCTAGCTTTAAACTTTACCTCAATATGACATCTGTGCAAGTTTTCAAACATTGAAGCAGCCTGGCCTCAAATTGCTATACTCTGACTTATTTTAGTATCTTTCGCCCTTACTTTGCAAAGCATAACATAATATGGGAAGTAGTATGGTGGATAAGAATTTTCTTTGATTTTTGTAGCAGTTTCCAAGTTATCGTGAGTTTTCAATATCAGTACGGGATGATGCGTTGCGCCAAAAGTACATATTTTTAAATCTTTTCTGGGGTTAACTCTTAAAATCAATGTTGTTCAATTAATACGGGTATTTAGAAACAAGTTGGCTAAGAACTGTGCAGGCAACAGAATGAATTTACTAAGACCAATTTAAGAACCACACTTGTAAATCCCTGTTTAATGGTCACCCTCTTGGTAACTCTTAGTTATTACAGCTTCATTTTCATGCTCATCTTGAGTTGTAACGTCTTTCATTTCTTGTTTTTATCTTCTTTGTTGTTGTTAGGTGATGTTGAGTTGGTTCTGACTCATAGTGACCCTGTGTACAACAGAACAAAACACTACCTGCTCATCCTCAGTTGCTCCTATGTTTGAGCCCATTGTAGCAGCCATGGGGTCAGTCCATCCCGTTGAAGGTCTTCCTCTTTTTCGCTCACCGTCTACTTTATCAAACATGATGTCCTTCTCCAGGCACTGATCCCTCCTGATAACAGGTCCAAAGTACGTGAGATGAAGTCTCACCATCCTCCCTTCTAAGGAGCATTCTGGTTGTACTTCTTCCAAGACAGATTTGTTTGTTCTTCTGGCAGTCCATGGTATATTCAATTTTCTTCACCAACACCATAATTCAAAGACATCAATTCTTCCTTGTCCAGCTTTCTCATGCATATGAGGTGATTGAAAATATCATGGCTTGGGTCAGGCACACCTTAATCCTTAAGGTGACATTTTTGCTTTTTAACACTTTAAAGAGGTTTTTTTGCAGCATATATGCCCAATGCAATATGTTGTTTGATTTCTTGACTGTTGCTTCTATGGGCATTGATTGTTGATCCAAGTAAAATGAAATCCTTAACAACTTCAGTCTTTTCTCCAATTATCATTATCTTACATATGCAAAATTATATATGTCTAACAAACAGATTGCAAAATCAACAAATTCTCTTAGAAAAAATATTAAATTCTAGTATGTTATGAAATCAACATTTTTTTGAATACTGGTGTAAAGTGTGCATCAACTATTATGTCTGAAACATTTGAAAATTAGTTTTACATAATTTTTGAGACAGATTATTAAAAAAAAATCTAATGTTGCCTAGGAAGGACAAAATGGTATCCATATTCCTTGTGAACAGAACACTTTTAACCTTTTATTGCCTTGTATATGTAAGGAAAGCGTACATTTGTGTATTTCCATTTATCCTTACATAGGAGAGTAATATCAGTTAAGATGTTATTGCCTGGAATTAAAAGAAAGCACCAAATCAGGCTGTCTTTCTGTTCATATCTAAAGATCCAGGCAGGGAGAGCTCCAGCTTGAATATAGTCAGTGACCCATTGTTATCCACAAGAACCCAAAGTTTTCTGTTTATCTCTATTCTGCTGCCCTCATAATTGGCCCTAACCTCAGGCCTCTCCCGCAAACATGGAATATACACATACCTTCACCTCAGTTACATCCTCCAATTTAGGACTTGTGCTATCTGTCCTAGTTACTCAGTGCTGCTGTAACAAAAACTACCACAAGAAGGAGATTTTAAAGAATAGAAACTTGTCCATAACTCTGAAGGCTAAAAGTTCAACTCAGGGTCTCAGCCATGTTGATTCCTTCTGTGAGCCTTTCTCCAACTTTCTGGCACTCGCAGCTGATCCTTGATGTTTCTTGGCATCTATCTTGCCCCTGTGTGTGTCTCTGGGTCTACTCTGGTCCTTTTATAACTCATAAGTGATTAGGTTTATGATCCACCCTACACTGGTATGACCTCAGTAATATAAAAAAGCAAAGTCCTATTTCCAAACAGGGTCATATTTACAGCTACGAAAACCAGTTACCATTGAGTCGATTCCAACTCATGATGACGCCATGTGTGTTAGAGTAGAACTGTACTCCTTAGGGCACAGTTAATCTTTTTCATTTCTATGTAACATTTTGTTTCATGAATGTAAAATGAATTATTCATTCTCCTACAAATGGATTGTTCAGTATTTTCCAATTTTTTAGTATCTTAAAATAAATGTACCTATAATGAGTGTTCTCAGATTTGTCTCACAGTGTACATGGATAACTAGTATTCTAGGGTACATATCTAAATGTTGAAGTGCCAAGTCAATTAGTAGGTAATTCAAAGTGCCTTCTCCCAGGTGATTGTACCACTTAGACTCCCACCTCAGATCCATGAGAGTCCTTATTAAACTACGTACTTGCAAACACCTGGTCTTATGACACCTTATTAAAATTGGATAGTCTGATAGCCATGATCAAATACTTAATTTTATTTTAATTTGCATTTCCCTTATTAATAAAGGCTATTTTAATTTGCTTCTGTGTATTTGCGTTTCTATCTATGTAGCCAATTTTTCTACTAAATTGTCTCATTTATTCATCGCAGTTCTTTTAAATTATGGATGTTAATCCTTTTTCTTACAAATATCTTCTACCAAGCTGCAGCTCCTCCTCCCTCTTTATTTGTGATGTCATTTATTACAGAGATTGTTTAATTTCAGTGCGCTCAGTTGTTTCAGTCTTTGCTGAAAGGCTTTGGTTTTGCTGTTTCTCCAAGCAATTCTTCATGAACAAAAGGTGTTAGTGACATTTTTCTAAGAAATTTACAGTTTAGCTTTTTGTATTCATCTGGTATTTATTTTAATTCATCTGATATCAAGTAAGTCTTTTCAGTGTGTATGAATAGTTTTCTGATACTTTTCATTGAGGATCTCAAGATTTCCCAAATGTTTTCTAAAGCCATCCCAGCTACCAACCAAGTCTCTAAATATGCAAGTTGCTTTCTGAGCTTTATAATTTTCTATCAACCTGCCTGTCTCTTGATCAAAGTACTCTGAGTGTTATAGATTGAACTGTGTCCCCCAAAAATATCTATCAATTTGGCTAGGTCATGATTTCTAATATTGTGTGATTGTCTACCATTTTGTCATCTGATATGATTTTCCTATGTGTTGTAAATCTTATCTCTATGATGTTAATGAGATGGGATTAGTGGCAGTTATGTTAATGAGGCAGGCCTCAATCTACAAGATTAAATTGTGTCTTAAGCCAGTCTCTTTTGAGATATAAAAGACAGAAGTAAGCAGAGAGACAGGAGGACCTTGTACCACCAAGAAAGCAGCACAGTTTGCAGACATGTCTTTTGGACCAGGAGTTCCTGCATGGAGAAGCTCCTAGACCAAGGGAAGATTGATGACAAGGACCTTCCTCCAGAATCGACAGAGAAAGCAAGCCTTCCACCGGAGCTGAAGCCTTGAATTCGGACTTATAGCCTATCAGACTGTGAGAGAAGAAACTTCTGTTTGTAGAAGCCATCCACTTATGATATTTCTGTTATAGCAGCACTAGATAACTAAGACGATGTGTTAATTAGCATTGCTTGATATCATTGCTTATATCATTCTTGATATATGATAGCCTCAAGATAGTCCTCACTTTGATATTTTTCTTACAAAATTTTCCACTCCCCTTGACTTTCACGTCCTGAATATAAATTTTAGAATCAACCTTTCAAGTTCCATAAAAACTTGTTAGAATTTTTATTGCAATCATAGTACATTATAGACACATTTGAGGGAGAATTTACATTTTTATACTTTTAAGTCTTCCCATCCATTAAATGGGCATATCTTTCCATTACTTAGATAAAACATCAAAAGATCTATAAATTCTCTAATAAAACTCATGCTTATTTTTTGTTAGATTCCTTCCTTTATACTTGATAGTCAATGAATGTCAATATTGAAAATGGTATTTATTTATTACAGTTTATCAATTATACATGAATGATATTGATTTTGTGTATGTAGCAAACATCATAAATCTCTCTTTTTTTTTTCCTTCCTCTCATTTTTTGTTAGTGTGCTTTAGATGAAGATTTGCAGAGTAAATTAGTTTCTCATTAAACAATTAATGCGTGTATTGTTTTGTGACATTAGTTGCCAACCTGGCAACATGTCAACACTATCCCCTTCTCGACCTTGGGTTCTCCATTACCATTCGTCCAGTTTTCCCATCCCCTCCTGCCTTCTCATCCTTGCCCCTGGGCTAGTGTGCCCGTTTAGTTGCATATAAATGGTTGACTGCGTGTATTATTGTTTGTTTTATGGGCCTGTTTAATCTTTGGCTGAAGAGTGAACCTTAGGCGAGAACTCAGTACTGAGTTAAAAGGGTTTCTGGAGGCCATACTCTCAGGGTTTCTCCAGTCTCTGTCAGACCAGTAAGTCTGGTCCTTTTTTGTGAGTTTGAATTTTGTTCTACATTTTTCTCCAGCTCTGTTCAGAACCCTCTATTGTGATATCTGTCAGAGCAGTCAATGATGGTAGCCAGGCACCATCCAGTTGTGCTGGACTCAGTCTGGTGGAGGCTATGGTAGTCGTGATCCATTAGTCTTTTGGACTAATCTTTCCCTTGTGTCTCTGGTTATCTTCATTCTCCCTTGCTCCAGATGGGGTGGGACCTGCAGAGTATATTAGATGGCTGCTCACAAGCTTTTAAGACCTCAGACGCTACTCACGTAAGTAGGCTGTAGAACATTTTCTTTATAAACTATGTTATGACAATTGAGCCAGTTGTCCCTGAGACCATGGTATCTACAGCCCTCAACCCAGTAATTCGATCACTCACGGAGTTTAGATGTGTCTATGATGCTTCTATGGCTTTGCCTTGGTCAAGTTGTGCTGACTTCCCCAGTATGGTATACTGTCTTACCCTTCACCAAAGTTACCACTTATTTGTTGTCTAGTTCATGTTTTTCCCTCCGTACACCTCCTCTCTCTCGTAACCATCAAAGTTTGTTTCTTTCTGTGTGTAAACCTTCTCATGACTTTTTATAATAGTGGTCTCATACAATATTTGTCTTTTTGTGATTGACTTCTTTCACTCAGCCTAACGCCCTCCAGATTCATCCATGTTGTGAGATGTTTCACAGATTCATCATTGTTGTTTATTGTTGCATAGTGTTCCATTGTGTGTGTGTACCATAGTTGGTTTATCCATTCACCTGTTGATGGGCACTTAGTTGTTTCCATCTTTTTGCTATTGTGAATAATGCTGCAATGAACATGGGTGTGCATATGTCTATTCTTATATCTCTAGGATATATTCCTAGGAGTGGGATTGCTGAATCATATGGTATTTCTATTTCTAGCTTTTTAAGGAAGCACCATATCATTTTTCAAAATGGTTGTACCATTTTCCATTCCCACCAGCAGTGCATAAGAGTTCCAGTCTCCCCACAGCCTCTCCAACATTTGTTATTTTCAATTTTCTTGATTCATGCCAGTAATGTCGGGGTGAGGTGGTATCTCATTGAAGTTTTGATTTGCATTTCTCTAATGGCTAGTGATAGTGAGAATTTCCTCATGTGTCTGTCAACCACCTGAATGTCTTCTTTGATGAAGTGTCTGTTCATAGTCTTTGCCCATTTTTTAATTGGATTATTTGTTTTTTTGTTGTAGAGGTGTTGGATTTTCTTACAGATTTTAGAAATTAGACCTTTGTCAGATGTGTCATAACGAAAATTTTTTCCCAGTCTGTTGGTTTTCTGTTTACTCTTATGGTGAAGTCTTTTGATGAGCATAAGTGTTTAATTTTTAAAATATCACAGTTATCTAGCTTATCTTCTGTTGTTTGTGTATTGTTAGTTATGGATTGTATCATACTTATTGTTATTAGGGCCTCTAGCGTTGACTCTACTATGCTCTTTATAGTTTTTGGTTTTATATTTAGGTCTTTCATCAGTTTTGAATTAGTTTATGTGCATGGTGTGAAGTATGGGTCCTGTTTCCTTTTTTTACAGATGAACATCCTGCTTTGCCAGCTCTATTTGTTAAAAAGGCTGTCTTTTCCCCGTTTAATGGACTTTGGGCCTTTGTTAAAGATCAGGTGAGTAGGTGAATAGACTTACATCAGGCTTCTCAATTCTGTTCCCTTGGTCACTTTGTCTGTTGTTGTACCAATACCAGGCTGTTTTGACTACCGTAGCTAGATAGTAGGTTGTGAGGTCAAGTAGTGTGAGGCCTTCCACTTTATTCTTTTCTTCAATAGTGTTTTACTTATCCAGGGACTCTGTTATTTCCATATAAAGTTACTGATTAGTTTTTCCATCTCATTAAAGAATGCTGTCAGTATTTGTATCGAGAATGCATTGTATATGTAGATTACTTTGAGTAGAATTGACATTTTCACAATGTTGAGTCTACCTACTGTGATGGTTAAGATTATGTGTCAGCTTGGCTGGGCCATGATTCTCAGTGTTTACAGGTGATCACTACCATGATGGAATCTGCTGTGAGTAGCCAATCAGTTGAAAGGGAGCTTCCTTGGGCGTGTGGCCTGCATCCGAATATAAGCAGTCATTCTGACTTTTTTTGCTCTCTGGATCCTGCGGCTGCCTCCTGTTCATCTGACCTCCGGTCCTTGGGACTTGAGCTATCAGCTTAGCTGCTGATCTTGGGATTCATTGATCTTCACAGCCTGTGAGCAAGAGCCCTGGTCTCCGACCTGCCAATATTGGGTTCACCAGCCCCTGTGGCTATGTGAATCGAGAGAAGCCTCTATCCTGATCCATGACTTGGGATGTTCCAGCCTCTACAATCACATGAGCTGGTTCCTTGATATAAATCTCTCTATATACATATTTATATGCTTTACTGGTTTTGCTTCTCTAGAGAACCCAGCCTAAGACACTACTCATTAGCATAGTATGTTTTTCCATTTATGTAGGTCTCTTTTGGTTTCTTGCAGTAGTGTTTTGTAGTTTTCTTTGTATAGGTCTTTTATGTCCCTGGTTAGATGCATTCCTATTTTATGTTTTTAGGGGCTATTATAAATGATATTGCTTTCCTGATTTCCTTTTCATAGTTCTCTTTATTGGTGTGTAGGAATCCAACTGATTTTTGCATGTTTATCTTGTATCCTATTACTCTGCTGAAACTTTCTATTAGTTCCAGTAGTATTTCCATGGAGTCTTTTGGGTTCTGTATGTACATTATTCATATCATCCACAAATAGGATAATTTTCCTTCTTCCTTACCAATATGGATGCCATTTATTTCTTTTTCTTGCCTTGTTGCTCTAGCTTGGAATTCCAGCACAGTGTTAAATAGGGGTGGTGGTAAAGGGAATCCTTGTCTTTTTCTTGTTCTCAAGGGGAATATTTTCAGCCTTCTCCACTGAGAATGATGTTTTCTGTTGCTTTTGTATAGATGCCCTTTGTTACGGTGAGGAATTTCCCTTCTATTTCTATTTTATTTAGAGTTTTTACCAAGAATGGATGTTAGACTTTATCGAATCCTTTTTCTGCGTTGATTGAGATGATCATATGATACTTTTGTTTTGTTTAATTTATGTGGTGGATTACACTGATTGATTTTATAATGTTGAACCATCTGTGCCTACCTGGTATGAGTCCTACTTGGTCGGGGTGTACAATTATTATTATTTTATACGGTGCTGGATTCTATTGGCTAGAATTTTGTTGAGAATTTTTGCATCTATATACATGAGAGATATTGCTCCATAATTTTTTTGTGTGTGCTGTCTTTGCCTGGTTTTGTGTTATGCTGGCTTCATAGAATGAATTCAGACCATTCCTTTTCTATATTCTGAAATAGTTTGAGTAGTACTGGTGTGAGCTGTTCTCTGAATGTTTGGTAGATTTCTCCAGTGAAGTCATCTGGGCCAAGGCTTTATTTTGTCGGGAATTTTTTAAAATTATTATTTCCTTTTCAATCTCTTCTCTTGTTATGGATCTGTTCAAATTTTATACCTCAATTTGTGTTAGTTTAGTTAGGTAGTGTGTTTCTAGAAATTTATCCATTTCCTCTAGGTTTTAAAATTTGTTGGAGTACAGTTTTTCATAGTACTCTGTTATGATCCTTTTTATTTCAGCTGAGTCTGTTGTAATGTCCCTAATTTCATTTCTTATTTGGGTTATTTGCATACTCTCCTATTTCTCTTTTGTCAGTTTGCATAGTGGTTTGTCAATTTTATTGATCCTTTCAAAGAACCAACTCTGGTTTTGTTGATACTTTCTATTGTTTTTCTAGTCTCTATTTCATTAATTTCTGTTCTGACCTTTATTTTCTTTCTTCTGGTAACTGTGGGCTTCTTTTGCTGTTCTCTTTTTAATTATTCAAGTTGTATAGCTAAAATTTTGATTTTGTCCCTTTCTTCTTTTTAGATGTGTGCATCTATTGCTATAAATTGACCTCTGAGCACTGCCTTTGCTGTGTCCCAAAGGTTTTGGTATGATGCGTTTTCATTCTCATTTGATTCTAGGAATTTTTTGGTTCCTTCTTTTAATTCTTCAATTGCCCAGGGTTTTTAAACAAGGTGTTATTCAGGTTCCATACATTTGATTTATTTTTTCCTTGCTCTTCCTGTTATTAATTTCTACTTTCACGGCATTGTGCTCAGAGAAGATGCTTTGTATTACCTCAATGTTTTGGATTTTGTTGAGGGTTGGTTTGTGGCCTAAGATGTGGTCTATTCTGGAGAATGTTCCATGTGCACTGGAAAAGAAAGTATACTTTGCTTCTATTGTGTGGAGTGTTCTATATATATCTATGAGGTCAAGTTGTTTGATTGTGGCCTTTAGATCTTCTGTATCTTTGTTTAGTTTCTTTCTAGATATCTGTCCTTTACCGAGAGTGGTTTGTTGAAGTCTCCTACTATCATTGTCGAATTATCAATTTTTCTTTTCAGTGCTGTTAGAGTTTATTTTATGTATTTTGGAGCCCTGTCATTTGGTGAGTAGATATCTATTATGGTTATGTCCTGATGGCGGATTGTCCCTTTAATCATTCTGTAATGTCCTTGTTTGTCTTTTATGGTCGATTTTATTTTAAAATCTATTTTATCTGAGATTAGCATTGTCAGTCCTGCTGTTTTTTGGATGCTATTTGCTTGATATATTTTTTCTATCCTTTGATTTTTAATACATTTATGTCGTTGTTTCTAAGGTGTGTCTCTTGTAGACAGCATACTGATGGATCTTGTTTTTTATATGCATTCCATCATCTCTGTCTCTTTATGGATGCATTTAAACCATTTACATTCGGTTTGATCATTGATAGGTGAGAGTTTATTGCTGTCATTTTGTAGTGCTTCTTTTTTCTGTTTCTGATGTTTGCTTTGTTCCTCTTACTCTCCCGTGCTGAATTCCTTTTGTTTGTGGATTTTTTTTCCATTTCTTTCATTTTTGTAGATTTTTTGTTTACTGAGACTTTATGTTTTTTTTTTTTATTTTGATGAGTAGGTTTGTTAACTTTCTTGTGGTTACCTTGAAATTTAACCCTCTCTTCCTGTTTAAAACAGTATTTTGTTACTTGATAATGCCATGACTTCCTCTCCATTTGAAAATTCCCTACCTACACCATTTATTTCCTCTTTTATTGTTCTGATGTTGTTATCATTTGCAGATTAACCTCTCTGGTTCTCTGTTGTAAATTTTTTAGTTTTGTTTTATCCTCGAGAATTTATTATCTAGGTTGTTATCTGGCTGATGCTGTTTTATGTACTAGATTCAGGCAATTGTCTGATGCTTTTGCTTCTCAAACCGAAGGACTGACTTAGTAATTCTTGTAAGTTTGGTTTGTTGTTGCTCATTCCTTCAATTTATGTTTATCTGCGATGTCCTAATTTCACCATCATTTTGAGTGAGAGTTTTACAGGATATATTGGTTTTGGTTAGCAATATTTTTTCTTTTAACGTTTTATATATGTCATCCAAATGCCTTCTTACTTGCATGTTTTCTAGCCAGTAATCAGAGCTTAGCCTTGTTTTTTCCCCTTTGTATGTGACTTTCATTACTCTCAATCTGTTGTCAGTATTTTTCTTTGTCTTTGGTTTTGTTACATGTGATTATGAAATGTCATGCTGACCTTTTTTTGGGTTTGTCTGATATAGGGTTCATTAAGCTTCTTGGATGGTCAGCTTTTCATTTTTCATGACATTAGAGAAGTCTTCTGTCAGCAAATCTTCAATAATCCTATGTTTTCTGTTTTCTCCTACTGTTCTGGAACTCTGATAACATGCAAATTTTTGCTTTTGATTGTATCCCACATTGTTCTTATGGTTTTCTTCATTCTTTTCTCTGATTTTTCTTCAAACAAAGTGATAGCCAAGGATTTGTCTTCAATTTTGCTAATCCTGTCTTCCATTGTTTCAAATTTCCTACTAAAACCCTCTATTGCACCATCCATTTCTGAAGTCTTGTTTATCTTCTGGAACTGTAATTGCTGTTTTTGGATGATTTCTGGTTGTTTATTTATTTTGAAATTTTGTTCCTGTATTATTTTCCTGAATTCTTCCATTGCTTTTTCTGTGTTTTCCCTGATTTTGCCTGTATTTTCCATGATTTTGTCTATGTTTTCCTTCATTTGTGTTTTCCTTCATCTATTTCCTAGTATCTTGGTGAGCCCTGAATATTAGACTTTTGAATTCTCTATCAGGTAGTTCCAGTGCCTTTTCTTCTACCAGAAGGTCAGCTGATGTCTTATTTTGGTTGCTTTCAGAAGCTATCCTGTCCTGTTTTTTTTATATGTTTTGATATTATCTTCTGTCTCTGGGACATTCAGGAATTATTTTCTTCATTTATTGATTGTAGATTTGTTTGTTTTGTCCTACTTTTTTGTTATATTTGATTACATCTATGTAGGTGTGCTAGGTGTATTTTGTTGCTTGCTTGTCTGTGAGCACAATATTTCACACCACCTTCTCCGGGTAGGCAAGGCCGGTCTTTCACCTATGGTGCAGCCAGGCAGGTCCAGCATGGGGAAGTGGCGGGAATGGTCAGTTGCAGCATGAACTGGAGCCAGTGGGTCAGGGTCGTGTTGCAGTGCAGGGTGGAGTTTGGGAACCTGGGGGTCCATGCCTGTGCTGCTCAAGGTCACAGCTTGGTGTGTGGTGCAAATAGGCAGGAGGGAAGTGAGAGGATGTGATGTGCAGAGCTAAGTGGGTGAGAGAAAGTAGAGAGAAAAACAGAAACAGGAAAAAAGCAAAAAAAGTAAATAAAATGGTGATGCAGTGAGATTGGGAAGGTGGGGGTGAGACAGACCCAGAGAGGCTGTGTGTCAGTGACCTTCTAGCCAAATAATTCTTGTTAGTGTCTCAATAAGGGGCATGGGCAGCACATGGGCTAATTGGGTGGGAGAAAGGAAAGGAAATAAGGGAAAGAAAGAGAAGAAACAAAAACAAAATAAATAAATAAGTATGGTGCTGAGGGAGCTGGACGTTGAGGGCGGCGCATAATTGGGTGGCAGTGACTTGGTGTCTCTTGCTGGGGGGCATGGTATGGTCCCTCAGCAAGGGGCAGAGGCAACACAGGGCCTTGGTGGGAGAGAGAAGGAAAAGGGAGAAAGGTAAAGATAAAGAAAAATAAAGAAATATGGTGCTGAGGGAGCCGGCCTGTGGGGGTAGCACAGAACCTGGGAAGGATTTGTGCCAGTGGCTCCCTAGTCAACTGATGCAGCATGGCCATTCAAGAAGGGGAGGGACAGTGCATGGAGCTAGGTGGGTAGGAGAACGGAAAGGAAAGAAGGGAAAGAGAGAGAAGAAACAAAACAAAACAAATCAAAATAGAAAAAACTAACAAACAAAAACAAAGAAATGGCACTGAGGGAGCCAGCTGGTGATGGTGACACAGACCCAGGGAGGCTGTGTGCCAGTGGCTCTCTAGCTGAGTGGTGCGGCACAGCCCTTCAAGAAGGGGTGTGGGCAGTGCACAGGGCTAGGTGGGTGGGCGAAAGGAATGGAAGGAAGAGAGAGAGAAAGGGAAGAAACAAAAAACAAATAAAACACAGCAACCAAAAAAAAAAAAAAGGCCCTGAGGGAGCTGGCCGGTGGGGGCTGAACAAACCCAGGGTGGCTGTGTGCCAGTGGCTGAAGGGGTGGGGATGGCACATGGGGCTAGGTGGGAGGGTAAAGGAAAGGAAAGAAGGGATAGAAAGAAAAGAAACAAAAACAAAAAGAATATCGCGCTGAAGGAGCCAGCCAGTGGGGGTAGCATGGACTTATGGAAGCTGTGTGCTGGTGGCTTTCTAGCCAAGTGGTGCAGCACAGCCCCTCAAAAAGGGGCAGGGATGGCATACAGGGCTAGGTGGGTGGGAGAAAGGAAAGGAGAGAGAGAGAAAAACAGAGAGGAAAAAAAACATGGCGCTGGTAGAGCTGGCCAGTGGGGGCAGCACGGAACCAGGGAGGTGGTGATAATGGCTCTCTAGCTGAGCAGTTTGGCACAGCAAATTGAGAAGGGGCGGGGATGGTGCATTGTGCTAGCTGGGCATGAGAAAGGAAAGGAAGGGAGAGAGAGAAGAAACAAAAAAAGCCAAAAAATTAAAAAATGGAGTTTGGGGGAACTGGCCATTGCGGGCGGGGTGGACCCTTGCAGCAGCGAGCTGGTGTCTCTCCAGCCGAGCATCTGTGGCCTGTTGGATAGCAGCGGAGACTGCATAGAAGGAAGAAGGGTGGCGGGTGGGAAAATGTATTCCTGGTTACCAGGTGCTCTCTCTCCTGTTGCTAGCCCCATGAAGGTTTCTTCCTGCACTACCTGTCTGTGGTTCTTGGTGGTTGTAGTCCAAGACGGCGAATCCGTGCCACGTTAGCTGGTGGGTGACCTCTACTCCGTAGTTCTCCTCTTTCTTTGTTCTCTGTCAAGTTTCTTATACCATTGGGTGCTTGATCAAGTTCTTCATCCCTTCATTTGATGCTTAGTGTTCCGGGATTGACGTTTATATCGGTTTTACTTAGTTTTGCAGTTCTTTGCTGCAGAGGGACAGCATGGTGCTTCTGTCTACAGCGCCATGTTGGCAGTGCCTTAAGTCTCTTTTTACTTTCAAAAATGTGTCTGTTGATTATTCTGAGATTTTTAAATATAAATAATCATAAAATTTGTAAATTATTAGAGTTTTGTTTATTCTTTTAAATTATTTTTGATTTATAAATATTTTTCTGATATTTTGTGTTGCCTAGATATTCCATAACAGCAGATTGTGTTTATAGTTCCTAAATTTAAAAGAAATGATTTTTTTATTTCACCATTTGTTATGAGACTTGAGAAAGATTTTTGGAAAATACCTTTACCTTATTATCAAATTAAAAAATTTCCCTTTTATTGCTACCTTTCTAAGACCTTGATTCTTATATTATTAATGAGTTATAAAGATTATGAAGAAATTTTGTACATCCATTGAGGCCTACCATATAGTATTTCTTTTAGTTAAATTCTACTTCTGATGATTATAACCAATGAGCTTTCATTCCTAGAAAAATTCAACCTAACTGTGGTGTATGCGTGCATGTGTGTGTGTATAATATATGTGTGTATATATATATGTGTGTATATGTGTATATATATATGTATAAAATTTGCTTTGCTTTGCTTTACTTTGCTAAAAGTTTGTGTAAAATTGTGTATCATGTTTAAATCAGACTGGCCAGTAATTCTCTATTCTCGTATTGCACCTGGCTTATTTGCATATGAAGGTTATGCTAACCTCCTAAAATAAAGAGAATTTTCACTTTTACTCTTTTCTGGAACATTTCACTTATAACTGAGAATTCATATTTTTTATGTATGGTAGAATCGTTGCTGTTGTGTGCTATTGATGTAATTCTAAATCATAAGGACCCCGTGTGACAGAGCATTAACTGCCTGCTAGAGTCTCCTAGGCTATAATCTTTAGAGGACCAGATAGCCAGATCTTTTCTCCAATGGAGCAGCTGGCGAGTTATGGGGTAGAACGGCCAACCTTTCCATTAGCAGCCAAGTGCTTAACCATTGTGGCACCAGGGCTCTCTAAAACTAGCATAATATTCTGTCATTGTAGTTAAGTGCCATTAAGTCAGTTCCAACTTGCAGAGACCCTGTGTACAACAGAACGAAACGCTGCCCAGTCCTGTGCCATCCTCACAATCGCTGCTATGCTTGATCCTATCGTTGCAGCCACTGTGTCAGTCCATCTTGTTGAGGATTTTCCTTTTTTCACTGACCCTCTACTTTACCAAGCACGATGTCCTTCTCCAGGGACTGATCCCGCCTGTTAACATGTCCAAAGTATGTGAAACGAAGTTTCGCCATCCTTGCTTCTAAGGAGCACTCTGGCTGTACTTCTTCCAAGACAGATTTGTTCATTCTTTTGGCAGTCCATGGTATATTCTATATTCTTTGCCAACGACACAATTCAAAAGCGTAGTTCCTCTTTGGTCTTTCTTATTCATTGTCCAGCTTTCACATGTATATGAGGCGTTTGAAAACATCATGGCTTGTGTCAGGTGCACCTTAGTCTTCAAGGTGACATTCTAGCTTTTCAACACTTTAAGAGGGGTCTTTTGCAGCAGATTTACCCAATACAATGGATCTTTTTTGATTTCTTGACTTCTGCTTGCATTGGGTGGATCCAAGTAAAATGAAATCCTTGACAACTTCAATTTTTTCTCCTTTTATCATGATGTTGTTTATTGGTCCAGTTGTGAGGATTTTTGTTTTCTTTATGTTGAGGTGTAATCTCTACTGAAGGCTGTGGTCTTTAGTCTTCATCAGTAAGTGCTTCAATTCATCTTCAGTTTCAGCAAGCAAGTTTTTTTGATCTGCATAAAGCAGGTTGTTAATGAGTCTTCCTCCAATACTGCTGCCTTGTTCTTCTTCATATAGTCCAGCCTCTCAGATCACTTGCTCAGCATAATACTGAATAGGCATGGTGAAAGGATACAATTGTTATGCCCACCTTTCTGACTTTAAACCCCACAGTATCCCCTTGTTCTGTTGAAATGACTGCCTCTTGATCTATGTACAGGTTTCTCATGAGCACAGTTAAGTGTTCTGGAATTCCCATCCTTTGCAATGTTATCCATAATTTATTATGATCCACACAGTTGAATGCCTTTGCATAGTCAATAAAACACAGGTAAACATCTCTCTGGTATTCTCTGCCTTTAGCCAGGATCCATCTGACATCAGCAATGATATCCCTGGTTCTACATCCTCTTCTAACTCAGGCTTGAATATTTGGCAGTTCCATGTTGATATACTGCTGCAGCTGCTTTTGAATGATCTTCAGCAAAATTTTACTTGTGTGTAATATTAATGACATTATTTGATAATTTCTGCATTTGGTTAGATCATCTTTCTTCAGAATAGACATAAATATAAATCTCTTCCTGTCGGTTGGCCAGGTAACCGTCTTCTAAATTTCTTGGCATAGACAAAGGAGCACTTCCAGTGCTGCATCTGTTTGTTGAAACATCTCAATTAGTATTCCGTTGATTAATGGAACTTTGTTTTTCACCAATGCCTTCAGTGCAGCTTGGACTTATTCCCTCAGTACCATCAGTTCCTGATGGTATGCTACCTCCTGAAACGATTTAACATTGACCAATTCTTTTTGGTATAGTGACTTTGTGTATTCCTTCCATCTTCTTTTTATGCTTCCTGTGTCGTTTAGTGTTTTCTCCATAGAATCTTCAATATTGCAGCTCGAGGCTTGGATCTTTTCTTTAGCTCTTTCAGGTTGAGAAATGCCGAGCATGTTCTTCCCTTTTGGTTTTCTCTCTCCAGGTCTTTGCACATGTCATTATAATACTTTACGTAGTCTTCTCAAGCCACCCTTTGAAATCTATATTAAATAAATATTCTAGACATTTATTTTATTTTTGGAGATTTTTAAAATATTGATTTATTTTCATTCATGGTTCTTGGTGTGCTTTGATTTTCTATTTTTTTCTGAGCCAGTTTTGATAATTTATATGTTTCTATTAAAAGTACATTTCATAAACATTTCCAGTTTTATTGGCATACAATTTTTCATATAATTCTCTTATGATTTTATAAGGTTTTTATAGGATTTCATAGAATTCTATTCTATTTCTGTAATCAATTATGGTATTCATTGCTGAATTTACATTTGTAATCACTTTTCCAGAGTTGTGTCTATTTCATTAGTCTTTTCAAAGAACTAGCTTTTGAGTTCCTTAATACTTTCTATTATATCTAAGTTTTTAAATTTCAAATCTATATACACTAGCATTATAGTTTTCTTTCTTCATCTCCTGGAGGTTTATTCCATTGTACTTTTTCTAACTTCTTAAGTTAGATATTTATGTTATTAATTTTCTTTTTTTAAATAATATAAGCACTTAAGTCAAATACAACTTTACCTATATCTCACAATTTCTTATTTAAATTGTGATGTTGTCTTTGAACAATTTCCTCTTTATAAGCATTTAAAAATTTCCAAAAGTTTGAATTTTGGGTTATCTTTTTCTAATTCATATCTTCCTTTCTTGGTTTTAGGTCAGAACATAAGCTGTGAATGGTTACAATACTCAGATATTTATTAAGATATGTTTTTTGGGGGACTCCGGCAAGATGGCGGTCTAGGCAGAAGCACCACGCCGTCCCTCCACAACAAAGATCCGAAAAACTAAGCCAAACAGAGAATCAACAATCCTGAAACCCTAGAACATCAAATG
>NW_004443938.1:17601848-17628243 GCF_000243295.1 Trichechus manatus latirostris | reverse complement strand
AAAAAAAAAAAAAAAAAAGATATGTTTTTTGGTTCAGCACGTATTTAAATTTTGCAAATATTCCCTGAGTGTTTGAGAAGATGTGTTTACTTTAAGTTGAGTAGAGCGTCTTATATGGACATGAGGTGAAGTTTGTTAATTGTGTTTTTCAAACTTCTTCTGTCTTGGCCAAATTGTGTTTCTTGATGTATGAAATACTGAGGAAGTTTTGGTTTAAATTCCTATGATTTTTACTTGTCAATAACTCATTGGAATATTGACATTTTTTTGTTCATAAACTAAAGCAGTGGTATTACATACAAGCAGGTTTATCATTTTATATCTTCCTGGTGAATTGTTCTTTTCTATTACATATTAAATATCTTTAAGCCAAAATTTTTATTTTCTTTCCAAGTCTAATGTAACTGATACTAAGCTCTACCAGCTTTCTGTTGATTACTCTTTGCCTGATAAATTTTCTAACATGATATTTAAGACTCAGTGCCCTTGTATTTTCAAGAGCATGTAGCTTGATTTTTTAAAATATAATCAGATAACCTTGGCCATTTAATAGGCCAGTTTGATCTATTTACATTTAGTTTATTGCTGATGCATTTCTATTTATTTATGCTGTTTATTGCTTTCTATCCTGCTTTTTTCTATTCTTGTTTTCCTTTATCAAGTTTTATTTATTCCCTTCTTTTTTTTAATCAGTATTTGCATACTACTTTTTTAGAGGTTTACCTTTTTTATATTAGGATGCCATCAGAAATTTACATTTTAAATGATATATGCCTCTGTAATGTCTAACTTAATCAGTATGTCTCCATTAGACTTAAGCATACCAGTAACTGAAAATGCTTTTGACTCAGATCACCATGATTCTATTTTATCATATTGTTTCATAATGATATTTTTCACACCTCACTAAATTCTTCTTTTTTTTATTTATATTTACCTTTTGTTTTCCAGAGGCTTTTTGTTTTTGTCTTTTCCTTTCCTTCTGGGTTCAATTTCCTTTTCCCTAAAGTGTATCATTTAATAGTTATTTCAGTGAGTGACTGTTAGTAATAAACTATTCATTATATTTTTCTGTTTGTTGCTGTTTTGTTTTGTTTTGTCTGAAACTGTTATATTTAACCCAAACTGCTGAGTTACAGTTTAACAGGTTATAAAACCATGGATTTACATATATTACTTCATAGCTTTTAAAAGAAATTGCTCTTTTGCCTTTTGACTTCCATTGTTTCTAATTTTTATCCCTATGTAAATAACTTTTCTCTCTCAATGCATATAAAATTTTTCTCTCTTTGATGTTGTACAGTTTTACTTTGATATATATAGTTGTAGATTTAACTGCATTGATATTTGTTGGCTCTTATTGTGCCTCCTAAATCTAAGGATTCATATCTTTCATAAATTCTGGAAAATTCTTAACCCTAAGAATTTCACATTGTATTCTTTAAATCTCTTAGGGGTGTGTGTGTGTGTGTTTCTCCCTCTAGATGTTTCATCTCTGTCTCTCTGTTCCTAATAGTTTCCTCTGTACCATCTTCCATTTTGTAATGTGCTCTTCAGTTTGTCTAATATACTCGTTATCTCAAACGCTGTGCTCGACATTTCAATGGCCAATATATATTTTTCTGAAAGTTCTATTTAGTTCACATTTCCACTACCAAAAGAAATTTGCTTTATCGATGCATTTAAACTTCTCTTACAGTGTGTATAAGAGCTTTCACCTAGAAAAATAACTTTCCTTTGGCTTCTTGTTGCAATTTGTAATATTAAGGAACAAAAAACAGGGAGTCTTTGGGAGAAAAATCTACTTTTAATGTTGTGAGTACTATTCTCATGATAAATAAAGCAAGAGTGTCATTATTTTTTCACTCATCAATCAAACACATTCTTGAAAGACAGCTACTAAAGGGCTCCTTGAATGTACTCCTGATAGGCATAGATGGATCAGATGGGAGTCGTACAATTCTCTTTCAGTTATCTAGCACTATTATGTTTCTGTGATTATCTGCAGAACTGGCATGTGAAGATAAATGCAATGAAACATTTTGAAATTAAAATCAGTTTTAGTTGTTACATTTTGAAGAATAATCGAATGCACCCTTTGGTCTCAGAAGCAAGAGGCATCTAAGTAAAAAGAGAGAAGCAAGTTATAAAGAATGTCTTTCTTTAAAATAAGTATATAATCCATAAGCAGAAGTGAAAAGTAGAAAATCATGAAATCAACGAGAATTGTCTTTGTCACTTCTTCCCTGTGGATGCCAAATGTCATGAAACTCATCTACTGTGCTAACACTACACTGCAATCCTGTCCTTGGCTTGTATGTTCTGAACTGACTACCTCTGTTCAAACATACCTGTCCTGTAAAAACTTGCTCGTTCCATAAGGGTTTGATTTCTGCTATTTGACCAAAGTAGTAATAATAAAATATTACTACCCTCACAAGGGAGCCCTGGTGGCACAGTGGTTAAGTGCTGTGGCTGTTAACCAAAAGATCAGCTTCTAATCCACCAGCCACTCCTTAGAAACCCTATGGGGCAGTTCTATTCTGTCCTATAGGGTCTCTATTGATTTGGTTTGGTCGAGTCTATCTTCACAAATGTTATGCTTTAATGTTCATGAGTCCCAAACTATCTATCACAATAACTTAAACATAATAGCATTGGATAAATTTGTGGTTAGATATTGAATTAAATTATTGGCTAAAAGAATTCTTAAGTAGATTTTAATAATTTGGGATACCATGATGGGCTGTTCAGAGAAGACCATTTTTGAACAGGACAGTATTTTATTTGAGAAATAAAACATGGAGGTCACCTATTAATCTTCCTGCTTGTAAAGGTTTATTTAAAAGCCATTGGGATATAGAACTATCGTACTGTCTCTACATGGACTGAAAACCAAATATAACAGGATAACAATAGGGTATCTGATATCCCCATTTCTTCAAGACAGTCTGAGTAAAACTATTGTCTCAGAAAAATTATTATCTTTTCCTCCTTTTGCTCTTAAAAGTGTCCCAAATCAGATGATAAACTACATGATCACCTAGCTAATAAATACTTATGATAAATGACTTAGAGCATTTAGATAGGTCACTAGTGGTGGAATAGAAACAGTTTTTTGTTCCAAACATGATAAAGAATGTGTCAAAAATATAATTCCCTCATACCCAAATTACCTGTGATCAAGGGCACAGAGCACAGCGTATCTCGCTAATTTAGGGAGTAAGTTTGCAGAACCGTATTTTGGTAAATATTTAACAAAATTGTACTTCTCTTCTGTCCGTTTGTCATTCTGTAGTGGTTTGCATGTTGCTATGGTGCTGGAAGTTATGCCATGGGTTTTCAAATAGCAGCAGGGTCACCCGTGGTGGACAGATTTCAGTGAGATATCCAGATTAAGACAGACCAAGAAGAAAGTTCTGGCAATCTACTTCTGAAAATTAAACAATGAAAATTTTATGGATCACAATTGTTCCTCAAGTTGAGTGCAGGGAAAGTAGTTGGATATTGGTATGTTGGGTGGAATAATTCTTCACTCAAACAAAGTCTTACACTTTGCAAGATGTTTACCATCCATGCCCCTTCATCTCCACAGTGATAATAGTGTCTCTCTAATAATTTTAACAAACAAAAATACCCCAGGCATTTCCAAATGCACCCCCAAGTATGTGGTGCTGTTGACTGAAAACCACTGACAGATGACAAAATTACATATAAGAAATATCCCTATATTCAATAAAAAATTTATAATTTTAATATGTGGTAAACACAGTGATAGAGATAGGCATAGAATTTTACAGCGGGACCAAAAAGGGCAGCTACCCTTCCTGTGGAAGTGAAGCAAGTCTTCTTAAAGAAGATGATTGCTTTGCTTAGTATTAAATGAAAAGTAAAATATTAACCAGACAAATGATTTATTGGAAGGGCCTTCCAGGCAGATAAGAATAATGTTCAAAGACCCAGAAGAGACCAATATAATTGTTTTTTGTGGGGGGAGGACAGGAAACTCTAAGAAGTTTATTATTAGTTAAGCTTAATTAATAAGATAAAATCAAGGGAGAGAGAATGGATGATGCTGGAGAGGTAGGGAGAATTGGGATTATAAAAGACCTTATTGGGTAGATTAAGAATCTGCACTACAAGCAAGACCATTGTTAGGGGTGATGGAAAACTTTGGAAATGGATGGTGATGGTTGAACAACATGATGAATGTAATTAACGTTCCTGAATTGTACTTGGAAGAAATGTTAAAATGAAAAGTGTTTTTTCAAATATGTATTTACCACAATAAATACAAGGTTTTAAGCAAGAGAATAGCCATGTCAGACATTGAAGTTTGTGTGGAGAGATGATGGCTGTTTGGACTAGGGAGTAGATGTGATAGAAAGGGACCATTTTGGATGTAGAGGCAGCAAACCTTCTCAGACCTATGTCGTTGTAAAAGATGATCATCTGGTCTTCCGGCAATAACCTTTGTTGTTCTAAAAATTGCAGTCAGATTAATTTTTTACAATGTAAATCAGACTTTTTAATATACTCTGAAATCAACCTTTCAACGGCTTACCATCTCAGTAAAAGGTAAATCCTAAATGTTCAGACCCTCGACTCCCACTTTATTTCTAATGAATCTTCCAATCACTGATTGTATTCCAGCCACACTGCTACCTTTGATGGTCCCCCAACATGCCAAGCACAGGTTTCTGCACTTGCTGCTCTCTCTGTCTGGCATGTTCTTCCTCCAGGAATTCACAGATCTCACACTCTTACTGCATTTGCTATCACCTCTTTCAAGAGGTCTTCCCTAACATTCATTTTATATTAGTTTAGTGACTTCAATTTCTATTCCTGTATAAAATAACAATGACCAATATCTGACATTATATTACATATTAATTTGTTAATTTATTTTCTGTTTCTCCTAGTAGAAGGTAAACTTTATTAACGAAATGATATAATGGCATCATTGTACTTTTACCGAAGTCTATAAAATAATGTATGCCTCAAAAATATTTGTTGTATGAACAAATAAAAAGATTAAACCTGAGGATGATAAAGGGAATAATGGAATCAAGGGCGTCAACTAGTATTTGGCTGTAGTAACTAAATATTGGTGGTGCCACTTACTGAAATGGGATAGAGACTTTACTAAGGGTGATAGCGTAAGAGACATTCAGAGAGGCAATTAGTTCAGTGTTTGAAGTATTGCGTTTGAACTGTCAGAAGTAAATCCAGGAGGAATTATCTTGCAGTGGTTGAATGCATGAGTCTAAAGCTTGGAGAGACACAGGAATGAAGATACGGTTTTCATATGCATAAACATAGAGTTAGTGGTTGGAATCATGAATATGGATGAAATCACTCGATGACAGTATGTAAAATTAAGGAAATGTGGATTGATTATCTAACCTTAGGCAACACCAACATATAAGGACTAGTCCAAGAAAGAAGATCAAAGCATGAATTTTATAAGACTCCGGTCTCGCTAGAATGTAAAAACAGATTCATGTAAGCCATGTAACTAGAAAGCCTCTTAATTAGAAAAATAGATAAAGTGATGGTTAAGGTTGTGTGTCAACTTGGCTGGTTCTAGAGAACCCAGCGTAAGACAGACAGACAGATAGGTAGATAGATGTACAGACAGACAGACAAAGATAGACGTGAGAAAAAGAAAGAGGAAAGGAAAGAAGGAAATGTGAGATAAAAATATATGGAGACAGGTTTATAGATATATAGAGAGACACTCTCTTTATATTTTTTCTCTCAATTCATAAGAGGCAAATATTGCTTTCTGATTTTTATTTTTGTTTTTTTTTCAGTTTATTTAATAGCTCCATTTATATTTTGTAGCTCAGTTTAATATTTAGCATTACGTTTGATCTTCCTCCTGTGAGTATTGCATTGATACAATTTAATTTCACTTAAATTGGTTACACTATAAATAATGGGATAAAGCAATACAGACTACCTCTGATAACTTGGCCAAGAATGACTTTTATTTAGAAATTCCCTTAAATGTAACATTCTAAAACATAAAAATAGAATTGATAAATATACTTGGATTCAGCATAGAACTACATCTGAGAAAAGGTAAGTATGTGAGGGCAAAAATATATTTACGGCATATACAAGTCATAAAACATTAAACTCACAGAGCCACTGAATATAATCCCCATGGATATTAGAGTAGTAGGCCTACATTTTATTTGTTTTATTTTTTTGGACTGAACTTTTAAAAGGAAAGCACATAAAACTAAACAAATTAGTTGTTTATGTAAATATACATATATATTATTATTATTTTATATTATGTAATATATTAACTGGTTTATCATAGTGCCAGAGTGAAATAAGGAGCAAGCCTCAGCTGAACAGAGAATGGTATCAAAGAAAATCATATCCTTCTTTTCCATATTTTAAAGAGCCCTGGCGGTGCAGTGGTTAAGCGCTTGGCTTGTAACCGAAAGATCGGTGGTTCGAACCCACCTGCTGTTCCATGGGAGAAAGATGTGGCAGTCTGCTTCTGTAAAGATTTACAGCCTTGGAAACCCAATGGGGCAGTTCTACTCTGTCCTACAGGGTCACTATGAGTCAGGATCAACTGGACAATAATACGTAGACAGCATATTTTAGAACTACAATCAGCAATCAGGCAGGTATTGGGACTGTGCTGGCCTATTTGGGTCTGCATTAAAGAAAGATCTCCCCAAATGGGAAACGATTCCCATGATATTCCTGTAAGGAAAAAAAAAAAAGCTTTCATGGCCAAATAAGTTTTGAGAACACTGCAGACTATTTTTTCCCTTAGAGATTTACCCTACACTTTTGCTTATTAAAGACTCTGAGAAGTTATGTGGTAATGAAATGTTTTTAACTTTATCCCAGCATTTCCCAATATTTTAAAGGATCATTTTTTCTTTATTTTCCAAGCATAGTTAATATTAACATCAGAGTTAACTGTTGCTCTGTGGAGCACATTCTAAGAGCAGATTCCCAGACGGGAAGATTTTAATCTTGCTAGATCTTAGAAGGGAGACTAGGTTTCAAAACAGCCATGCAATCTAATCATGGATCAATCTGGACAATTTTTAAAATTTTTCTCTTCTACATTTGTTATTTCCAATTTCTTAAACTTTTAATAGTAGTAGCAACAACACTGTTATAAAAAGCAACTGCTAATTTTTAAATGGACGCAGTGGCTGCAACAATGGACTCAAGCATAACAAGGATAATAAGCATAACTACAATTGTGAGGATGGCTCAGGACTGGGTAGTATTTTGTTCTGTTGTACATAGGGTCGCTATGTGTCGTCATCTAACAGGAACAACAACAATTTTTAGAAGAAAAGAAAAAACGTTTTAGGTTCTATTGATCCTAAGTTGAAAAATGGAGTCTTTAATTCAAGTTTCCACAGCAAAACATGCCCATAGGAAATTTTAATTGGAAATTTAATGAATAGGGAATTGGGAGAATTCAGTTCTATTTCTACCTCCACTACCTACATGCTATGATATTAGTACTAACTCTCTAAGTTTGTAACTGTATTGTCAAGGAAATATTTCCCAGCATTGAAATGAAGTTGATAACAATTACTCATTCTTTGTGATGGGCATTAAAGATTGATAAGCAGCAAACTAAAAGTATTTTAATCTCAAGTAATTTTTACAATAGGTAATCGTGTTTATTCAAAACATATTTTTTACAAATACTGTTTCTGATTGACTCTTAGTGATAGGAGTAGTGATATGTATCTGGGTTTTGTTTTATTGACATCTAGATTTGCCCCTCTTCTTGAAGAACTGTATTGATCAGTCCCTGCTGAGATTTGATTCTCCTACTCATCTAATAAAAACTTTTCTTTCCTTGTAAAAGGCTTTTTCTGATGAAAAAGTCAATTTCTTTTTAATATAATTCATACAATTTCCTTAATCTTGGATTTTAATGATTTGCAGTAGCATTTTTCAAAATGCTTGTTTCCAAGGAGGGGAAATTAGAGTCAATGAATGAGGAATGAGTAGTCTTCATGACTGTTCAATGGATGCAAGTAGAGGGAAATTGATGGACACAGAAACACCTTATTTCTCCTTCAATGCTTTCTCTTGCCCCCTCAAAATTACATCTTTAACTTTTACCACATGACTTGTTGGTTGTGACAGAAGGAAATCTAGAGCCTAGTAACAGGTACCTACATAATTTTCACATTTCCCTTATATGTTGGCTTTGAGAACTAAGTTGTCAGTAGAAGCAACCAATCTAGACAGCACAAGAAGTAATAGAAATTCTCATAAATTAGAAGTGCAGCATTTCAGACACTTTCCTTTCTGGTTTAAACGGTGTCAAAGTGCTCACAAAGTGTCTTCACTGTGATGTTCCTCTACCTTGTCATACAGAACTTTTCTCCACTCTTCCCACCAAGTTCATCATGTAGCTCTCGAGGGTTCTGTGTTTATGTCCTCACTTACTCTGGCTGATTATCACTGGTGATGACTTCCTCTGCCTGCACATGAGCAAATACTGTGAATTAGCCCACCTCTGTTGCCTTTTTGTGTTAAGGTTACATAACAGTCATGTCTTTTGAATCTCTGGGTTAGACAAAAAATTTATTCTCTCAGCTGCTAACCAAAAGATTGGCAGTTCAAGTCCACCCAGATGTGCCTCAGAAGAAAGGCATGGCGACCTACTTCTGAAAAATCAGCCATTGAAAACCCAAGGGAGCAAACTTCTACTCTAAGACACATGGGATCACCATGAGACAGAATCGATTGGACGGCAGTTGGTACTGATATCCTGCCTTCATGTATTCAGACCACAGTCGTGTCTTGTGTTTTACTAAATTACTTACTAAATAAGAGTATGTAAACAATAATAATAAGTGCCTGCTATGTGCCAAATACTGTGATAAGAACATTGCATGTATCATAGCATGGAAATATTTTACTTGATAATTAAATATATATTTATCTCTAACCTGAGTCTCTGGGAACTAGGCCAAATAAATGTTAAACATCATTTAGTGTTCAAATTCCCTCCCTTTTGACCATTAGCTATTTTCAGGACTCCTCCCATCTCAAGGCTTTAATGACGTCTGTATAGTTGATATATAAATTCCAAATAAATATTTATAGTCATTAGTTTTCTTTCAAATTTTACATTCATTTTTATTCAACTGACACTTGGTATTTCCACTTGAGAAAATGTCCACTAGGCATTTCAAACATGATATGTCCAAAACCGAGCCTCCAATTTTTGTCGTTGTTGTTCTTGGGTGCCATCGAGTTGAGTTGGTTCCAACTCATAGCGCTCCTGCAGGACAGAGTAGAACTGCCCCATAGGGTTTCCAAGGAGCGGCTGGTGGATTTGAACTGCTGACCTTTTGGTTAGCGGGTGAGTTTTTGACCATTACTCCACCAGAGCCTCCAATAGTTCCCCCCAAATCTAAGGCTCCTACAGCATTACCTATCTCAGTAAATGGCAAAATCCTACCATTTGCTCAGGCCAATAGTCTTAAAATTGTCCCCAATTCCACATTTATTCTGTTAGGCAATATTTTAAGTCTATTTAGAATACAACCACTTCTCATCATTTCCACTGCTACCACCATGGTCCAAGCCATCATCATCTCTAACTGGAATTACTGCAGTAGTCTCCTCTCTCAACCTGTCTCCCTGATTCTGTACTTGCCTCCCTCCAGAATATTCACAACAGAGCAATGGGGATGATCTGCTATGTCCCATCATTTCACTCCTCTGCTCAAAATCACGCAGTGCCTTCCCTGTTACCTCTCTTACTGCATTGACCTCCTCGTCATCTCTTAAGGTATGCTTCTGCATCAGAGCCTTTGCACTTGCCATTCTTTCTTATTGGAATTTCTTCACCAGACGTACACAGAACTGGCTCCCTCCTCTCTTTCGGGCTTTTACTCAGCAAGGCCTTCTGTGGCCATTCTCACTTAAATTGCAATTACCCTTCCCCAATCCACTGTTCTTTCACTTCTTAGCTTTATTTTTGTCCATAGCATTTATCACCATCTAACATATGATATATTTGGATCGCTGATCTTCTTGATTGCACTGTCACCAGAATATAAGCTTCAGGAGGGTAGGAATTTTGTCAAATTTTTCCTTGTTGTATTCCTTACACCTATTTATGGAGTAAATGAATAAATGAATCATTAATCCTAGATAAGGAGCTCTCAGCCAACCAATACACAGTTTGAGGGCTTAGTGAGCGATTTATGCTTCTTGATAGTATGGCCTTAGGACCTGGTCATTCTTCCCAATATAGCCAATCTCTTTTCTTGGGACTCCCTTGTCCCTTATACATACAGGATTCCTACCCCTACCATCCACATGTTTTCACAGATATACACATGCACACGTACTCTATGTATATGAGCACATACATATGTAAGTACACATAAGCACTCCTGGAAAACATTCTGAGGACTCTGCATACACAAAAGGACCGGTTGGAATTTTTATTGAATGTAAGACTTAAGCCATAGCCCTGGGTGCCTGGAAACAAATTCAGCCTTACTTCTTTTCTTCTGTGCACGCCACTCTCTTACTGGATCAATTAGGAGGGTCCACTAGATACTTAACATTTTCTCTGATACTGAGGCAGTCCTGAAAGTGACAAGGCATGCATCACTAGCCTTTGATAAACATCCTGAGGTTAATTCATACGTCCCAGACCCTGGATCCTTTCAAAGAAACATTATAAATCTTTATATATGGGGTGTCATCTTTATAGATCTTCAAATGTGCGGCAATATATAAGCCCTATCATTTAATGTCAGAATGAATGTGCCAGTTAAAGCTTTAGGGGGAAGCCACTTTCTAGCTAATGAAGGCCCTCACTGCTTGGTGTTAAAAAGAAAAATATCCATTGGCAATAAAAAATATTTTTTTATGAAATTCATTTGACCCAAGAAGCTTATTAATCCCTATTATTAACCCTTTCAAATAGTGACTCTTTAAATTGAATATTGCTGCTATGTGTTCATACGCTATTGTTGTTGTGTGCCACTGAGTTGATTTTGACTTACAGCGACTCTATAGGACAGAGCAGAACTGCCCCATAGGGCAGTGGCTGGTGGATTTAAACTGCCGACATTTTGGTTAGCAGCCTGAGCTCTTAACTACTGTGCCACATATGCTATTAGGTGTCACTTAAATTTAAAAATATTGATGTTTCCTTATATTCTTTAAACTTATATGCTCCCTTATATTCCATCAGTATAGTAAATAAGACATCTTTCAAAATCATCTCAAAAGGAGCTAATGAATTTGCTATGAAATTAGGTTAAGAACCCCTCTGCTTCCCTCCATGAAGCTAGTAACAGAAACTAATCCCCAAAGACCTTAACATAAAAACCTGGGCTAGAAATAGATTAATATGGAACATCATATCTTTAATGAAAGAATACTGAGTGAAAGGTAAAAATAGTGTAAACATGAAAATAGTAAAAAAAATTAAGAAAATCAACTGAATATACTTCTATAAACATTTTTGGAAAAGTGTCATAGGAAAGGAAAGAAAATAAATAAGAAGGCAAAGCTGTGTATATTGACACAGAGAAAATTTAAAAAAAAGTAATACTAATTTGAATTACATTGACCACAAAAAAACTAAGCGAAATAACATCCCTATATATTTAATATAGAGAGCACTAAACAGCTACAATGCTAAAAGAAAATCAGCATTGAGGAAGAATTAGTAGGCTTCAAACAATTCCATTACATGCAGTGCTATGGGATAGCATTATACCATGGTTTCCACTGTTTCTTTAAATACTTAGTAGTTTTTCGTGAATTCTAAAACCAAAGAGCTATTAACATACTCAGTATGATTTCACTAAATATCACAAACAAGTTCCTAAAATCCTGCTTTTTATATGGTTACCACATGTTCAGAAACTTGTCCACATTTTGTATCTATCATTTGGACCAGTGGAAGTATCTATGCTGCCATTTTGCAATGTAGACATTGTTTACTCTGTTTAAAAACACACGAATTTTAAACAAAATTATGCAAACTTTATTGCAAGTTGCTTCTAGAAAGAACTCCACTAGGCCAATTTGATTACTTCTTCTAGAACCATGTGGTAGACACTGGATTGACTACCTCAAATCATTCAAAGTCCCCTTGTTCTTTGCATCCTTCTAAACCCCAGGTAGGAAAACTAAAACTCACTTATTCAGATGATCTTGCAGCTAGGTGTGGCCATGCAGTCCAGTTATGGAGAGGGAAATACAAGTGGAAGATACACAGAAGGGGGTTTCAGAATATTTGCTTTCAAGGGATAGATTTCACCAGAATGCTGCTTTGGTCTTTATCCGTTGTACCTTTTGTGTTCTCCCTTTTTTTCCTGCCTTGTACGTAGACAGGATAGCTGGAGAAGCAGCAACTATCTTACCACTCTGAAGAAAAAAAAGATATGATTATAGGATATCTCTGGGCAGGAAGACAAAAGGAGGCTGACACCATAAGAAAGTTACTACGCAAGCCTCAGACTATTCAATTTAGACTTTGTTGCCTAAGACAAATAAGCATCTTAACCTTTTAAGCTGATTTAAAGCAGGTTTTTAGTTGTTTGCTCTGGAACTAATTTCATTAAATTATATTCTTCTGGATAAATTTCTTTCCAAATATATTTTACTATAAATCATTTACCTGTTTATTTAATGACATCTGATCTTACCAAATACAGCTTCTACCATTTTGAATTTCCTTGTATGAACTTTTTTCTGCACAGTTCAGTTTTCCTAGGTCAATTTTGGACTGTGTTCAATTTTAGGCATAGTCTATTTTAGTTTTGTTTCATTTTGATCAATTCTAAATTTTCACAGCTCATTATTGTTTTTATCTGACAATAAGTATAACCTTCATCAGTTATTGTTTCCTATAACTAATTGTATCACAGTTTTAGCCAATAGTTAGTTTTGTTATCAGATTGATTATTTTCAATATTGATATAATAAGAGATAATATGCTCCAGCATAGCAATGATTCTGAGAATGGCACAGGACCAGGCAGTGTTTTGTTCTGTTGTACACAGTGTCACTATGGATTGGAACCGACTCAACAACACCTAACAACAATAAATAATATTCATGATGAATTTTCAGAGTTTAGTTACAGTTCAATATAAAAACTAGAAGTAATTATTTTCTTTTATCTTTTATTTCATCAATTGCTGATAATTTTATATGCGGCATTTATTACATGGACAATATAAATGAAGAACAGAAACACACCACATTTAGGAATGAATTGAATTCTTAAGTAGAACTCGTGAGGAAACCATCCCTATATAGCTTCTCCTTTAAAAAAATGAACATAATAAATTTAGTTGTTGGAAAAGAATAAACAAAAGTATTTATTATTATTACAATAAATACAAAGAAGATTATAAAACAATAGAAAATGGAACACAAGCATATACATAACAATTTTTAAAAACTTTTTCAGGGGCCCCAAACAGACAAAATAATCTTGAAAAAGAAGAACAAAGTATTCACACTTCCCAATTTCAAAGTGCACTTCGAAGCTACAGTAATCGAAAGAATGTAGTACTGATACCAAGATAGACATGTAGACTGTTGTTGTTAGGTGCCATCGAGTCGGTTCCGACTCATAGCGACCCTGTGTACAACAGAATGAAACACTGTCCGGTCCTACACCCTCCTCAGAATTGTTGTTATGCTTGAGCCCACTGTTGCAGCCACTGTGTCAATCCACCTCGTTGAGGGTCTTCCTCTTTTTTGCTGACCCTCTACTTTACCACGCATGATGTTCTTCTCCAGGGACTGATCCCTCCTGATAACATGTCGAAAGTATGTGAGACGTAGTCTCCCCATCTTTGCTTCTAAGGAGGATTCGGGTTGTACTTCTTCTAAGACAGATTTGTTCATTCTTTTGGCAGTCCGTGGTATATTCTATATTCTTCGCCAAAACCATAGTTCAAAGGTGTCAATTCTTCTTTGGTCTTCCTTATTCATTGTCCAGCTTTTGCATGCATATGAGGAGATTGAAAACACCATGGCTTGGGTCAGGTGTACCTTAGTCTTCAAGGTGACATCTTTGCTTTTCAACATACAGAGAAATGGAATGGAATTGTGAATCCACAAATTAGCTCATACATCCACGGCCACTTTATTTTCAACAAGAGTGCCAAGTCCATTGAATGGGGAAAGAATCATCTATTCAACAAATGGTGCTGGGACAACTGGATCTCTACGTGCAAAAGAATGAATTTAGTCCCATACCTCACACAATAGCCAAAAAGTGGAAAAACCTAAGCATCCACCAACAGACAAATGGACGAATTGTCATATATACATACAATGAAATATTATTCGGCCATAAGGAGAAATAAAGTTTTGACACATGCTACTTCATGAATGAATATTGAAAACATTACACTGAGAGAAATAAGCAGATACAAAAAAACCATATGTTGTTTGATCTCACTTACATGAAATATCTAGAATAAGTAAATACATAGAGATGAAAGTATATTAGCAATTATTAGGGGCTAGAGAAGGGGGTATGGGAAGTTATTGATTAATGGACATTGAGTTTTTTTGGGGGTGATAAAAAAAGTTTTAGACATAGCGATGTTTGCAAAACACTGTGGATGTAATAAAGTTCACTGAATTGTACATTTTAGTATGATTAAATGGCAACTTCTGTTGTTAAAAATTAATTTTTCGCCAATTAAAAAAACTTTTAAAAATATATTTTTTACTATCAAGATTAGATTCTTGTAAACTACTTGGAATCATTAACATGTATTTCTCATGTTTTTGGTAAAAACAATAGAAATATCGAATCATGACGTCTTCTTTTGGAATACTCTGTATGCCAAGAATGCGCTGACTACAACAATGTGGGTGAATCTCAAGGCATAATATTGAGCAAAAGAAGCCAGACACCATAGAGTACATAAATTAGTATCCAGTTTTATGAAGCTCCATAACAGACAAAAGTAATCTACAGTGACAGAAGTCAAAATGGTAGTTACCACTTGTGGAAGGTATTGAATGGGAAAGAGCATAAGAAAACATTTTGGGTTGCTAGAATTCATCTACATCTTGATCTGGACTATAGATACTCAAGTGACCATATACGAAAAATTCACCAAGCTCTACATTTAAGATTAGAGTACTTTACTTCCTTTATTATTATCAGGACACACCAGTCCCTGGAGAAGGACATCATGCTTGGTAAAGTAGACGGTCAGCAAAAAAGAGGAAGACCCTGAATGAAATGGATTGACACAGTGGCTACAAAAATGGGCTCAAGCATAACAATAATTGTGAAAATGGTGCACAACTGGGCGGTGTTCTGTTCTGTTGTACATAGTGTTGCTATGAGTTGAAGTCGACTCGATGGCACCTAACAACAACACATCTTTTATTGCATGCAAGTTATACCTCTGTTTAAAAATAAAAGAAAGAAATAGGGGATCATCATTTTAAAAAGTCTCTTGCTCCTGTGCTTGTACTTTTATGCAAAATTTCATTGAAGTCCATACTTTCAATTACATTTCTTGAGGGTTTTTTTTTTTTTTTAATGTCAGTGTCTCAACTATCTCTAATGACTCACATTGAAAATTAAAAGTTGATGACACTGTGTAGCTAATCTAGATCAAGTGATAAAACTCTCTAATTTTTAAATTTATGTATTGTAATCTTCATGCTTTTAAAATGTCAAAAATAATAGCTGTTGGACACAAAGAAGAAATAGAGGAAGTCACATGGAGTTGTGAAGAATAAATTCAAGATTCACATGGGGCAGATCTATTCTGTCAC
The DNA here is from genome assembly GCF_000243295.1 of Trichechus manatus latirostris. Taxonomy (NCBI): domain Eukaryota; kingdom Metazoa; phylum Chordata; class Mammalia; order Sirenia; family Trichechidae; genus Trichechus; species Trichechus manatus. Next base: position 17,612,427 of record NW_004443938.1, on the reverse strand, counting down.
ATGGGGTCACCATGAGTCAGAATTGACTCGACAGTATCATATAACAACAATATAATCAAATGGTGTATGTTTTTTTTGAACAGCACAGCAGAACAAACTTCAGCTGAGAGAACACAGCAGACACAGAGTGTAGATGCTTCAGCCAATATGGAGAGAAGCCTTCATTTTTGAAAAACTAAGAAATTAGTTAAAACATGTAGCAGCCATCTTGAAAAATGAATCAGCAAACTTGCACTTAGGTGAAAGAAAAGTGAAAAGTAAATATTTAGTGAAGAGAATTTAACATTTAAATTCATAATAATCTATTTAATCACTCTTTTCTTTTAAGCCTCATTTTAATCATGATAGTTTATATTTTGAAAGTAAGAATTAGGTTGTATAGTTGTTTATTGTCTCTAAAGCAAACAGTTGCTCGAAGACAAAAAGTGGAAAATAATGGCTTTTTTTTTTTAAATTTTATTTACCTCTAGATGGCACCTGTGAACTGATAAAATGTGGACTGAGTAGGTTCCTCCAGACTCCCAAGTTTCAGTTTAAGGGATATCTTCTCCTTCATCCCCTCCATATCTAAGACCAAAGCTTACAACTCAACATAATGGAATGAAAGGGCCACAGGGTTCTAGTAAGACCCAGAATAATGTCCACATTCCATTATTTATCATGTGAATTTGACCAAGCTGTTCACCCTCTCTGATACTCACTTATTTAAAATCTGTAAAATGGAAAGAATGGCAGAGGGGTTGGGAAGAGTATCCAAGGTAATGGTCTCAGCACTTTGCAGGCTTTAGATTATTATCTCAATGCAAGATATCACCAAAGGAAGATAGGATCCTAGAAGGAGAAGTAGTGATTGGATTAAAGATCGTGGATATGGGGATTAAATAAAATGTATATGAGAATTGTGGGGATGGGTGTAATCAAATGAAGCACTATGTAAAAAATAAATAAAAATGACAGTTTGTGGTGTGATCCATGCTTCTCTCAGGGCTGAATACACAGAATAATATCTATGTCTATAGATCCCAAAAGAATCAGAACTCCTCATCGGTTGACACTGAAATAATAGATGTTGTGGTTGTTAGTTGTTATCCAGTTGGCACTGACTCTTGGGGACCTTATGTCTAACCTAATGAAATGTTTCCCTATCCTTGACATTTTCATGATAATAGATATGGGGAGTAAAAAAAGCATTTTGTACCTATGCTGTAATTTAAATCATTTTTTCATGGAAAAATATGCATTTTTGGAAAATATACTCTTTATACAACTGATCTAGATAATTACAAAATTTAACAAATTAAATCTCTCAAAAAGCATACAGCACAACATGATGGAGAAAGCATGGAGTTAGGAATCTAGAGCTCAGATTTCTTGTTTAAGCAACTGACCAGGAACATAATATTACATTCTGTAATTCTCTGAGCTCATTTCATCCTTTGCTAATTGGGAATGAGATGATCCCTGAGGTTCCTCATTTCTCAAAATGTATATGATCCAATAACAGAGTTCATAGCAAAAGTTACCCTATCCTTCTAGATTTCTCAGTGCTTTTTTCCCATTGACATTTGTACACCTGAAAATTGTGCATAAATGTACTGTTTTGTCCAGTTTAATCATGATGTTGTTGTTAGGTGCCCTCAAAATTGATTCCAGCTCACAGCAACCCTATGTACAACAGAACGAAACACTGCTTGATCCTGAGCCATCCTCACAACCCGTTGTTGCAGCCACTGTGTCAGTCCATCTCCTTAAGAGTCTTCCTCTTTTTTATGACCCTCTACCAAATATGATGTCCTTCTCCAGCAACTGATCCCTGCTAACAGCATGTCCGAAGTATGTGAGACATAATTTCGCCATTCTTGCTTCTAAGGAGCATTCTGGCTGTACTTCTTCCAAGACCGATTTTGTTCATTCTATTGGCAGTCCATGGTATATTAAATATTCTCCTCAACACCATAATTCAAAGGCATCAATTCTTCTTTGGTCCTGGTATTCTTTGCCCAGCTTTCCCATGCATATGAGGCTATTGAAAACATCATGGCTTGCGTCAGGAGCACCTTAGTCCCTAAAGTGACATCTTTACTTTTTAACACTTTAAAGGAATCTTTTGCACCAGATTTTCCCAATGCAGTGCATCTTTTGATTTCTTGACTGATTGTGTTGATTGTGGATCCAAGTAAAATGAAATCCTTGACAGCTTCAATCTTTTCTCCTTTTGTCATGATGTTGTTTATTGGTCCAGTTGTGAGGATTTTTGTTTTCTTTATGTTGAGGTGTAATCCATACTGAAGGCTGTAGTCTTTGATCTTCATCCGTAAGTGCTTCAAGTCCCCTTCACTTTCAGCAAGCAAGGTTGTATCATATGCATAATGCAGGTTATTAAAGAGTCTTCTTACAATCCTGATGTTGCATTCCTCTTCATATAGTCCAGCTTCTCGGATTATTTGCTCAGCATACAGATTGAATAGGCATGGGGAAAGAATACAATCCTGAGCACACTTTTCCTGACTTTAAACCATGCAGTATCCCCTTGTTCTGTTGAAATGACTACTTCTTGATCGATGTACAGTTTCCTCATGAGCCAAATTAATTAAGAGTTCTGGAATTCCCATTCTTCGCAATGTTATCCATAATTTATTATGATCCACACAGTCAAACGTATTTGCATAGTCGATAAAACACAAGTAAACATCTTTCTGGTATTCTCTGCTTTTAGCCAGGATCCATTTGACATCAGCAATGATATCCCTTGTTTCACGTCCTCTTCTGAATCTGGCTTGAATTTCTGGCAGCTTCTTGTCAATGTACTGCTGCATCCGTTTTTTTGTGCATAGTGTGAGGTATGTGTCTTGTTCCAGTCTTTTGCAGATAGATATCCAGTTATGCCAGCACCATTTGTGAAAGAGACTGTCTTTTCCCCAGTTAGTGGACTTTGGGCCTTTATCAAATACCAGGTGCTCATAGGTGGAGGAATTTATGTCTGGATTCTCAATTCTGTTCCATTGCTCTATGTATCTGTTGTTGTACCAGTACCAGGCTGTTTTGACTACTGTGGCAGAACAATAGGTTCTAAAATCAAGTAGTGTGAGGCCTACCAACTTGATCTTCTTCTTGAGTAATGCTTTACTTATTTGGGACCTCTTCCCTTCTATATGAAGTTGCTGATGTGTTTCTCCATCTCATTAAAAAACGCCAGTAGAATTTGGATTGGGATTGCATTGTATCTGTAGATCACTTTGGACAGAATTGACATTTTTACAATGTTGAGTCTTCCTATCCATGAGCAAGGTATGTTTTTCCACCTATGCAGGTCTCTTTTGATTTCTTGCACTAGTGTCTTGTAGTTTTCAGCGTACAGATCTTTTACATCTCTGGTTAGGTTTATTCCGAAGTATTTTATCTTCTTGGGGGCTATTGTAAGTGGTATTGATTCGGTGATTTCCTCTTCGAGGTTCTCTTTGTTGGTGTAAAGAAATCCAACTGATTTTTGTATGTTTATCTCCTATCCTGAAACTTTGCTGAAATCTTCTATTAGTCCCAATAGTTTTCTTATGGATTTTTGGGGGTTTTCTGTGTATAAGAGCATATCATCTGCAAATAGAGATACTTCGACTTCTTCCCTACCAATTTGGATGCGCTTTATTTCTTTTTCTAGCCTAATTTCTCTGGCTAGGACCTCCAGCACAATGTTGATTAAGAGTGGTGATAAAGGGCATCCTTGTCAGTTTCCTGTTCTCAAGGGAAATGCTTTCAAAGTCTCTCCATTTAGGATGATGTTGGCTGTAGGCTTTGTATAAATGTCCTTAATTATATTGAGGAATTTCCCTTCTATTCCTATTTTGTTGAGACTTTTTATCGTGAATGGGTGTTGGACTTTGTAAAATGACTTTTCTGCATCGATTGATAAGATCATGTGGTTCTTGTCTTTTGTTTTATTAATGTGATGGATTACATTGATTGTTTTTCTAATGTTGAGCCATCCCTGCATACGTGGTATAAATCCCACTTGATCATGATGAATTATTTTTTTGATATATTGCTGAATTCTATTGGCTAGAATTTTGTTGAGGATTTTTGCATCGATGTTGATGAGGGATATTGGTTAGTAATTTTCTTTTTTTGTGGAGTCTTTACCTGGTTTTGGTATTAGGGTTATGCTGGCTTCTTAGAATGAGTTTGGGAGTATCCCATCCTTTTCTATGCTCTGAAATACCTTAGTAGTAGTGGTGTTAACTCTTCTCTGAAAGTTTGGTAGAATTCTCCAGTGAAGCCATCCTGGCCAGGGCTTTTTTTATGGGGAGTTTTTTAATTTCCTTTTCAATCTCTTCTTTTGTTATAGGTTTATTTAGCTATTCTACCTCTGTTTGTGTTAGTTTAGGTAGGTAGTGAGTTTCTAGAAATTTGTCCATTTCCTCTAGATTTTCGAAGTTGTTAGAGTACAATTTTTCATAGTATTCTGTTATGATCATTTTAATTTCAATTGGGTCTGTTGTGATATCACCCATCTCATCTCTTACACAGGTTATCTCCTTCCTCTCCTGCTTTTCTTTTGTCACTTTGGCCAATGGTTTATCAATTTTGTTGATCTTTGCAAAGAACCAGCTTTTGGTCTAGTTAACTCTTTCCATTGTTTTTGTATTCTCTATTTCATTTAATTCTGCTTTAATTCTTATTATTTCCTTTCTTCTGGCACCGGAGGGCTTAGTTTGCTGCTCTCTTTCTATTTGTCCCAGTTGTATATTTAACGTTTTGATTATGGCCCTTTCTACTCTTTGGTGTGTGCTTTCATTGCTGTAAACTGACCTCTGAGCACAGCTTTTGCTGTGTCCCAAAGGTTCTGGTAGGATGTGTTTTCATTCTTGTTTGTTTCTATGAATTTCTTTATTCCATCCTTAATTTCTTCCATAACACAGTAGTTTTTGAGCAAGGTGTTGTCCAGTTTCCAAGTGTTTGATTATTTTTTCCTTGCTTTTTCTGTTGTTGATTTCCACTTTTATGGCTTTATGGTCAGAAAAGATGCTCTGTAATATTTCGATGCTTTGGATTTTGTTAAGTCTTGCTTTATGGCCTAATATGTGGTCTATTCTGGAGAATGTTCCATGTGCATTGGAAAAGAAATTATACTTGGCTGCTGTTGGGTGGAGTGTTCGGTATATGTCTATGAGATCAAGTTGGTTGATTGTAGCATTTAGCTCTTCCGTGTCTTTGCTGAGCTTCTTTCTGGATGTTCTGTCCTTCACCAAAAGTGGTGTGTTGAAGTCTCCTACTACTATTGTGGAGCTGTCTATCTCTCTTTTCGGTGCTGTTGGAGTTTGTTTTATGTATTTTGGAGCCCTGTCATAAATATTTATTATAGTATGTCCTCCTCATGTATTGACGCTTTAATCATTATATAGTGTCCTTCGTTAACCTTTGTGATGGATTTTACTTTAAAGTCTATTTTGTCAGAGATTAATATTGCCATTCCTGCTCTTTTTTGAGTGTTGTTTACTTGATATTTTTTTCCATCCTTTGAGTTTTAGTTTGTGTCTTTAAGTCTAAGGTGTGTCTCTTGTAGGCAGCATATAGACAGATTGTGTTTTTTTATCCAATCTGCCACTCTCTGTCTCTTTATTGGTGCATTTAGTCCATTTACATTCAACATAATTATTGATAGGTATGAGTTTAGTGCGGTCATTTCGATGTCTTTTTTTGGGTGTTGTTCATAGTTTCTTTGTTCCACTTAATATTCTGTGCTGAGTCGTTTTTCTATATGTATTTTCACCTTTTTCATCATTGTTGATTTTTTGTTTGCTGAGTCTTTATATTATTCTACTTTTTTATTTTGACTCGTAGGATTTTTAGTTTCCTTTGTGGTTACCTTAATATTTACCCTATTTTTCTAAGTTTATACCAGTCTTTTATTTCTTTATATTGTCTTGACTTACTCTCCATATGAAAAATCTATGTCTACATTTTTTAAGTCCCTCTTTTTTGTTGTAATGTTGTCATCTTTTACATATTGACATCTGTTTACCTATTGTCAGTGTTTTCACTTTGATTTACTTTTGCAACTTCCCTATCTGTTGATATCTGGTTTCTCTGTCCTGTGTCCTAGTCTTGGGTTGTTATCTGATGTTACTGATTTTCTAACCAGAGGACTCTCTTTAGTATTTCTTGTAATTTTGGTTTGGTTTTTGCAAATTCCCTGAACTTCTGTTTATCTGGAAATGCCCTAATTTCACCATCATATTTGAGAGACAGTTTTGCTGAATATATAATTCTTGGCTGGCAGGGTTTTTTTTTTTTTCTTCAAGGCTTTATATATGTCATCCCATTGCTTTCTTGACTGCATGGATTTCTTCTGAGTAGTCCGAGCTTATTCTTACTGACTGTCTTTTGTAGATGACTTTTTGTTTATTCTCAGCTGCTCTGAAAATTCTCTCTTTATCTTTGGTTTTGGCAAATTTGATTATAATATGTCTTGGTGACTTCCTTTTGGGATCTACCTAATGTGGGCTTCGATGAGCATCTTGGATAGATTTCTTGTCATCTTTCATGATTTCAGGGAAGTTTCCTGCCAACAAATCTTCAGCAATTCTCTCTGTATTTTCTGTTATTCCCCCCTGTTCTTGTACTCTAATCACTTGTAGGTTATTCCTCTTGATAGAGTCCCACATAATTATTAGAGTTTCTTCATTTTTTTAAATCCTTTCATAGGATTTTTCCTCAAATAAGTTGGTGTCAAGTGCTTTGTCTTCAATCTCACTAATTCTGACTTCCATTGCCTCAATTCTGCTCCTATGACTTTCTAGTGAGTAGTCTAATTCTGAAATTTTATTATCTTCTGGATTTCTGTTTGCTGTCTCTGTATGAATTATTGAAGCCTGTTAAATTTGACATTATACTCTTCTCTAATCTTTTTAATTTCCTCTGTTGCATGTTCTTGCATTTTGCTTAATTCCCTTCGTAATTTCTTGAAGAGTTCTGTATATTAATCTTTTGTATTCTGCCTCTGGTAATTCCAAGAAATTTTCCTCCTCTGGAAAATTTCTAGATTCTTCATTTTGGGAGCTTGCTGAAGCCATCATGGGTTGCCTCTTTATGTGATTTTATTTTGACTCTTGTCTCTAAACCATCAAGAAGTTATTATATTTATTTATTTTATGTTTGCTTACTATGTCCTAGCTTCTTGTTTTGTTTTAATATGCCCAAATAGGCTGCTCATATGAGCTAGTTTGATTATTGGCACCTTGAAGCTCTAATGTCCTGTCACCAGGTGGTTAGATCTGTTACTAGGTATGTGATCTCAGGAGTCCACCCACTCCTCCTGTATAGATTCAGCTCAGGTGCCCAGGTAGATAGCCACCAAGTCTGTGTTGTAAGCTCTCACTTTCAGTCATAGACAGGCATGGGTGATTGGCATAGGCACAGGTATCTGGCTGCAACAGGGGACACACTCTGAGCAAGGCAGGGGGCTGACGGCCGCCCCCGAGTGTCCAGGAGGAAGGAGTGTCCCTGTTCCCTACAGCACGTAGGTGGGTGGGTTTTGCAGCCAGTCTATGAGCACCTAATGCCATTGGCTGTAAGGACTGGGGGGCACCTCTTATTCATGGGCCCCTCTCGCAGGTGGCTAGGTGGCGTGGGTGGAGCCACCAGTCCTCAGGCCCCTGGTGTGGGTAGGGTGAAGACCCTGCTTAATTGGCAGAGCAATGTCAAATGTCAAGAACCTGTCACTTCATAGCTCAAACTGTTGAAGTTAGAGTTCTGGTACATACCCTGTTGTACTGTAGTAATGAGGGCCTATGCTGTTGAGATGGACCCACACAAGTCTATGCAGGGGGAAAGGTACTCAAAGTCTGTGGAACCCTTATGCCTGTGCCTAGGCAAAGGAGCTGTGCCTACCCTGGCCTCCTGGCTTAGGGGAGCCGGCAGCATATTTTTCCCGTTTGTTAATTTGTTCACTCTCCAAGGCAGGGAGAATGGCTCCAGGCATGTGATGGATCCTACTTCTGGCTCAGGGGACTCGGCAATTGCTGAAGCTGGCCAAGGACCCAGTGCAGAGCAGGGAGTGGGGAGATAAATGGGAGAGAGGTTTTTCCCTAAGGGGGGTGTTTTTGATCTGCATAGTAGGCCGTACACAATTACTTATCTTTCACTGGATCAAAGGCTGCTTCTCATTGGTTCTGGGTGGCTGTGTAGACTCTCTGGCACTGAGTCTCTCTCGATGCAGAAAACGTGCCTCCCAAGCATGGCTGCTTGGCTGTGTCACTGCTCACCCACGAGCTGCTCAGGCCTGAAGGGCTCAGGCTCTCGCCTGGTCAGGTCTGGTAACTCCTCCCTGCTTCGAAACCATCTCTCCCTCCCCCTGCCACTCAGTCTGGTTGCTGAACTCTGCCTTTGATGTTCAGGGCTCCCAGATTGCCATATATAATTGAATCATGTGTTTTTTAAGGTCTTTGTTGTAAGAGGGTCCACTGGAAGCATCTGCCTACTCCATCATCTTGACACCACCTCTATCAATGCATCTTGATTGTATGTTTGATCAATGTCAGACTGCAGAAGCTGGTAAAAATCTTTAGTTTCTTAATCTTTGACCTTAATGGTTGTTGCATAAATTTGAATAATAGTCGTATTAACTGGTGTTCTTCGTAGGCGTATGGATATTTTCCTATCATTCACAATGTTGTAGTTCAGGATAGATCTTGAAATGTTCTTTTTGTACCTGAATGCAATGTCATCCCTCTTCAAGGAGTCATTCCTGGTGTAGTAGACCATATGATTGTCCAATTTAAAATGGCCAATACCTTCCGTTTCAACTCACTAATGCCTAGGATATTGGTGTTTATGTGTTCCATTTCATTTTTCATGATTTCCAATTTTCCTAGATTCATACTTTGTACAGTCCATGTTCTGATTATTGATGTATGTTTGCAGCTGTTCTCGTTTTGAGTCATGGCACATCAGCAAATGAAGGTCCTGAAAGCTTGACTCCATCCACATCATTAAGGTTGACTGCACTTTGAGTAGTCAGCTCTCCCCCAGTTGTATTTTGAATGCCTTCCATCTTCTGCCACCATATCAGACAATGTTCTGCTGCTATTCATAAGGTTTTCACCGGCTAATTCTTTTATGAAATAGACCACTGGGTCCTTCTTCCTAGTCTGTCTTGGTCTGGAAGTTCTACTGAAACTGTCCACCATGGGAACCTACTGGTATTTGAATACCGGTGGCATAGCTTCCAGCATCACAGAAACACTCAAGCCCCCACAGTATGACAAACTGACAGACACATGGGAGAATTTGACCGTATTTTATTTTAAATTGATTTAACTTTATTTTTATATAAATATTTTGAGATTATTTAATTATACCTTATAAAATTTTAAAAAAATGCATGCTATCTACTTGTCAGCTCCTTCCCATTAACAAGGTAAAGTATTTAGACAGAGACAAACATTAGAACTGCTTGGGAGGAATTATTTCTGTCAAATCTCTGCTCACTGCTACTTAACATGTTGTGCTCCAGGTGCTCCCGAATCGATCTTTTATTAAAATGAATTTCTCCTGAAGCATGAAAATTCACCAGCTGGTTTCTAATTCTCAAGCATTCTTTAATTTATGACTTATGAACTGAGACTGCCAGATTTATTTTCCTTTAGCATCAAGATACCATCCATTGACTTATCATTGGTGTTTAAATATGAGTATCTTTGAAATTTCATCATTTCAGTTCCTAAATACTTTCAAGTGGTATTTGGCTAGAATCTTCTCACTAAGACGTAAACATCGGCATTGACAAAAACATTTTTATTTTGATTCACATTTATTTCACATATGATTTTCTGTCCATTAACTTTTACTCCTCAGATTAAAGAAGCATGAACATGTACACTATGCATGCAATGTAAAATGCCAAGTCCAGCTATCCAGGGAAAGCTTTGTTAACTGCTCCCAGTGTGAATTCATGGGCCAATTCTATCCACAATAAAGATAAAATACCCAATTCATAATGAGGTTAAGATGATAATACATAAAATTCTGTTTGTTTTAATGTAATTGGCAACATATAATGTAGGTGACCTTATGCTATCTCCTCTCAGTACTTTGGTTGTTGATATTTTGTCTGACCCTTTAAATGTAAATATTTTGTAAATGTTAACTTGGACCTTAGTTTGTGTTTAAGCTGATGTATTTATAACTCCACTGACATTACAGTGGAAATCATGGTTCTAATTGTGGAACTGAAGGGTTTACTATTTTATTTTATTTTACTTTATTCCATCTTTTTTTTTTTTTATTGTACTTCAGGTGAAGGTTTACAGAACAAATAGTTTCTCATTAAACAGTAGTACACATATTGTTTTATGACATTGTTTAACAACCCCATGACATGTCAACCCCATCCCTTCTCGACTTTTTTTTTTTTGGTGAAAATATACATAGCCAAAGATAGACCATTTCAAAAATTTCTAAATGCACAGTTCAGTGACATCGACTACGCTCTTCAAATTGTGCTGCTATTCTCACTTGAGATGAAGGTTTACAGAACAAAATAGTTTCTCATTAAACAGTTAGTACACATGTTGCCCTATGACAA
>NW_004443938.1:17587755-17601748 GCF_000243295.1 Trichechus manatus latirostris | reverse complement strand
TTTTTGTCTGCTTTTGACTCAACTCTTGGATAATTCTGAGTATTAGAGATTTGAATTCCCTATCAGGTAGTTCTAGTGCCTTTTCTTCCACTGGAAAGTCATCTGGTGTTTTATTTTGGATGCCTACTGGAACCATTGTGTCCTGTTTTTTTAAATGTTTAGATGTTGTTTGCTGTCTTCGGGGCATTCTGTAGTTATTTTTCTCATTTATTGATTGTAGATTTGCTTGTTTCATCCTTTTTTTTTTTGTTTGGCTATGTCTGAGCAGGCGGGGTGTGTTTTCTGTGTTGTTTTCTCGTCTGTGGGCCCAATGCTTTTCACCTCCTTCTCCAATTGGCAGTGTCAGTCGCTCAGGTATGATACAGCAGGGCAGGTCTAGCTAAAGAGTATTTACTGGGATGGGTTGTTTGTGGCACTTACTACAGCCACCAGGGCGGGTGGGTAATCAGTGCAGGGCAGGTTCCAGTAGGCCATGTCTGTGCTGCTTGGTGGTGTGATGTTAAGTGTATGGTGCAGGTAGGCAGGATGTAGGGGGGACATTTTTTTATGTGTGCAGCTAAGATGGGTATGGGAGAGAGGAGAGAGGAACAGGAACCAAAAAAATACAAACAAACAGAAAAGAGTGCTAGGGGAGCTTGCCATTGGAGTGGAGAGATGAGAGACTATGAAATGGAGAAAAACAGAAAGGGGAAGAAGAGAAAAAAAAGAGAAGAAAAGAATGAATAAATAAAAATAAAAAAGGAAAAAGAACAGCAAAGCTCCCAGGGATCCCACTGGTGTGGCTATGAGGTCTGGGGAAGTTGTTCTCAGGTGTTGCAGTACAGCCTGGCTAGAAGGTGTAGAGTTATTCAGCACCAGGTATTCAGGGAACAGAAAGAGAAGGAAGGTATAGAGAGACGAGAAACTGAGTAATGAAGAAAGACAAAAAAGGAAAAAGAGGGAAAAGAAAACAAATCAAATTTAAAAAAAAAGAGAAGAAAAAGAAAAGCCCCCAAAAAACAGAAAAAAAAAAACCCACAAAAAAAGAAATGCCCTCAGGGATCCCTCTGGGCATCTGCGCAAGCCGAGGGGGTAGGTTCCAAGCTGTGCAGCACCGCCCAGCCAAAACAGGCTCCCAACTCAAGAAAAGGAAAAGAAAACAAACAAACAATTCAAAACAAAAAACAAAATCCCCGGGATCCCACCAGCGTGGCAGCCCAGACCGGGAAGCAGTTCCACACTCAAATGGAGCTCTGCAGCCCCTCAGGAAGAAGCAAAGATGGCGCCCGGAGCCAGGTATTTGAGCAAAAGTAGGGGGAGGTGGTGAGAGGTAAGGAAGAACTCAAAAGAAGTGGAAAAAAGCAACACCAGCAGCCAACAAATGGCACTCAGAGAGCTGGCCCTTGAGGATGGGTAGAATCCAAGCAGCCGGTGCTTTCCGGACAAAGGACTGTGGCCGCGGGAAACAGAGGAGGCTCTGTGGGGGAGAAGAAGGGGGGGTGGGAAAGCATAGATCGCAAATTACCAGTTGTTTTATCTCCCGCTGGAAGCTTCATGAAGCTGCTCTCTTGTACCCCCCTATTTGCTGGTCTCCAACAGAGTCCAAGATGGCAGATCCATGCTGCGTTAGCTGATAGTGGACCTCTGCATGAATCTCTCCTCGCTCTCCGTTCTCTGTCAGTTTTCTCACTCCATTTGGTGCTTGGCTGAGTTCTCTATCTCTTCATTTGATGTTTTAGGGTTTCGGGATTGCTGTTTTCTGTTTGGCTTAGTTTTTCAGATCTTTGCTGTGGAGGGACGGCGTGGTGCCTCTGCCTAGAGCGCCACTTTGCTGGGAGTCCAGGGTTTACTATTTTAAAGTTCATCAAAGATTTGCTGAACAAGGAATATAGTTTTTGAAAGAAAAGTAGCCCCGTGTGGTTCTTCTGCAATCACCTACCAAATAAAGTGAATTATTCCTCAACTTGTTGTCAAAATCTGAGTCATAGTGAGACAGCTGAGCTGCCAGGAATTGAGGTATTTAAGACAACATGATTAAGACAACAAACCAAATATGAATGTAACAATCAACCCTTTAATCATTTACTGAGATAGTATAAGCAGGAGGCTCACACATAGAAAACGCCAGTTCCCTCAATATTCCATTTTTCCCATGGATTAATGCAGACATGGGGAATTATCTCAAAGCTAAGGGAGTCTCAACAAAGGCTCCTGCTGTTTGTGGACCTGAGTCAGGGTAGAGGGAGAGGGGGAGGGCTAGAAGTGGAAAAGTGCTGAGTATTGAATCAGTGTAGAGAAAAGTGTTTTCAAATTCCCCTCCCTCCCCTCCTCACAAAAAGGTCTCAGTAGAGGCTCCTGGAAAAGGCTGAAAGCTGAAGGCTCCCCAGTAAATAGGCCTCAGAACAAAGGCACCTGGGCCAAGAATGCAGATATAGGTAAGAGCATAGCCAGCCAGGGGGGCCCTGTGTTCTTAATTCCAATTCCCCTCAGAGATTGCAATGCACTGGCTGTGTCTCAAGTCTCATGGGAAGACAGCTTCCCTGTGAAGACTGCCATGCAAAGCCTTTGTGATTGCCTATGGTTGGGCTAAAAAATCATCCATAGATTTTTGGTCAGGAGTTAGACTCTTCACCTGTAGGACTGATTCTTTGCTACAGCTTCAGCCAGGTCCCTCAGGTGGTTTGACCCACTGATCGTCCCCTAGATACAGCACTGTGAGTCTCATGTCTTCCATTCGTACTATTTCTCTCCATCTGGAATGCTCAATTCCTTTATTCTAATTCACTGTAGGTTAAAGAATGCTGAAATCCTTGTCCCCATGCTTTAACCTCAGCCCGGAGAAAGGGAACACTTGAGTCTAGAAAAATTTGGGGATGACATTTTACTAGGGGTTTGGATTACTGACTCTTAAAAGTAAACAGCCATGGAAAGAAAACACCTGTTTTTTCTATGTCTGAGATAGAGCCTGTCTCCACAGGGCACAAAGGGGAAAGCTTCCCCGAACATTACACCATTTCTATACCTGCAACTAGGGTGTTAATAACCTATAATTAAGTGTTAAATCAGGAGATTTAACAAAATGCTGTGAACAGGATGTCTCATTAAGACTTGATTCCTACTTTCTGATACAGTCTTCACCAGATATATTCATTGGGAGCTGTGATGTTTAATTTTATGTGTCAACTTGCCTAGGCTGTGATGCCCAGTTGTTTGGTCAAACACTAGTCTAGACGTTGTCATGAAGTATTTACAAGTGACTAAATCAGCTGGCCTTGGGTAAAGCAGACCATCCTCCATAATGTGGATGGGCTTCATCCAGTAAGCTGAAGGTCTTAAAAAAAAAAAGAGAGGTTTCCCTAAGGAATATTCTGCATCCACACTATAAATAGACATCTTTCCAGAAATTCACTCAGTCCCCACTGCTTCACCTACCAATTTTGGGACAAAAGACTGCCAGAGTTTCCATCCTGTCACCTGACCTACAGAGTTTGGACTTGCCAACTGCCACAATTGTGTGAGCTAATTCTTCAAAAATCAATCAAGGAATCAATCTCCCTTTTTCTCTTTCTTTTTCTTTCTCTCTCTCTCTCCACACACACACACACACACAAACACACGTACACACATATATATAAATCAGATCTGTTGCTGTTGAGTCAATTCCAACTCATAGCCATCCTATAGGACACAGTAGAACTGCCCCATAGGGTTTCTAAGGAGCAGCTGACCTTTTGGTTAACAGCCAAATACTTAACCACTGATGCCACCAGGGCTCCAAGCACAACACACACACATGCACACACACACACACACACACACACACACGTCTGTATAATATATAACTGGTTCTTCTTCTCTATAGAACCCTAAGACAGGTACTATCAAGAACATGCTCAGGTATTAATAAAATGGAACTTTATTTTCCACACAGCTATTCTTTTTCTTCTAGTTTCCTTTTTTGGGGAACCCCTGGATAAAGAGGAATGAAATAAAAGTAGGATTTAGGCATTCCTGGATGACTAGTAAAATACCAACAGAACTGCCTCCAAAAAATGCATCCAGTATTCCTCAAAACCTACAGTTTTTATTACATATTACACTTCAGGGTTTTTTTCTTTTTATATAGTGATTATACAAATTAATTTTAAGGTTTTCAGCAGAATCAATATGTCTTCATAAATCCTGAGAATGTTCATACTAAATATATTCAAAATAAAGTTGTAATAATAAAATTTAAATTATATACAATGACATTTATGATGTCAGCATTATATAGTTTTAGTGTTCCTTATCGTTTTCTAAATTGCTTACATCATTTGATCTACAACCAAAATCAAACCAAACCTATTGCCGTCAAGTCAATTCTGACTCATAGCAACCCTATAGGAAAGAGTAGAACTGCCGTATAGGGTTACCAAGGAGCAGCTGGTGAATGCGAACTGCTGACTTTTTGGTTAGCAGCTGAACGCTTAACCACTGTGCCATGTAGATTTTAAAACCATCAATTTTTTTTCTCCAATCTTATCACTTTTCTTTTCTTTTACAAATTTTCAGTACTTTTCCTTCTTCTTAATTAATTGTGTCTCAGTTTGAGTATTGACCTTTCTGACTTCATTCCTGAAATCCAAAACTAAGTCTTTTCCTGTTAAAATACTAATTTTCTTGCTCTTCTCTTTTTTCTTCCCTCTCTCAATTGTGGGCAGCTGTTTATTTCCTTCTTCAAACTAATCAAGTTTAATCTTTCAGTTCTGTTTTCCTTTTTGTCTTCAAAGTATTGTTATAAAGTGCCTGTGAGTTGATTCCAACTCACAGTGATGCCCCTAATTTACAACAGAATGGAACACTGCCCAGTCTTGGGCCATTCTCACAATCATTGCTATGTTTGGGCCCATTGTTGCAGTCACTATGTCAATCTATCTCGTTGAGGGTATTCTCATTTTCGCTGATCCTCTATTTTACCAAGCATGATGTCCCTCTCCAAGTACTCGTCTCTCCTGATAATATGTCCAAAATCTGTGAGACGAAGTCTTGCCACCCATGCTTCTAATGAGCATTCTGGCTGTACTTCTTCTAGGACAGATTTGTTCATTCTTCTGGCAGTCCATGGTATGTTCAAATTCTTTGCCGACACCGTAATTCAAAGGCATCAATTCTTCTTAGATCTTCCTTATTCATTGTCAAGCTTTCACATGCATATAAGGCGATTGAAAACACCATGGCTTGGGTCAGGCACACCTTAGTCCTTAAAGTGACATCTTTAATTTTTAACACTTCAAAGAAGTCTCTTACAGCAGATTTGCCCAATACAATGTGTCATCTGATTTCTTGGCTGCTGCTTCCATGGGCATTGATTGTGGATCCGAGCAAAATGAAATCCTTGACAACTTGATTTTTTTTTTCCAATTATTATGATGTTGCTTATTGGTCCAGTGTTGAGGACTTTTGTTTTCTTTATGTTCAGGTGTAATCCATACTGAAGGCTGTGGTCTTTAATCTTCATCAGTAAGTGCTTCAAGGCCTCTTAACTTTCAGCAAGCAAGTTTGTGTCATTTGCATATCACAGGATGTTAATGAGTCTTCCTCCAATCATGATGCCCCCTTCCTTCATATAGTCCAGCTTCACGGATCATTTGCTCAGCATACAGATTGAATAAGTATGGTGAAAGGATACAACCCTGACGCACACCTTTCCTGATTTTAAACCACGCAGTATCCCCTTGTTCTGTTCAAACAATTGCCGATTGGTCTAAGTACATGTTCCTCATGGGCACAATTAAGTGTTCTGGAACTCTGATTCTTCGCAATGTTATCCATAATTTGTTACGATCCACACAGTCAAATACCTTTGCATAGTCAATAAAACACAGGTAAACATCTTTCTGGTATTCTCTACTTTCAGCCATGATCCATCTGACATCATCAATGATAGCCCTTGTCCCATGTCCACTTCCGAATCCGGGTTGAATTTCTGGCAGCTCCCTGTCGATGTACTATCATAGCCACTTTTGAATGATATTCAGCAAAATTTACTTGAGTGTGATATTGATATTATTCGATAATTTCTGCTCTTGGATAATTTCTGTTCTCTTGGATCTCCTTTCCTTGGAATGGATACAAATATAGATCTCTTCCAGTCATTGGCCAGGTAGCTGTGTTCCAAATTTCTTAGCATAGGCGAGTGAGCGCTTCCAGCCCTGCATTCATTCATTGAATCATCTCCATTGGTATTCCATCAATTCATGGAGACTTGATTTTGCCAATGCCTTCTGTGCAACTTGGACCTCTTTCTTCAGTACCATCAGTTCTTGATGGTATACTACCTCCTTAAATGGTTGAAAATCCACAAATTGTGTTTGGTACAGTGACTCTGTATTCCTTCCATTTTTTTGGATGTTTCCTGCATCATTTAATATATTCCTTGCAGAATCCGTCAGTATTGCAACTTGAGGCTTGAATTTTTCCTTCAGTTCTTTCAGCTTGAGAAATGCCAAACGTGTTCTTTCCTTTTGGTTTTCGAACTCCAGGTCTTTGCACATGTCATTATAATACTTTACTTTGTCCTCCTGAGCCAGTATTTAGTTGTAGGTGAGTTACACTTAAAATGTTACTTCTAATGAAATTAACTCTTCCCAAAGTTTACCAGTTTCGAGGCTGGGAATTCAATCTGAAACAGACAACTGTTTCTCTATTTGGCTGATAAATTCAGACTATAAGCAGCTTCTGAAAAAATTAATTTTCTCCAGTTTTCTTAAAGCCCTGATTACAGTAACAGGTATATTAATAGAAGCGAGAGTCTATGTACAAATCATGAATTTGAAACAATAGAAACATTGGATCAATTCTGTAAATATATATGAGTCAGTCCCAATTTATGGTGACCCCAGCTATATCAGAGTAGAATTGTCTCCATATGTGTCTTAGTTATCTAGTGATACTATAACAGAAATACCACAAGTGGATGGCTTCAACAAACAGAAGCTTATTCTCTCACAGTCTATTAGGCTAGAAGTTCAAATTCAGGGCATCAGCTCCAGGGGAAGGCTTTCTCTCTCTGTTGACTCTGGAGGAAAGTCCTTGTCATAAATCTTCCCCTAGACTAGGATCTTCTCTGCACAGGGACCCCAAGTCCAAAGGACACGGTCTTCTCCTGGCACTACTTTCTTGGTGGTATGAGGTCCCCATGTCTCTCTGCTCCCTTCTCTTATATCTCAAAAGAGATTGACTTAAAACATGACCTAACCTTGTAGGCTGAGTCCTGCCCCATGAACACAACTGCCGCTATTCTCACCTCATTAACATCATAGAGGTAGGATTTACAACACATAAGAAAATCACATCAAATGACAAAAATGGTGAACAATCACACAATACTGGGAATCATGGACTAGCCAAGTTGACACACATTTCTGGGGGGCACAACTCAACCTATAACAATAGGGTACTCAATGGCTAATTTTTTAGAAGCAGATTGCCAGGCCTTTCTTCTGAGATGCCTTTGGGTGGACTTGAACATCCAGTCTTCTGGTTAGCAGCCAAGTGGCTACTAACTGATTATAATTTTATATATAGTATATGAAGGAGCCCTGGTGACACAGTGGTTAAGTCCTTGGCTGCTAACCAAAAGTCAGCGGTTCGAACCCACCAGATGCTCTGCAGGAGGAATATGTAGCAGTTGGCTTGCATAAAGATTTACAGCCTTGGAAACCTTATGGGGCTGTTCTACTCTATCCTACAGGGTCGCTATGAGTCGGAACCAACTCCAGGGCAGTGGGGTAAAAAAGTATATATTTTTATATAATATTATGTATCTAAATATATGTGCCTGAGTGTACATATATAACATTGGGAAGAATAGAAATCCAGAACACTTACTTGTGCTCATGAGGAACCCTTACATAGACCAAAAGGCAGTCATTCAAACTGAACAAGGTGATACTCTGTGGTTTAAAATCAGAAGAGGTGCACATCAAGGCTGTAGGTTTTCATCATACTCATTCAATCTTTGTGCTGAGCAAATAATCCGAGACACTGGACTATATGAAGGAGAACGTGGCATCAGGATTGAAGAAGACTCATTAACACGGTGATATGCAGATGACGCCTCAACATAAAGAAAACAAAAATCCTCACAACTGCACCAATAAGCAACATCATGATAAACGGAGAAAAGATTGATGCTGTCAAGGGTTTGTTTTACTTGGATGCACAATAAATGCCATGGAAGCAGAAGCCAAGAAATCAAATGATGTATTGCATTGAGCAAATCTGCTACAAAAGACCTCTTACAAGTATTGAAAAGCAAAGATGTCACTTTTAGAATTAAGGTGTGTCAGTCCCAAGCCATGGTATTTTCTATCACCTCATATGCATGCGAAAGCTAGACAATGAGTAAGGAAGACCGAAGAAGAATTGATGCCTTTAAATTATGGTTTTGACAAAGAGTATTGAATATGCCATGGACTGCCAGAAGAACGAACAAATCTGTCTTGGGAGAAGTTCAGCCAGTATGGTTCTTGGAAGCAAGGATGGCAAGACTTCATCTCATCTACTTTGGACATATTATGAGTAGGGACCAGTCCCTGGAGAAAGACATCATGCTTGGTAAAGTGGAGGGTCAGAGAAAAAGGGGAAGACTCTCTATGAGATGACTTGACACAGTGACTACAACAATGGGCTCAAACATAAAGATTGTGAGGATGTGCAGGACTGGGCAGTGTTTCGTTCTGTTGTACACAGAGTCAGTAAGAGTTGGAAATGACTTGACAGTATCCAACAGTATCAACATATCAGCCACTACCTGATTATTTGACTAAATTTCGCCATTGCTGTTCTTTTTTTTTCTTCCTTGTGTTTGAGTGTGTATGTGTAGTGTATATGCATGTGTGTGTATTATTGTGTGCATAAGAACAAGTAAGGCCATAAGTAAGGAGTCCAGAAATGTACCAAGTGAGCCATGAGATCATGTAACAATAGTCTGAAATTTTGAACTACTATTCCTGCAAAACAAAATGAGTGTGGATAGAGATGAGTTTTTGTACATTCACTACTATATTTCTAGAAATTAATTTTATTGGGTCATTGGTCTGTTTCAAGCATAAGAAACTGAACACAAAAAAAAAGCTGTCTCCAACTTCTGAGAGAGATGAAAGCTCACCCACTCCCATCAGATTGTCAGAGCGCATGTGGACTGGAGGTACATCCACAGTCACATCTTTCCAACGAATAGAATCATAAACCATCAGAGGTGGACAGGACCTTAGAGTGGTTTATCCCAGGTTCCTCATTTTACACATGGCAGATTCCTACTGAAAACTCTCAAAATCTTTGACTGTCAAGCCAATAGGAATGTTGCCTTAGAGAAAAGGGGGATCGGTTCACGGTCGCTGTGGTCTAACTACTGGTGGGGAGCGAACTGAGCAGTAGTTTTTTTTTATCTTATCTTTTCAGACACTTATTGTCCTACCCTACAGCAA
Source organism: Trichechus manatus latirostris (assembly GCF_000243295.1). NCBI lineage: Eukaryota > Metazoa > Chordata > Mammalia > Sirenia > Trichechidae > Trichechus > Trichechus manatus. Next base: position 17,592,296 of record NW_004443938.1, on the reverse strand, counting down.
CTCCCACCATGTCATGTCTTAACAATGCACAGCAAATGCCAACCCTGATATTTGGCTCTGGTTCTTCGCTCTTGCCTCTGACAATGTCGTTCCATTGCTTGACTCTGACCCTCTGAACTGGTTTCTTGCCCATCTGGCCCTTGCCAGCCAGCAGCACTAATGCATCCCAGGAGGCATCACAGGCTAAGATGGCAATATGTCTCCCAATATACATCAGTCTCCTTGTAAGTGGGAAGAAAATAGGCTCTTGAGATTGGAGTCTGGAATTAATTAGAATTAGAAGGCAGGTCTGCAAAATAGATGATTGTAACACACACCAAAAATAGAACAGGCCAAAGGAAAAAGTGTTAATCAGCACTGTGAAGTACTTATTATGTCAGAGTCTTTTAACTCTTGGTGTTTACCTCTAGGCTGACAACTTCAATCCTCCTTTAACAAGTGGTTTGTGTGGGAGTCATTCTGAATACCCACCTCTAATCTTCAAACATCGTTCCCTTATTCTAGAGTCATCTCCCAGATGTTCATGCTTCATCTGTGATGAGCCTTCTGGGAAGTAACCCTTTCTTTGCTTTTCTTCAGAAATGTTGAAAACTTACTACCTACTTTCTCCCTTTCCTATGGAAATATTGGTGAAAGGCAAGTAAATTCAGCTGGTAGGGGAATATAAGGAAGCTGGATTTATAAATTCTGCCTTGATCATGCTATTCTGTACACTAGTACCTTAGATGTTAATCTTGGACTCAGCCTGCAAAGATTTCTTATAAGCCTTAAGGGAAAAGAAATTAAATCAAAGGTCATGGAGGAAATATATAACAACAAGCACCTGCCAATAAGAATTTTATAAACCACAGCAAGCATTGTTTTATTAAGGATAAAAAAGTGAGAGAAAGTAATGGATAGAAACATGGGAATTATTTAGGAGGAAAGGAATTTCAAAGTCACAGACACTTGTTTCTCTACCTACAAGTATTAAAACAAATTTTATGTTGCTTCTCCATCTTATCTCTTGTAGGACTTACCAAAACAATACTCTACATACTCCAGATAGAATTTCAATCCTGAAACAAGCCTTTCATTGCATAACTTCATTTCTTTGTGCAAGCTGTTCTCTGGAATGCCCTGCCCTATGCCTTTACTCCTATTGAATTCTCGTTTATTTTCCAAAGCTCAGCTCAGATGTTGTTTTTCTATTTGATGCCTTACCTGATCTCCATTAGGAAGAGAAAATCTTTGCCTTCCATAGCACTTTGTACTAATCACTATTATAGCACATAAAATGTTAGCACTTACTAATTTGGTAATAAGACTATGTCCATGACCTTAATAATAGTTCATAGTAGACATAAGTGATGTTTTACTAATCTTTGTAGTCTCAGCAGAATTTGGCAAGAGGAAGCATATGGGACTGCCGAAAACAATAGATGAAGAACTGAATAGGTTTTTGAGGAAATTGTATTACATTGGAAAGAATCCATGACCTTGGACTAAAAAAGCTTTTGACTGTTCAATCTGAAAACAACCCTCAGTGCCTCGCAGACTAAATAACCAGAAACTGTAAGAGCAGACTACAAAAGAAGCAAATATCTCAGGGGAACATAGACCCCAAGGCCCACTCAAACTATGGCCATAGAAGATAATGTACAAAAAACCTCCAGAAAATGGACACAGGTACCATGGATAATAGATAAGAGTGCTCTTCCCAGAAAGCAGAATCAACGTCTGATAAATAAGACTCTCAGACATGGTAGGGGTTTTCACAACATCTGCTCAGCAGAGAATCATAATTGTAACAGAGCATGACTGCTATGCTTCTGCCTTTCTTCCCTTTCTCAGTGGGAATTCTTTTTGTGTTTATTCTTTCCTTGTGTTATCATTGTATCTTGGCTGTGTGTGACAGGGTTAAATAAATTGTCATTCTAGGACATGTTGTTGAGGATTGCACATCAACCAGGGTTCTGAGAAACTAAACTGCAGGAATTAACTGAATGGGATTTGGTCTATCTGGAGGAGGAGAAAGAAGGATGAGATCAATATTCAGAAAGTTAGAATCTGGCAGGAAGTGCTGACTGATAACCAAATGTATTCTCCCTTTTCCTGAACACACAGCTAGAAGACATTTGACAGATTCCCTTGCTGATTATGTGGCCATGTGACTGATTTTGATCCAATGAAATGTAAATGGGTATTGTGTGTATCGCTTCCAGGCTAGTTACAGATATTTCCCACGTACATTACTCCATGTTTTTTTACCATTTCACTGCTTGATGCAGATTAGCTCAGCTACTTTGGAAGCTATGTGTAGAATATTGTTATTGTTGTTAGGTGGCTTTGAGTCACTTCTGATTCATAGCAACCCCATGTACAACAAAATGAAACACTGGTCCTGTGCCATCCTCACAATTATTACTATGTTTGAGCATGTTGTTGCAGCCACTGTGTCAATCCATCTCATTGACGGTCTACCCATTTTTCTCTGACCCTCTATTTACCAAGCATGATGTCCTTTTCCAGGGATTGATCCCTGTTGATAACATGTGCAAAGTACGTGAGATGATGTATCACAATCCTAGCTTCCAAGGAGCACTCTGGTTGTACTTCTTCCAAGACAGATATGTGCCTTCTTCTGGCAGTCCATTCTGTTGTTGTTAGGTGCCATCAAGTCAGTTCTAATAGCAACTCTATGTACAACAGAATGAAACACTGCCCAGTCCTGTGCCATCCTCACAATTGTTGTTATGCTTGAGCTCATTGCTGCAACCACTGTGTCAATCCATCTCGTTGAGGGTCTTCCTCTTTTTCAGCGACCCTCTACTTTATCAAGCATAATGTCCTTCTCCAGGGGTTGATCCCTCCTGATAACATGTCCAAAGTAGGTGAGACATACTCTTGCCACCCTTGCTTCTAAGGAGCATTCTGGCTGTACTTCTTCCAAGACAATTTTGTTGGTTCTTTTGGCAGTTCATGGTATATTCAATATTTTTGCGAACACCACAATTCAAGGGCGTTAATTCTTCTGTGGTCTTCCTTATTCATTGTCCAGCTTTCGCATGCATATGAGACAACTGAAAACGCCATGAAATGGGTCAGGTTCACCTTAGTCCTCAAAGTGACATCTTTGCTTTTCCACACTTGAAAGAGGTCTTTTGCAGCAGATTTGCCCAATGCAATGCCTCGTTTGGTTTCTTGACTGCTGCTTCCATGGATGTTGATTCTGTATCCAAGTAAAATGAAATCCTTGACAACATCAATCGTTTCTCTTTTTGTCATGATGTTGCTTATTGGTGCTGTTGTGAGGATTCTTATTTTCTTTATGTTGAAATATAATCCATACTGAGGGCTGTAGTCTTTGATTGTCATCAATAAGTGCTTCAAGTCTTCTTGCCTTTCAGCAGGTTGTGGTTGGTAAAATATGCAGGTTGTGCCATCTACATATCACAGGTTTTTAAAGAGTCTTCCACCAATCCTAATACCCCATTCTTCTCCATATAGTCCAGCTGCTCAGATTATTTGCTCAGCATACAGATTGAATAGGTATGGTGAAAGATGCAACTTTGAAGCACAAATGTCTTATTTTAAACCATGCAGTATCTCCTTGACAACCATCTTGGTCTATGTATGGGTTCTTCATGAGCACAATTAAGTGTTCTGGAATTCCCATTCTTCATAATGTTAACCATAATCTTTTAAGATCCACATAGTATAATGCCTTTGTATAGTCAATAAATCACAGGAAAACATTTTTCTGGTATTTTCTGCTTTCAGCCAAGATCCATCTGATATCAGCAATGATATTCATCCTCACATGTCCTCTTCTGAATCCAGCGTGAATTTCCGCCACTTCTCTGATGATGTACTGCTGCAACTGCTTTCGAATGATCTTCAGCAAAATTTTACTTGGGTGTGATATTAATGATTTTGTTCGATACTTTCCGCATTCGGTTCAACCACTTTTCTTTGGAACAGGCACAGCTGGTTGACCAAGTAGCTGTTTTCCAAATTTCTTGACATAGACAAGTTAGTACCTCCAGCACAGCATTCATTCAACATCTCATTTGGTATTCTGTCAATTCCTGGAGACTTGTTTTTCACCAGTGCCTTCAGTGCAGCTTAGACTTCTTGCTTCATCAGTTCTTGATCATATGCTACCTTCTGAAATGGCTGAATGTTGACCAGTTCTTTTTGGTACAGTGATTCTGTGTATTCTTTCCATCTACTTTTGATGCTTCCTGCATCATTCAGAATTTTCCAATAGAATCCTTCAAAATTACACTTGAGGCTTTAATCTTTTTTCAGATCTTTCAGCCTGTTGAGTGTGTTCTTCCCCTTCGGTTTTGTAACTCTAGGTCTTTGCACATTTCATTATAATATTTTACTTTTTCTTCTCGAGCTGCCCTTTGAAATCTTCTATTCTGCTCTTTTACTTCATCATTTCTTCCTTTTGCTTTTGCTACTCTACATTCAAGAGCAAGTTTCAGAGTCTCTTCTGACATCCATTTTGGTCTTTTCTTTCTTTCCTGTCTTTTTAATGACCCTTTGCTTTC
>NW_004443938.1:17573953-17587655 GCF_000243295.1 Trichechus manatus latirostris | reverse complement strand
TTTTACTTCATATTTCTTCTGTTTGCTTTAGCTACTCTACGTTCAAGAGTAAGTTTCAGAGTCTCTTCTGACATCCATTTTGGTCTTTTCTTTCTTTCCTGTCTTTTTAATGACCCTTTGCTTTCTTCATGTATGATGTCCTTGATGTGATCCCACAACTCATCTGGTCTTGGTGATTAGTGTTCAGTGCATCAAATCTATTCTTAAGATGGTCTCCAAATTTAGGTGGGATATACTCAAAGTTGTATTTTGGCTCTCGTGGACTTGCTCTAATTTTCTTCACCTTCAGCTTGAACTTGCATATGAGCAATTGATGCTCTTTTCTGCAGTCGGCCTCGGGCTTTGTTCTGAGTGATGATACTGAGCTTCTTTATCCTCTCTTTCCATAGGTGTAGTCAAATTGATTCTTGTGTATTCCATCCAGTGAGGCCCATGTGTATAGTCCTGTTGATTTTGTTGAAAAAAGGTATTTGCAATGAGTAAGTCCTTGGTGGGTCTTGCAAAATTTTGTCATAGAGTATCCAAGTAGTTTCTTTCCCCAAGAACATATTTTCCCACTACTGATACTTCCTCTGTTTCCAACTTTGGCATTCCAATCTCCAGTAATTATCAATGCATCTTGATGTCATGTTTGATCAATTTCAGATTGCAGAAGTTGATAAAAAGCTTCAATTTCTTCATCTTTGGCCTTAGTGGTTGGTGCATACATTTGAATAATAGCTGTATTAACTGGTTTTCCTTGTGCTGTTGTTGTTAGGTGCCATTGAGTTGATGACCACTCATAGGACCCTATGTACAACAGAATGAAACACTGCTCAGTCCTGCGCCATCCTCACAATCGTTGCTATGCTTGAGCCCATTGTTGCAGCCACTGCGTCAGTCCATCTTGTTGAGGGTTTTCCTCTTTTTCACTGACCCTCTACTTTACAAAGCATGATGTCCTTCTCCAGGAACTGATCCCTCCTAACAATATGTCCAATGTATGTGAGACGTAGTTTTGCCATTCTTGCTTCTAAGGAGCATTCTGGCTGTATTTCTTTCAAGACAGATTTGTTCATTCTTTTGGCAGTCCATAGTATATTAAATATTCTCCTCAACACCATAATTCAAAGGCGTCAATTCTTCTTTGGACTTCCTTATTGGTTTTCCAGCTTTCGCATACATATAAGACAATTGAAAACATCATGGCTTAAGTCAGGCTCACCTTAGTCTTCAAGGTGACATCTTAGCTTTTCAACACTATAAAGAAGTCTTTTGTAGCAGATTTATCCAGTGCAATGCGTCATTTGATTTCTTGACTGCTGCTCGCATGGGTGTTGATTGTGGATCCAAGTAAAATGAGATCCTTGACAACAGGAATCTTTTCTCCGTTTATCATGATGTTGCTTATTGGTCCAGTTGTGAGGGTTTTTGCTTTCTTTAGGTTGAGATGTAATCCATACTGAAGGCTATAGCCTTTGATCTTCATCAGTAAGTGCTTCAAGCCCTCTTCACTTTCAGCAAGCAAGGTTGTGTCATATGCATAAGGCAGGTTGTTAATGAGGCTTCCTCCCATTCTGATGCCCTGTTCTTCATATAGTTCAGCTGCTGAGATTATTTGCTCAGCATACAGACTGAATAGGTATGGTGAAAGGATACAACCCTGACACACACCTTTCTTGACTTTAAACCACACAGTATCCCCTTGTTCAGTCCAAACAACTGCCTATTGATCTATGTACAGGTTCCTCATGAGCACAATTAAGTGTTCTGGAATTCCCATTCTTTGAAATGTTATCCATAATTTGTTATGATCCACACAGTCGAATGCCTTTGCATAGTCAATAATACACAGGTAAACATCTTTCTGATATTATATGCTTTCAGCCAGTATCCATCTGACATCCATCCGTGTCAATGACATCCATCGTTCCACGTCCTCTTCTGAATCCAGCTTGAATTTCTGGCAGTTCTCTGTTGCAACTGCTTTTGAATTATCTTCAGTAAAATTTTACTTGTGTGTGACATTAATGATGTTATTCACTTTGGGTTGAGTCATGTTTCTTGGGAATAGGCATAAATATGGATCTCTTCCATTCGGTTGGCCAGGTAGCTGTTTTCCAAATTACTTGGCATAGACAAGTGAGCACTTCTAGTGCTGTATCCGTTTGTTGAAACTTCTCAGTTGGTATTCCGTCAGTTCCTGGAGCCTTGTTTTTTGCCCATGCCTTCGGTGCAGTTTGGACTTCTTCCTTTAGTACCATAGTTCCTGATCATATGTTACCTCCTGAAATGGTTGAACATCGACCGATTCTTTTTGCTATAGTGACTCTGTGTATTCCTTCCATCTTCTTTTTATACTTTCTGCATCTTTTAGTATTTTCCCTGTAGAATCTTTCAGTATTGCAACTCGAGGTTTGAATTTTTCTTCAGTTTTTTTAGCTTGATAAATACCAAGCATGTTCTTCCCTTTTGATTTCTTTTCCCTTTTGTTTTTCTATCTCCAGGTCTTTTCATATGTCATTATAATACTTTACTTTGCCTTCCCGAGCAGCCCTTTGAAATTTGCTGTTCGGCTCTTTTGCTTCATCATTTCTTCCTTTTGCTTTAGCTACTCGACATTCAAGAGCAAGTTTCAGAGTTTCTTCTGACATCCATTTTGGTCTTTTCTTTCTTCCCTCTCTTTTTAATGACCTTTTACTTTCTTCATGTATGATGTTCTTGATGTCATTCCAGAACTCATCTGACCTTCAGTCGTTAGTGTTCAAGGCATCAATATATTTTTGAGATGATCACTGAATTGAGGTGAAATATATTCAAGCTCATATTGTGGTTCTTGTAGGCTTGTTCTAATTTTCTTCAGTTTCAACTTGAACTTGCATAGGAGCAATTGATGGTCTGTTTAGCAGGTTTTCCTTATAGGAGTATGGATATTAGCCTATCAGGGCTGTACTTCAGGACAGATCTTGAAATGTTCTTTTTGATGATGACTGTGATGCCATTTCTCTTCAGTTTTCATTCCCTGCATAGCAGACCATATGATTTTCCTATTCAAAATGATATAATACTGGAATACGAGCCCCTCAGGTTGGAGGACACTCAAAAGACAACTGAGGAAGAGCTGTCTCCTCACAGTACAGCTTACCTTAATGACTTGGATGCAGTCAAGTTTTTAGGACCTTTATTTGCTGATGTGGCACAACTCAAAATGAGAAGAAACAGCTGAAAATATCCATGATCAGAAGTGGAATGTATGAAGTATGAATCTAGGAAAATTGGAAGTCATCAAAAATGAAATGGAATGCATATACATTGATATCCCAGGCATTATTGAGCAGACATGGACTGTTATCAGCCATTTTGAATCAGATAATCATATGGCCTACTATGTAGGCAATGACAAATTGAAGAGAAATGCCTTCAGATTCATCATCAAAAGGAACATTTCAAGATATATCCTGAAGTACAGTGCTGTCAGTGGTAGAATAATATCCATAAGCCTACAAGGAAGACTAGTTAATCTGACTATTATTTAAATTTATGCACCAACCACTGAGGCCAAAGATAAAGAAATTGAAGATTTTTATCAACTTCTGCAGTGTGAAATTGATCAAATATGCTATCAAGATGCATTGATAGTTACTGGTGATTGAAATGTGAAAGTTGGAAATAAAGAAGGATTGGTAGTTGGTAAATATAGCCTTGGTGATAGAAATGATGTCAGAGATCGTATGATAGAAGTTTGCAAGACCAAGGACTTCTTCATTGGTGATTACTAAAGAAAACTGTACTGCTGTCACGTTGATTTCAACTCATAGCGACCGTATAGGACAGGTTAGAACTGCCCCATAGCATTTCCAAGGAACAGCTGGTGGATTCAAACTGCTGACCTCTTGGTCATCAGCCAAATGCTTCACCAGGGCACCACCAGGGCCCCTAGTGAGTATTTGGGCGCTGCAAACAGTTACGCACTCCACTACTAGCTGAAGGGTTGGTGGCTCAAAGCCACCCAGAGGCAAAGTGAATGACAGGTCTGGCAATCTGCTTCTGAAAGGTCACAGCCTTGAAAACCCTATGGATCAGTTCTGCTCTGCACACATGAGGTCACCATGAGTCAAAATCGCCTCTCTGGCAACTAACAATAGCACTAGTTCCGCTAAGCAGTTTACTTGCGTCACTTCTGTAATCCTCCCAATAGTGCCTTGAGGTAGAGACTCTTCTGTCTGTTGAGGAAAGGGTGGCATATGTCAGTGAAGTAGCCTGCTCTGGGTCACGACCCAGTAAGTGGCAGAGTCTGTTCGGGCTTAAGTCTAATTGAATACAAATTCCACAAATGACTCTTTTGTCTCTTTATGGCAGCTCTGAAAAAGCAATTTTTGAAGGTGTACCATTAGTACAGTTAGCATATTGCAACTCTAGTCATTAAAGGTAAAGAAACTAAGTGTGTGCCTGAATAAAACAATGAGGACTAATCAAAGCCAAAAATCACAGTTACTGCTATGAAATGGTGATTTATCCATTGTTCTAGGGCTTCAGTTAGTCAAATCTTTTCACCCATTTACATGTGACTTCTGGCTGTGCAAACTTTTCCCAGGAGCAAATATGCAAATTCTTACACATATTTCAAAAAATAAGTTAGGTTTGTCCAGTTACCCAGGTAAATCTGGATGAGTATGTAATTATATAGCTAACATAGACTGGCCCAAAGTCAATGCAGATAACCCATGCCGCAAATATGGCGTGAAGCTCCTCTCAAGATAGTGTGAGCAAAATTTAAATGCTCTGAGCTTGCTCTCATTTGCTCTTGGGCTTGGTGTATTATAGGATTCATAGTTATTTCTCAATAGCCACAACAACAATAAAAACTGGTGTGTCAGAATATTTATGGTTTATTTAAAATAACTTTTTAATTGAAATAGACAATAAGTATATATTTGCAGTTAACATAATTTTAATTTGTCTTCAGACTTTTCAAGCTATTGTGTTGACAATTTTACTGTCTGGGAGTACTAACAGATTGTTTTTTGCTAGCATCTTTCTAATTATAAAATGAAGGATTTTCTAATTGATGTAATTCTAAAAGAAATTACTGACATTGAATTTCTTCATGCTTAATACATATATATCTTCTGTTGTTTACTAGCCATTTGACCTCAATTTGGTACTGAAGTCTTATGCAATTATTTCTACAAAGTAAAATGGGGACAGTTAAATCTTAATATAACATATTTTAAGGATAGAATAAATGATGTAGCAAAAATGCTTAGGCAAGTAACTGACCTGCAATAGGTACTCTGTTCATATTAATTATATCTCTCTACAAACTTGATCTCTTTCTGTCTACCTAACAATCTATCGATCTATCAGTCTATCAGTCTATCTTTCTATCTTTCTACCTACTATCTACCTACTTATCTACTTACCTACCTACCTATCTACCTGTCTATCTATCCACACACACATACCTGATATTGACTATTATGTATCTACATCTGGTACTGAAAAATGTTATTTATATTGCAAAATGTTTACTGTTGTTGTTGTTAGGTCCCATCAAGGCAATTCTGACTCATAGTGACCCTATGTACCCCAGAACAAAACACTGCCCAATCCTGGGCCATCTTCACAATCACTGTTATGCTTAAACCCATTGCTGCAGCTACTGTGTCAATCCATCTTGTTAAGAGTCGTCCTCTTTTTTGGTGACCCTTTACTTTACCAAGTATGCTGTCCTTCTCCAGGGACTGATGTTTAGTGTTATCAGAATACTAGTAATCAATTTGAATAAAATTATTTTTATTTAAAAAAACTATAAATATCTTGCATACATTTTAAGATGACCCTTGTTTAAAACGTCTGTCTCCTGAAATTCATTTCTTTGCTTATTCATTCATCCAGTTTCTATGTACCAGGTGCCTTCTGTGTGTCTGGTGCTGTGGTGGACACTGGGGAGGATGCAAAGATTAATTAGACAAGGTTCTTTTCCAAAGGCAATTTAAACTATAATGGGGAATATGAGATATATACTTTATACAAAATATGTATATAAATCTAAGATGAAAAACAAAAACTATTAGGAGATAAAAATATTACAAGAAAACAAAATGCTACAGTAGCTCGGTGGAAGTACACACATGATACGGGCAGTAGAGACCTTAGCAGGCATTATGAAAGAAGTTCAAATCTGAGCTCTTGCATTGAAGGGTAGACAGATATTTGTAGGGTAATGATATTGTATGGGGCACCATGATCTCTGTCTATATTCAAATGGCAAATTCTAGTTTCTGAAATTTTAACTTTTATAAAGTAGGTGAGTTGTTTGTTTTTCCTCATCCATTTCAGAAACCCAAATTCAAGGAGAATACAAGCTCTGAGTAGAAAAATTTTATATAATGCCAGAAGGCATGAAGTTCAATTTTAGATAGAGTTCCTAAGCGTGACTGAGATATGAGATGCTGGTCACTCACCCATCGTTGCATGGAGTGGCATATCTCTCAATTCGTTAGCAGGAAATAGAACTCCAGGCAAATACTCCTATTATTAATTCTGTCGAAATACATTGACTACTAGGAAAAATGATATACCTGTGCAAGCCTTCACAAATACTCCCTAATATTTTGGAATGGATCTGATGTCCCTCTTTTATAGGGGGAGGGCAAATCCCTGGCCTTCGGTTGTAACAGCCATCCTGACACTGATTCCGTTACACTTTGTGTTTGCAAAGGACAACATGCAAAACAGAGACTGGCCAGATGGGGCCACACACGATACAGCTTTTCGCATCTCAGTGCCCCAGTGGACAGCTTCAAGAAGATGGCTGCTTACACTCCCAGTTATGGGTCATGTATATAAACTACCACGCACCGCAAGACACTGTCCTGTTCATTTCAAGATCTATGCAGAGACAGATCGAGGATATGGCAAACTGGGATCACTGCCCCAGGGATTCTCTCCAACAGAGCATGGTGGGAGGAAGAATCATCTAGTAGCTAGCCTCTAAAATATAACTCAAGTCAGCTCTTTTTAATGGTTGGCATCATTATGGAATGCTGCTTCTGTGCCCCCTCCATCCTGGCTTCATGGCTCAGTCACACTTTTTGTTGCATTTTTTATATAGTTCTTGCTTGCAATAAATATATCTGCGTAATGCTATCTTTTTAATGGTAATATTCCAGAGTCCATTTATTAGCACAGCTATTGACGTTTGTTCTAAAGAGACATTATTAGTTATTAGTTTCGGGTATTACATAGATCTCAAAACTAAAATGTTGCATGACGAAGAACCTTGTAGGATGATATATACAATGTATGTCCTGTTGTGTTTTTTCTAAAACATGCAAAAATATGTCTAATTCATAGTCACTTATAGGTATATGTAAAATAATGAAAAACTGGTTTAGAAGAAAACCCACTATATTTATGACAGTGGTTACTAGGAGGTTGTATGTTTGGAGAAAAAGGGAAATTTTGGAAATAGGAGATAATTGATATTTCAACTTCTTGTGTGTGTGTATTTAAAGATACAAAGGAAACATAATAAAATTAAAAAACTTTTCATTTTGGTGCCTGTAGCTGAGTGTGTATTACTTATTCCTTGAACTTTTCTATACTTTGTAATATTAATTTTCAAAATGGTTGAGGAATGGTCCTCATACACAATGACAGTTTGAGTTTGCTAGGTTTGGTTGTTTCCTTTCTTTTAACTACCTGAACCAACATGCTACTAAAGAAAGGCAGAGATGGTTCACAAACTCTGGGAGAGTGGGAAGGTTACAGAAAATAAACGGTGAAGCATCATTTGTATTCCTTTGAAGGACAGGAAATATGCTCAAAATATAAAATAAAATGAAGCTATCAAACCCAAACCCAACCTTCCTATGATCATGCACCCTATTCCTACCACATGGACAATGGCAATGGGTAGTTTTTGTGCGCTGATAATAGGTTGAGGCTACTTGGTCTACCACTCAGGCATAAAGAAATGTCTTAGGATTTCACACTAACTAACAAAATTCCATTAAGTTTTACATCAATTTCACCATTAAGCATCCAATTTTTCTAAGATCTAAATACCAAAAACGAAACCTGTTGCCATCGAGTCAATTCCAACTCAGCGACCCTATAGGACAGAGTAGAGCTGCCCCATAAGATTTCCAAGAAGCAGCTGGTGGATTTGAACTGCTGACCTTTTGGTTAACAGCCAAGCTCTTTGACCACTGTGCTAGGTATTGACAGTTTGTCATACTATAGTAGCTTATGTGTTGTCATGAGATTGAAAGCTATGCCATTGGTATTTCAAATAACAGCAGGATCATCCACGGTGGACAGGTTTCAGCAAAGCTTCCAAAGTAAGACAGACCAGAAAGAAAGGTCTATTGATCTATTCCTAAAATCAATCAATGGAAATCTTATAGATCACAACAGAACATTGTCTGACTTGCTTGTGTCATTAGGAGGGACCAGTCACTAGAGGAAGACATCATGTTTGATAAAACAGAGGAGCAACGAGGACAAGTGGGACCATCAGTGAGATGGATTCGTACAGTGGCCATGGCAATGGACTCAAACATGCCTGTGATCATGATGCTGGATTAGACAGTGTTTCATTCTGTTGTACATAAGGTCACTATGAGTCAGAGCTGGCTTGATATCATGCATCTACCTATCATCTATGTATCTATCTATGAATCTATCTATGTATCTATGTAGCTATCTATCTATCCATCCATCCATCAATCCATCTATGTATCTATCTGAAGAATAGAAAAATATTAAAACAATCTTGTTGGGAAAAGGGACTGCAGTGATTATTAGATGAAGTTCTTACAGTGCTGAATAGAATCCCTCTTCCTGTCCCTTCAAATCAAAGGGTATAAAGTCTGGTTTACTCCTTGTTAGAGAGAAAAACCCTTTTATGCATGACCTTTGAGATGTTTGTAGATCTTATGGTCAGGTCCTTCTCTCTGTTACAATAGTCCCCCTCCTCTTATTGCATAATCCTTTTGAATAAACTTTCTCCTTACCTAATGCCAGATCTGTTTTTCTTTGATGTTATGCTTTATTGTAATTATCTGTTTTATTTTATGCATCCTTTGCTAGATTATAAGCATTAAAGGGACTATGGCTCTTTTATTCACAATTATATTATGATAGCCTATCGTAATACTGGAAAAGTACTTAATAATTTATTATTGAACATTCTCTGGCTTTGACTTCAAAGATCTAATATTTTACTTCAATGGTATCTCTTTTATCCTGAAATAGAGCATCACAACTTGGAACAGTAACCAAGTAGAGGAAGAATAATTAATTTTAAAATGTCGAAAATAAATCATTCATTACATGTTAGTTTCATGCGGTACCTTAATAAACTGAAGCTGCTTATAACAAATACGTCTAAAACTGAAAATGAAAATAACTATTGTCAATTACATATGAAAAATAATACACAAGCTCTAAAAAATGTTTCTATTAAGCATACATATCAACCTTATGAAACATTTGTTTCCCATATAGCAGAACTATTTGGATGAACTTGTAAAATAAAAATGATGATATTTAGTATGGTCAAAGAGTTTTCACACAGTATATATGAGGTATATTCTAAATGCCACCTGATACAGAAATTATAGTGAAAAAGCTAGCAAATATTCCATGATTTATTAAAAACATATCTTAATTAAGAGAGATACCATTTAGGTAAGTCCAATTACTTTAGAGAGACAGCCCAGGAAATTCTCATCTCCTCTTACCTTGCCTATTTTCCTAAATCCTGACCCATAGATCTTTACACAACTCTATATTTAGTTCCTCCTTTGTGAGTTCACAGCAGCTTCAAATTAATTCTTGCTAACTATCTTGGGTGCCTCCTATAGTATCGATTTTCTCATCATACATTCAACTCAATGCCAACTTGTGGTTTTCTAGATACTACAACAATGTGCAGGTGGACCTTGACTGGCCAAAGCATTTCAACATCTGCAACCCAGGGTGCATTATTTAGAAACTTGAACCAAGAAATTTCCATTATATTTGATTAAAAGTAAAGGAGCTAGATTTTAGCTCTTAATTGTTTTAATATTTATGATAAACTGATAGGAATCTATACACATGTATAAAGGAGTTGGTTTTAACAACTTGAGGAGCCTTTGTTTTTTGACATATTTACAGATTTGGTCATTCCTCTTTAGTATTTTAAAGTCTAATATATAAATACTAACACAGTAGTTATTAATTATGGCTGGCAGAGAAGTTTCAAAAGCTGTGACATGATCAATTATCAGGGACTGCTCAGTGTACCATGTAAAGAAAGCTTGTAAGGTTATGTCTGAATTTAGAAGGAAAATTGTCAAAAATAATTAGTCATAACTCCAATGTACATAAGAGGTAAAAGTGTACCGTACTAATATCTAAATGTACATTATAGTGTTTGCTTAGAAAACAAAGATAAATAGATTTTCAGAAGCGTATACTGTGAGTAAAACTGGTAGCGTTCATGTAAGGTCGGGTGTTCTCCCTCACATGTAAGGCCAATCCCTTCATTCATGATCTGAATCTTTTCCTTTCCACCTCTTTAGATATCACACTTCATCCTTTACACATCAGTTTTTCACCTTCTGCTAGAATATTCCCATCATATGCTGTTCTTTTTCTCCTGTTATAAAACAAAACAAACAAACAAAACCTTTTCTTAATTAAATATCCTTGGCTACCTATGTCTCTGCACTCCTTTAGGGAAAATTCCTGGAAAGTGCAGTCTATACTCACAATCTTCAATTCCCCTTCGTCCGTTCTCTCTAAAATGCCTTTTTAATTAGTATTGGATCCACACAGATTCTTAGAAAGTGCTCTCTTCAAGGTAATCAATGATCTCCATTCTGCTAAATGTGAAGGGCAATTCTTAGTCCTCATAATACTTGATTTATAAAAATGATTCCTTCCTTTCTAACATATTTTCTTCACTTGACTTCTCAGAAAACCATACTTTAGCTTTTTATTGTCTCATTAGTTGCTTTTTCTCCGTCTCCATTGAAGATTCCTCCTTTTCTCTCCAATGTTTGAATGCTGGAGTGTCCCAGGTTTCAATTATTAGATCTATTCTCTATCTACACTCACTTCCTTTTGACTCATTATTTCAAATACTCCATCTCAGTTGAATAGTCTATCTTCCAATTGCTCGGGAAAAAGACCTTGGAGTCATTCTTCACTCCTTTCTTTCTCACAAACCACATCCAAACATTCAATAAATCTTGTTTTTATGTTCAAAATATATCCAGAATCTGACCATTTCTCGCTCTCTCCATTTCTATTTTTCTGACCTAAGTTTTTATCATCTGCTGCCTGGATTATTACAAAGGACTCATTATAAGTCTCTCTGCTCCTACCTTTGCTACTCTATATTTGTTCTCAATAAATCATCAAGAATGATCTCTTTAAACATAAAAGCTTGTGTAGCTTCACTCAAAACCCTACAAGGACTTCCCATTTCACTCAGCATAAATACAATAGTCCTATAATAAACTAACAAGGGCCAATGTGACCTAAACATACCTTACCTTCTCTGACCTCTACTGCCCACTCCAGAGTCACTCAACTCCACAGACACCTGATCTCTCAGCTAGTCCTAGAGCACTCCAGACATGTTCTCACCTTAGGGACTTTGGACCAGTTGTTTCCTCAGCCTGCTCTTCCATCTGCTAGTGACTTGGTTAACACTCTCGAATCATAAAATTCTCCCTTATCAACAAGGCTTACCCTGACCATGCAATTTAATATTTCCCTCCTTCAACCTTGCTCCCTTAGCACTCTCTACTCACCTCCATAACCATTTTTTTAACTACATTATAATAACATGTTAACAAATCCATGCCTTCTTTACATGGTAAACTGCAAGAGTGTAAGCAGCCATCATATTTTCGTCATTTCCAGATCTTCTAGCACAGCACCTAAAACATAGAAAATGCTCAAAATTTCTCTGTTAAATAACTAAGTAAATGGATAATGGATGAATGAAATGAAGTTTCCTTCACTGTATCATTCCTTTCCTGACTTCCTTTATCCAAATCTTAATGTGTTGACAACTCTAATACTGAAAACACAGACAACAAACTTCTGGTTTGGTGTCATAAGTGGGAAACTAAAGTGTATAGAAAAAAACTATGGTTCATATTGGTAGAAACAAATAGTTTATATTCCTTTTATTTATTTATTTTTTCCTCTTCTTCCTGGGAAGAAGAATGGCGACTTTAAAAAAATTAGTGGGCTGGGAGTTTTACTTAATTAATATAATAGTAAACATTGACCTTGTTCTGTGACTATATCCACAGTCTTAGAAAACACGAATGCTATTCTGAGTCTTGTATCTATCTCATAGCACCTCCATGTAGAGATGCTAGAACAAATCTTTATTGATTACTTTTTTAATTCATTGGTAGATTGTGAGATTTTTGCAAGACAAAAAGAAAGAAATATAATAATAGGTGGTAAAAAGTATTTGAGTTGTGACATTGAGAGGAAGGAATTTCATCTGATCAAAACAAAATAAGACAAAAAAATGTCCTAGGTTCATTAATTCCTCTTTTTCTACACCAGTTCCTTACCTACATAATACAGCATTGCCTTAATGGTTCCGTTCAGCATTTAATAGCCCTTTCCTTTGTTATGGGCTTCTACCTAACACAGAAGCAAGAGAACAGATGTCTGTCTTAGTGAAAAGTGACTTTTCAGAACACCTCATTAATCTAGCAACAGATATGCTAAATAAATCTTTCAGGTGAAACAATTCTGGGCTAATTATATGCTAAATATCTGTTTGTTAGTTTCAAAAGTGAGATGTAAATCAGAAATATCTTCAATAATGGTGATCAAAATGAGAAGTAAGAAACAAGTCACATTTCCCCCCTACTCCTTATCTTTTGGCCTGCTGCAAGTAATGACTGTCAACATAATAGTTAAAGTAATTCCATCAATCTCATTAAGAAGATAACTAAGTACATTTCATTTCACAAATTTGATTGTGCTTAGGAATATGTGAACATTTCTCTGGCATGGGCAAAACAGTGGAAATCTATTTTTGAAAGAAAAGCTGGGCCCATTATCTAAAAAACGTGAACACACAATACATAATTATGACTTTATTCAGAAGAAGAAAGACAAAGGCTAAAAGAGGTATTAAATGTATAAACAAGACCTCTTACTTATTTTAGGCATAGGAAAGGAGATCATGGTCTAAAGAAGAAATTTTTTTTCAAATAAAACTATTTTTTATTCCTATGTTCTTGTCCTAGTTGCAGTCAAATTGAATTAATTAGTAGAATCCATGATATTTCATAGGGATCTCAAGAAGCAAAATGTTATATTTATTAGTGAAAAGAACATGTTTATGCAAATAATACTAGAACTCATTACGTAGGGAAGAAAAGTAGAATATACCCTTACTCAGAACATGCAGCCTGATTCACAGAGACGGGGAGTAAAGTTAAGTCTCCTCCATAGAACAGCACTGATTATTCCACACAATCTTCCCAATGCTTTGTATAATTATTTCATATATTACCTCTATATAAGTGATGAGGAAATATAGGTTAAGAGATGATAAATAATTTACTCAAAGTTATATAAGTAATAAATGATAGAGAAGGAATTTTAAATTTAATGCTTGCTTTTTCATTACTTCACATATAGGGATAGGGCAAGAAGTTCCACCTCTCTGTGGAGCCAGAAT
>NW_004443938.1:17572591-17573491 GCF_000243295.1 Trichechus manatus latirostris | reverse complement strand
GGCTGGAACTGTTTCATTAGTCTCGTTGAAAACTTTATCAACTCTTCTACCTAATTGAAATACTTAATAATGTTATACAACATTTAAAATCAGTTGTCCTAATTCTTTTTAATAAAATAATAATTCTTACCTAAAAGATTAAGCCCTGAAGCCAGGAAGCAGAAAATTAATATTGCCTCTTTGTTAAGATAATAGAGTCCATTTTAAACTCAAATGAAGATTCAGAAAACAGTGTCTTCATAAAATCAATTAGTTCTGAATCATGGCTCAATTCACTTCATGATTATTTCTAAAAAATCTGAAAAAATTCACAATTATATATAAGGAATTTTGATGGCTTACAAATAGCCCGGCTTAAAGTTTTAAAATTTGATTATGAGATTATAGGTTTATTCATAAAGAAGCTATAATCTTCTATTGAAGCATCGTTGTTTGCAAAGACCTGAGTGAACTCTCATGCTTATGCCACAGCAGTTCCTCTATCTTTTGTTTCAATACTGAAGCCAAATCCACACATACCCAATTAAGCAAGTACATATGGAACGTACTGTGTTTATTGCCAGAAAAGGTTTCTTTTAGACAGTTTTAACTTGCAGTTAGAATACCACTAGATAAATGTACCCAGTGGATAAACAACTTTTTGTTTTTAATTAAGTATGGATGGGAAAACAAAGAATAAAAATCCACAGTAGTGACTTCTTCAAAGCTGTTCACAGGATTTATTTCCAGCACCAAGAGAAGCTGGGCATGAATCTAATCCACTGTGGAAGCATAAACAAAATGTTCGGGCTATGCCAACAATGCTCTTGGTAATAGTGCTCTATATTTCTGATTGTGTTTCAAAGAATAGACTCTTGAACATGAAAGTACAGAATCTAATAAGAGCGTAGGCCTCTCTCC
>NW_004443938.1:17562404-17569349 GCF_000243295.1 Trichechus manatus latirostris | reverse complement strand
CAAGACTGTAATCTTTATAGCATCAGACTGCCACATCTTTCTTCCGTGGAGATGCTAGTGGGTTCGAACTGTTTCTGATAACATGCCCAAGCACTTAACCACTGCACTAACAGGGCACCTTAGTGTCCCTTTAGGATCCTTTACATAAAGCTAAAGAATGGACATTGCTACTATCTTAAGGACAACTAAAGAAAAACTAAAAATATGAAGACAAATTTTAAAAAGTGTGTTCTCATAAATTCAAAAAAATAAAATCACAAGATTACTTAGAATTTCAACCATTATGCTTCTCAAAAGACTTGCTGAGTTTAATTTAGGTCTTTGTTTCTTTACATGATTGACAGTTCTTAATAGACACTGACATTTCCATTTATAGCTTATATCCTAATGTTTTATCACAAATGGCTTCTCTAGCTTGGACACATGTTGATAAAAATTATGTTTTCTAAATCAAAAAAATATAGAAAAAAGTATGTTGTCTAACTATGTCGTGAATTCATAAACCGAAGTACTGTTATTGTTGTTGTTAGGTGCCATGGAGTCAGTTCTGACTCATAGTGACTCTGTGTACAACAGAACGAAAGGCCACCCAGTCCTGTGCTATTTCACCATACTTACTGTGTTTAGGCCCATTGTGGCAGCCACTGTGTCAGTCCATCTCTTTGAAGATCTTCCTCTTTTTCGCTGACCCTCTACTTTACCAAGCATGATGTCCTTCTCCAGGGACTGGTCCCTCCTGATAACATGTTCAAAATACATGAGGCAAAGTCTCACCATCCTCCCTTCCAAGGAGCATCTGGCTATACCTCTTTCAAGACAGATTTCTTTGTTCTTCCAGCAGTCCATAGTATATTCAAAATTCTTCCCCAAGACAGTAATTCAAGGGTGTTAGTTCTTTTTCTGTCTTCCTTACTTATTGTCCAGCTTTCCCATGCATATGAGAACTGAAAATATCATGTCTTCAGTGCAGCTTACCTTAGTTCTCAAAGTGACATCTTTGCTTCTCAACACTTGAAAGAGGTCTTTCAGGAGAATTGCCCAATGCAGTATGTCGTTGATTTCTTGACTGCTGCTTCCATGGGTGTTGATTGTAGATCCAAGCAAAATGAAATCCTTGATAACGTCAATATTTTTGTCGTTTATCATGATGTTGGTTATTGGTCAAGTTGTGAGGATTTTTGCATTATTTATGTTGAGCTGTAATCCATACTGAAAGCTATAGTCCTTGATTTTCATCAGTAAGTGCTTCAAGTCCTCTTCACTTTCAGCAAGCAAGGTTGTGTCATCTGCATATCACAGATTGTTAATGAGTCTTCCTCCAATCCTGATGCCCCACTCTTCTTGGTACAGTCCAGCTTCTTGGATTATTTCCTCAGCACACAGATTGAATAGGTATGATGAAAGGATACAACCCTGACACACACCTTTCCTGACTTTAAACCACCTAGTATCTCCTTGTTCTATTTGAACGACTGCCTCTTGATGTATGTGCAGGTTACTTGTGAGAACAATTAAGTGTTATGAGAACAATTACGTGTTCTGGAATTCACATTCTTTGCAGTGTTATCCATAATTTGTTATGATCCACACAGTCTAAGGCCTTTGCATAGTCAATGAAACATAGATAAGCATGTTTCTGGTATTCTCTGCTTTCAGCCAGGATCTATCTGACATTAGCAATGATATCCCTTGTTCCACCTCCTTTTCTGAATCTGGCTTGAATTTCTGGTAGTTCCCTGTTAATATACTGCTGCAGCCACTTTTGAATGATCTTCAGCAAAATTTTACTCGAGTGAGATATTAATGATATCATTCGATAATTTCCGCATTCAGTTTGATTACCTTTCTCGTGAATAGGCATAAATATGGATCTTTCCAGTGGGTTGGTCAGGTAGCTGTCTTCCAAATTTCTTGACATAGACAAGTGGCACTTCCAGTGCTGCATCCCTTTGTCAAAACATCTCAGTCGGTATTCTGTCAATTCCTGGAGCCTTGTTTTTTGCCAATGCCTTCAATGCAGCTTGTACTTCTTCCTTCAGTACCACTGGTTCCTGATCATATGCTAACTCCTGAAATGGTTGAATGTCGACCAATTCTTTTTGGTATAGTAACTCTGTATATTCTTTCCATCTTCTTTGGATGCTTCCTGTGTCATTTAATATTTTCCCCATAGAATCCTTGAATATTGCAACTGGAGGCATGAAATTTTTCTTCAGTTCTTTCAGCTTGAGAAATACTGAGTGTGTTCTTCCCTTTTGGTTTTCTATCTCCAGTTCTTTGTAGATTTCATTATAGTACTTTACTATATCTTCTTGAGCCACCCTTTGAAATCTTCTCTTCAGCTGTTTTACTTCATCATTTCTTCCCTTTGCTTTAGCTACTCGAGGTTCAAGAGCAAGTTTTAGAGTCTCTTCTGACATCCATTTGGCCTTTTTCTCTTTCCTATCTTTTTAATAACCTCTTGGTTTCTTCATGTATGATGTCCTTGTTGTCATTCCACAACTCGTCTGGTCTTCGGACATTAGTGTTCAACATGTTAAGTTTATTCTTGATAGGGTCTCTAAATCCAGCTGTGATATACTCAAGGTCATACTTTGGTTCTCGTGGACTTGTTCTAATTTTCTTCAGTTTCAGCTTGAATTTGCATATAAGCAATTGGTGATCTGTTCCGCAGTAGGCCCCTGGCCTTGTTCTGAGTGATGATATAGAGCTTTTCCATCATCTCTTTCCAGAGATATAGTCGATTTGATTCCTGTGTATTCTATCCAGGGACCTCCATGCATATAGTCAGCATTTATGTTGTTGAAAGAAGGTATTTGCAATGAAGTAGTCATTGGTCTTGCAAAATTCTATCATGCTATCTCCAGCATCATTTCTATCACCAAGGCAATATTTTCCAACTACCGATCTTTCTTCATTTTCAAATTTCCCCTTCCAATCACCAGTAATTATCAATGCATCCTGTTTAAAATGTTCAATCGATTTCAGACTGCAGAAGTTTGTAAAAATCTTCAATTTCTTCATCTTTGGCCTTAGTGGTTGGTGTGTAAATTTGAATAATAGTCATATTAACTGGTCTTCGTTGTAGGCATATGGCTATTATCCTGTCACTGATAGCGTTGTATTTCAGGATAGATCTTAAAATGTTTTTTTTTTGACAATGAATACAATGCCATTCCTCCTCAAGTTGATATTTCCAGCATAGTGGACCATACGACTGTTCCATTCAAAATGGTCAATACTGGTCCATTTCAGTTCACTAATGCCTACCAAAACCAATTAAAAAAAGAAAAGAAACCCTGGTGGCATAGTGGTTAAGAACTATGGCTGCTAACCAAAATCTTGGCAGTTTGAATCCACTAGGCATTCCAATCCAATGCCTAGTATATCAATATTTATGCATTCCATTTCATTTCTGAAAATTTTCAATTTTCCTAGATTAATACTTCGTACATTCCACGATCCAGTTATTAATGGATGTTTGCAGCTGTTCTATTTTGAGTCATGCCACATCTGCAAATGAAGGTTGTGAAAGCTTGACTTCATCCACGTCATTAAAGTCAACTCTACTTTGAGAAGGCAGCTCTTCCTCTGTCATATTTTGAGTGCCCTCCACCCTGAGGAGCTCATCTTCCGACACTATATCAGGCAATGTTCTGCTAACTCTAACCCTAACTGACAGAAGCATGAGGCCAAATATATTACAATGTGATAAATACATGATCCCATCTACCCAAGAATATTAACTACTATTAAAAATAGATGGCAGAAAACCTACATGAAGAAAAATTGTGATCAAATTGCTTAAATACTATTTTTTAATCATCAGAGTAAAGGGGATATTTGTTGTTGTTGTTGTTAGGTGCCGTCAAGCCTTTTCCAACTCATAGCCACCCTATGTACAACAAACAAAACACTACCTGGTCCTGTGCCATCCTCATGATCTTGGTTATGCTCGAGCCCATTGTTGCAGCCACTTTGTCAATCAATCTCATTGAAGATCTTCCTCTTTTTTGCTGACTCTCTACCAAGCATGATGTCCTTCTCCAGGAACTGATGCCTCCTGATAATGTGTCCAAAGTATGTGAGATGTATACTCACCATCCTTCCTTCTAAGGAGCATTCTGGCTGTACTTCTTCCGAGACAGATTTGTTCATTCTTTTCGCAGTCCATGATATAGTCAATATTCTTTGCCAACACTGTAATTCAAAGGCATCAGTTCTTCTTCGGTCTTCCTTATTCACTGTCCAGCTTTCCCATGCATATAAGGCTATTGAAAACATCATGGCTTGGGCCAGGATCACCTTAGTCCTTAAAGCGACATCTTCACTTTTTAACACTTTAAAGGAATCTTTTGCAGCAGATTTGCCCAATGCAGTGCCTCTTTTGATTGCTTGACTGATGTTTCTATGAATATTGATTGTGGATCCAAGTAAAATGAAATCCTTGACAACTTCAATCTTTTCTCCGTTTATTATGATGTTGCTTACTGGTCCAGTCGTGAGGATTTTTTGTTTTCTTTATGTTGAGGTGTAATACAAACTGAAGGCTGTGGTCATTGGTTTTCATCAGTAAGTGCTTTATGTCCCCTTCACTTTCAGCAAACAAGGTTGTGTCATCTGCATATCACAGGTTGTTAGTCTTACTCCAATCCTGACGCGTAGTTCTTCTTTATACAGTCCTGCTTCTTGGATTATTTGCTCAGCATACAGATTAATAAGTATTGTGAAAGGATACAACCCTGATGCACACCTTTCCTAACTTTAAACGATGTAGTATTTCCTTGTTCTTTTTGAACTACAACCTCTTGATCTGTGTACAGGCTCCTCACGAGCACAGTTAAGTGTTCTGCACTTCCCATTTTTGAAAAGGTTATCCATAATTTGTTATGATTCACATAGTTGAATGCCTTTGCATAGTCAATAAAACATAGGTAGAAGGCAGGACCAAGATGGCGGAGTAGTCAGATGCTTCTAGTCATCCCTCTTGCAACAGAGACCCAGAAAGGCAAATGAATCAATTATACATGATAATCTAGGTGTCCTGAACATCAAAGGCAAAGTTGAGGAATCGGACTAGTGGCAGGGGGAGGGAGAGATGGTTCGGAAGCAGCGAAGAGTTGCCAGACCTGACTCTGTGAGAGCCTGAGCCCTTCAGGCCTGATCAGCTTATGGAGTGTCATGAGGCAGGCAAGTAGCGGTGCTCTGGAGGCATTTTGCACATCGAGAGAGACCCAGCAGCAGAGAGGCTACTTGGCCATCCAGAACCAGGGAGAAGTAGCCCTTGACCGGCAAAAGATAAGTACTTGTGTCTGGCCTACCACACGGATCAAAAACACCCCCCTTAGGGAAAAACCTCTCTCCCACTTACCTCCCTGCTCCCTGCTCTGCACTGGGTCCAGGACCAGCTTCAGTGATTGCCAAGTCACCTGGGCTGGAAGTAGGACCCGTCATATGCACTGAGCCATTCTCCCTGCCTTGGAGAGTGAACAATTAACAAGCACGAAAAAATAATCTCCCGGCTCCATTAAGCCTGGAATTCAGGGTAGGCACAGATCCTTTGCCTAGCTGCAGGCATAAGGGATCCACAGACTTTGAGTGCCTTTCCCCCTGCATAGACTTGTGTGGGCCCATTTCATCAGTGTGGGCCGTCATTACTGTAGTACAACAGGGTATATACCAGAACTCTAACTTCAACTGTTTCAGCTGTGAAGTGGCAGGTTCTTGACATTTGACCATTAAGCATGGTCTTCACCTACCCACATCAGGGGCCTGAGGACTGGTGGCTCCACCATGCCACCTAGCCACCTGCAACAGAGACCCAAGAAAAAGAGGTGCTCCCTAGTCCTTACAGCCAGCAGCACTGGGTACTCATAGTCCAGCTGTAAAACCCACTCATCTACACTTTCTAGGGAACAGGGACATGCTTTCCTCCTGGACACTTGGGGGTGGCCGTCAGCCCACTGCCTTGCTCATCCTGTGTCCCCCTGTTGCAGCCAGATACCTGTGCCTATACCAATCACCCATGCCT
Organism: Trichechus manatus latirostris; assembly: GCF_000243295.1. Classification (NCBI taxonomy): domain Eukaryota; kingdom Metazoa; phylum Chordata; class Mammalia; order Sirenia; family Trichechidae; genus Trichechus; species Trichechus manatus. The sequence goes on along the minus strand of NW_004443938.1, from coordinate 17,563,318 downwards.
GTCTAGAAGTGCAGGTGAGAGCCTGCACCACACACTTGGTGGCTGAAAACCTGGACACCTGAGCTAAATCCATTCAGGAGAAGTGGGTGTACTCCTGAGCTCATATACTTAGTGAAAGTCCGACCACCTGGTGGCAGGGCTGTGGAGCTTCAGGGATGCTAGTGACTCAGATAGCTCACATGAGCAGCCTGTTTGGGCATATCAAAACAAAACAAAACAAGAAGTTAGGACACAGTAAGCAAACATAATATAATAACTTATTGATGGGTAGGAGAAAACAGTCAATATAAAATCACATAAACAGGCAGACCATGATGGCTTCAGCAAGCTACCAATGTAAAGAAACTAGAAATTTTCCAGACGAAGAAAATTTCTTGGAATTACCAGAGGCAGAATACGAAAGATTAATATACAGAACTCTTCAAGATATCAGGAAGGAAGTTAAGCAAAACGCAGAAAACTCAATAGAGGAACTTAAAAAGATTAGACAAGAACATAACCACAAATTTAACAAGTTGCAAGAATCCATAGAGAGACAGCAATCAGAAAACCAGAAGATTAACAATAAAATTTCAAAATTAGACAACTCAATAGAAAGTTATAGAAGCAGAATTGAGGCAATGGAGGTCAAATCATGAGATTGAAGATAAAGCCCTTGATGCCAAATTATTTGAGGAAAAATCAGATACAAGGGTTTAAAAAAATGAAGAAACCCTAAGAATTATGTGGTACTCTATCAAGAGAAATAACCTACGAGTGATTGGAGTACCTGAACGGGAGGGATAACAGAAAATACAGAGAGAACTGTTGAATATTTGTTGGCAGAACACTTCCCTGATACAGTGAAAGATGACAAGATATCTATCCAAGATGCACATCGAACCCCACATCAGGTAGATCCCAAAAGAAAGTCA
>NW_004443938.1:17555332-17558998 GCF_000243295.1 Trichechus manatus latirostris | reverse complement strand
CATAAATATGGATCTCTTCCGGTTGATTGGCCAGGTAGCTGTCTTCCACATTTCGCATTACATAAAGAGAAAACAAAAAAATTATTTCATAATTCTTGTCTCAACCTATGCAAGCTAGAAGATGATAGAATAACATTTTTAAAGTTATGACATGAAAGTTTAAAGAATGTCAACCTAGGGTTCAGTATACAGAAAGAAATCACCCTTAAAAACAAAGAAAGGAGGGGTAAGCAGAATTACAGTATTGCAAGATCCTTATAATATGCATGAAGTGGTATAGTATTATTTAAAATTGTCTTTAATAATTTAAAAATTCATACTGTATATTGTAGAGCAAACACTAAAAATACATTTAAAAAACAGAGTTATGACTAAAAAACCAATAGTGAATGTAAAATGGAATGAGAACAAGTATTCAAAGAATGCAAATGAAGACCACAAACAAGGGGGGTTAAGGAGATGGGACAAATAGAAAATAAATAAAACTTCAGATTTTAACACAACCTTGTGAAGTGTTTCATAAAGACTAAATGGTCTAAAGAGTCCAAGCAAAAGCCAGAGATAATTTGATTGTATAAATAAGTCCTAACTATATGCAATCAACAAGAAACACAGTTTATATCTAAAGGTAGATTGAACGAATGGAAACGGTGTACCATGGAAACACTAATGCAAAGAAACCTAGAGAGGTTATCCTAATGTCAGACGTAGACTTCTGAAAGAGAAAGATTACCAGGGATAAAGAGAAACTGGTGTCATTCCTTAAGAAAACGAAACAGCCCCAAAGGTGCGTTCACCTAATTACAGATTTCCAAAATACACGAAGCGGACAGAAACTGACAGAACTGAGAAGATAAACGGGCAAATCCACAACCTGAATTTAAGATATTAGCCTTTCTTTCTCAGTAATTGATGGAGCAGGTACACGAAAATCACTAAAGACTAGCAGCACTATCAACCAACTTGACCTAGTTTCACTGATAGAACACTTCACCTAAACACAGCAAAATACACACTCTTTTCAAGTACTCATGAAACATTCAATGAAAAGATCATATCCTGGGCCACAAAGCAATTCCAATGAATGTAAAAGAATTGAAATCATTATAGAATATGTTTTCTGAGCAGAAACCAAAAAATCCCATTGCCATCAAGTTGATTCTGACTCACAGTGACCCTATAGGATAGAGAAATCAATATCACAAAGGTATCTGGAAGATCTACAAATATTTGGACATTTAACACACAAACAAATTGCAGGGGAAATTAGAATATTTGAAAATGAACAATGATAAAATAAATACAATACATGAAAATTTATGTCATGTACTCAAATAGTACTTAGAAAAAAGTAGATTTAAGTGCATATATTAAAATGAAGCAAGTTTTAATGTCAATAATATAAGCTTCCACTTTAAGAAACTAGAAAAACAAGAGTAAATTAAACCAAATTTGAAACAAAACAAAAAAACCAAACCCACTGCGACTCTATAGGACAGAGTAGAACTGCCCCATAGGGTTTCCAAGGAAGAACTGGTAGATATGAACTGCCGATCTTTTGGTTAACAGCTGAACACTTAATCACCGTGATACTAGGGTTCCATATTTGAAACAGGTAGTGCTAAATATAGCATAGTGATAATTTTTTAACTAACAAGAGGAGAGTAACATATACGGATATCATCCAGAGGTGCTACTACTGCAACAGTGAGCAAAGGGGCATAGCATCACCAGTATAAGTTTAGATGTGATTAATCTCCAAAGAAGTGTTTATTGATTAATAATCATTAGAAGATATAGCCCATCCTTGCCATTCAGCCCACTCAAGTGCCAAGACCTTTTAATTTTTTATCTGAGATATTACAAGTTCCTCCTTATTTATCTTACCCACATCCACCTTATTTAATGCTTTTTCCGAAAGGTCAAAGAAAGAAGTTTTGGTCATCCTGCTCAAGGGTAATTTGTGTCTCTGAGCTTGAGAATCATGTAGTCTCTATCACAACTGCTCAGCTCTGTCCTTGGAGCACGAAAGCAGCTATGGACAGTACGTGAACTCATGGATGTGTTGTTGAGTCGATTATGACTCGCGATAACGTCATGTGTTACAGAGTAGAACTGCTTCATAAGGTTTTCTTGGCTGTAACCTTTATGGAAGCAGATTACCAGGCCTTTCTTCTGCAGCACTGCTGAGTGGACTCCAACCCCAGCCTTTAGATTAGTAGCCAAGCATAAACCATTTGCACCACCCAGGGACCTACTTACCATATATAGGTCACTGATTATTCTCAATCCAACTTCATCCGTTCTGGAATTTGAAATTTTTTTTGCTCAGATTTTGGGGGAAAAATCTGTTGCTTGTTAACCTTACATTACAGAACTGTTGAGAATTGTTTATCCCTGTGTATTCCTCATGAGGGGACTATGAGAAAGGGTCCGTTAGAAATGGTCAGCCGCTTTTACCTGGGCTCCTTCTGTTAGTGATAAACTTAGAAGAGATTTCTTCTCTTTCCAAAAATGATTAATTTTAGAGTTGTTTATATTTTCATGTCATTTACTTAAAAATAGAATTTACTGATTAAATAAGATATTCCTGTAAATACTAATATGAATTGGTTTATTACCTACCAGTACATCAATTAGTTTTAGCTCCAGGTGAACAAAAATAGTTTTCACCTATATCAGCTCTGTCTAACGAAGTCATTTATAAAAGTAAGCATAGTAGTGGTTATAACTTTACATTCTCTTTGTCTTCCCCTCATCTCTATTCTTCATTACCAAACATGGAATAACACATTCAATTCCTTTGTCTTCTAGGGAAAAAATGCAGAGTTAACCACTGTGTTTATTTTTGAAAAGACTTGATTTCTCACATGTAACACAGCTGACCAATGTTATGAAATAGAATATCGTGAGATCTAAGTGTAAAGCGCAAAATGAAATCATGATCTAGATCAAGGGTCTACAAACTATGGCCCAAATCTGGCCTCCTGCTACTTTTTGTGAATAAAGTTTTATTGGAACAGATTAGTAAGCTAGCCTGGAAGTAGAAAGACATGAGATTTGACCAAATAGCATAGGAAAAAAAAAAAAAAATGTGGCCAACAGAAGCTGAAGGAGATCCTATTTCAGTGTTGAGGAGACAAAGAGTGAAATGGTGAGGAGCAGATGGTCAGTCTCCCCATTTCTGCACTACATACATCCAGCCTCCAGCACAGTGAGCACTGAAGATGGTACTCTGCGGGCTCTGTATCCGTAGGAGCCTCTGAAGACTTTAGGAGCCAGAACAGCCCTTGGCATTTATATAAAATGGTTGCTTCTTTTTTTTTTTTTTAATTGATGTAATTAAATGAAGTTTACATTTCAAGTTAGTCTCCCATACATAATTTTTTTTTAACATACATTGTTATGAGACCCCAACCGCTCACCCCATTCTGTGACAGCACACTCCTCCCCTCCGCCCCTGATTCCCCATGAGCATTCAACCAGCTCCTTACTCTCTCTGCCTTCCCCTCCAACCACTGGATGGAAGCCGCCCCTTTGGTCTCTTATATCTACTTGTCTAAGAGGCACATTCTTCATGAGTATCACTTTATATCCCACAGTCCAGTCCAATCCCTGTCTGAAGAGTTGGCCTCAGAAATTGTTTTAGTTCTGGGGTGATGGAGA
>NW_004443938.1:17526418-17550469 GCF_000243295.1 Trichechus manatus latirostris | reverse complement strand
TGGGGTTCGATAAGCATCTTGGATAGATATCTTCTCATCTTTCATGATATCAAGGAAGTTTTCTATCAACAAATCTTCAACAATTTTCTCTGTATTTTCTGTTATCCCCCCCCCTCCCCGTTCTGGTATTCCAGTCACTCATAGGTTATTTCTCTTGATAGAGTCCCACATAATTCTTAGGGTTTCTTCATTTTTTTAAATCCTTGTATCTGATTTTTCCTCAAATAATTTGGAATCAAGGGCTTTATCTTCAATCTCACTGATCTGACCTCCATTGCCTCAATTCTTCTTCTATAACTTTCTATTGAGTTGTTTAATTCTGAAATTTTATTGTTAATATTCTGGATTTCTGATTGCTGTCTCTCTATGGATTCTTGCAGCCTATTAAATTTGGCATTATGTTATTGAATAACTTTTTTAAGTTCTACTACTACTGTGTCTATATATTGCCTGGCTGTTTCTGCACTATGTCAAATTTCCTTTCTTATTTCTAGAAGAGTTCTGTATATTAATCTTTTATATTCTGTCTCTGGTAATTCCAAGAAGTTCTCTTCCTCCAGAGAATTTATTGATTCTTTATTTTGGGAGCTTGCTGAAGCCATCATGGACTGCCTCTTTATGTGACTTGATATTGACTGTTGTCTCTGAGCCATCAATAATTTATTATAATTTTATTTTGTGTTTGCTTAGTGAGACCTAGTTTCTTATTTTGTTTTGTTCTGATATGCCCAAATAGGCTGCTTGTGTGCACTAGTTTGATTTTTGACACCTTTTGATCTCTAATGTCCTGTCGCCAGGTAGTTGGTTCTGCAACAAAGTATGTGCACGCCGGAGTTCGTTAAAATTTCCTATATGGGTTCAGCTCGGGTGTGCAGGCAGTCGATCTCCAAGTGTGTGATGCAGGCTCTCACCCCCAGTCCTAGAGAGGCATGGGTGATTGGTGCAGGCACTGGACTCTGGCTGTGGTAGGGGATCACATGCTGAGCTAGGCAGGGGGCCGACCGCTGTCCCTGAGAGTCTGAAAGAAAAGCGCGTCCCTATTCTCTAGGGTGAATAGGCTAAGAGTGCCCCACTATGTTGGCTGCAAAGACTCAAGGGCACCACTTTTTCTTGAACTCCCGAAGCAGGTGACTGGACACTTTAGGAACTATCACCAGTCCTCAAGACCCTGCTGCAGATCTATAAAAGTGCCTACTTGAGGGGCAGGGCTATTTCGAGGATCACAAATCTGCCCGTTCACAGCTGAAGCAGTTGAAGTTAAACTTCAGATGTTTGCCCTGTTGTACTGTGGTAGTGAGGGCTAACGCTGTTGAGATGGGTCCCCTGATTTCTATGGCCAGCAAAGGAGTTGTGCTGACCCTGTGTTCCTGGCCTAGTGGAGACAGCAGCTTATATGTTCCCTTTCCAAGGCCAGGAGAATGGGTCAGGGCACCTTTTGGGATTTATTTCTGGCCCAGTAGACTCCCGGTGCAGAGCGGGGAGGGAAGCAGTAAAAGGAAGAGAGGTTTTTCCCAAATCCAGTGCAGAGTGCAGAGGTAGGAGGTAAAAGGGGAGAGAGGTTTCTCCCAAATGGGCTTTTTTTTTTTTTTTTTTTTAATTCGCCACGAAAGGGTGCGCGCATGTACTTATCCTAGCCTCTTGGGAGCTGCTCTTCACTGGTTCGGAGTGCCCAAGCACAATCTCTGTGGCCAGGTCTCTCTCGATGTGGAAACTGCTTCTGGAGCGCAGGCACAGCACAGCTGTTTGCCTGCTTCACCGTGGCCCAGCGTGGATGTGTCTCTGCTGTGTCACCGCCGCAGCTCTAGCGCTCCTCACCTCTTCCAAATGGTCTTCCTCTCCAGTATGACTCAGTATGACTCAGATGGATTTCTTAACCTTGCCTTTTCCAGGGCTGCCAGATGTTCACATAGAATCAAATCACTTGTTTTTCCAGGTCTTTGTTGTAAGAGGGATATAGGAAGTGTCTAACTAGTCTGCCATGTTGACCCTCAAATGGTTGCTTCTGAGCATCTTGTTCTGGAATTCATGGATCCAAAGTCTTGAACTTCAATTTGGAAAAGAACCAGTCATGAGTCAGCTACCTTCACTGCTCCATGGGCAGAAGAGAAAGGCAGAGAGAATGATTCACATGTTCCTGACCTTTTAATGCAGAACATTAGTCTTCTAGAAAATACATTCATTCACTATCCTTGAATTGGATAAATGAAATTAGTAAATTTCCTAGAATCAGTTGAGTGAGAAAGAGTTAAGGAGGTAGGGAAAAATGTTTCCCCTCTGGAGGCTTACTCTAAGACCCATTGAAATATCCTCATTCACAAAGAAAGTGACAGAGGGGTCTTCAGATGCCTACAGATAAGCCACTAGATGATCAAAGTTGGTCTTTTCACTTGCCATTCCACTATCCTCCCCAAAACTCAGACATCAGGACTACCAAATACATAAGACAAGCAGCCAAATTGAGATCCCTGGTGAAGGTACTTCCAAAACCCTCTGAAAAATCACTCAGTCATGACAGGTGGTCCTTCCATAGTGATATTCAATACAGTATGAGAAAAGCACCAGCCCCTAGTGTCTCATAATTAAACTTCAAAGGCTAACATTGCCACGTTCTATAATACTGTGTATTTTGTGGTAGGCCTACCCTAGCCCAGGATTTACCTCCAAACTGCTGTCCCCCATTCACATAATTGGCAGGACCTGTCAAAGCTAAACAAGATCTTGGGGTGATATTAAACACTTTTCGAATGGTATTTGGCAAAGGAGTCCCTGGAGGTCTCTTAAATACTTATATGCAAAGAAGATGAAGCAGAGCACAGCAGTACTTTGTAAACGAACAAGAGTTTTGGCCACAAACCCTAAGATCAAACTGCTACACACTAGGGTGCGCCACACAAAGGACATTTTCTTACTCTAGGTAGACTTTTAACTAGCTCAAAAAGTGTCTATACAATTTCAGTTAGAGAAGCCAAATGAAGAATGTGAAATCCTTCCCTTATTAAAGTAGTAATAAATAATAGTCATGATAATAATAATAATGATAATATAGCCATCAGTGTTAAGAGGTGAAATTACTGAAGGAGCTCTGGGCCATTGGTGGGGACTAATAAAACAAAAGGCTGATCCCAGGTGGCCTAGGTAGGAAGCTTCTACCCCGGAGACCCCAAGACCTACATCCGGCATCCTTCTTGTTACACAGGTGCCTGCTGCTAGCAGTCACGTAGCCATGAGACAATAGACATAAATGTGCAAATGACAATCAAAAAATCTAAATGAACTCCAAACATATCAGATGAGTTTCAGCGTCACTATTTTCTTCATAAAATGTAAATTGAAACAAATTAATACTAATAGCTATCAATCGAGTGCCTATGAAATAGGCAACGTACTAGAGGGCATATTACATGTATTATTTTATTGAAACATCAGAAAGCTTTTAGAAGGTAGTATGATGCCAAGTGTCCATGTGAGAAAATTGAGGTTCTCCAGGAGGTTATATAACCTGCCCAATTCAAGAACTAGTAAGAAGATCATTTTACTATAGTGAGCAACTTTTCATTTCATCAAAATTTCTTATCATCCCTGAGTACCATGAATGATAAAAGAGAAACTGAGAGCTTCGAATTTTTCTGATATTTTTTCTATGTAATCAAGAACTATAAAACTGTTACTTGTTCATATTCTTTTACCCAGGTATTTCACCAAAGCTATACGTATAAAGGTTTTTATCTAAGTATATGATGCAACAGTAACAAAACAAAACTTGGGTTATCCTAAAAATCTAACAGTAAGGCATTAAGTTGAAAAATCACAGTGTAGTCACGCTGTGAAAATATACGGCTATAGAAATCCATAATTATTAATATTTTATAAAGTCCAAGATCAATATTTTGATACATTACTTAAGCAAAAATATACATGGTCACAATGCTTTAGATAGACTATAGAGAGTAAATAGCAAATAATCAAACATATTGGAGAAAAGTGTTGAAGGATAGATGATAAAATACAACAGTATTTGGGGGAGATTAGGGTGATTTATTTTCTCCATTTTCCCAGTCTCCTGAAATGTATTCATAACAAATTTAATGATTAAATTGGGGGTTAATATGGTTCAGTATTTAAAAGAGATAATTTTCAGTAAATAATTTATTTTATAGTTGAAAACACTGCTGCAAGCATTACCAATAAGTTGCTTTTCAAAGCTAATGTTTCCCTTAGCTAGCTATGCAAAAAATAAAATAAAATAAAATCCCCCCCAAAAATATCAGTGTTAGGAAAACATCTCTTTCTCTTTGCACAAAAGAAAAGAGCCATCATAAGAATTTCACCTACTTGTCACATTATTTCATTGCATTTGTGCTGTTCTTGTACTTGTTTTCCTCTGTTTAAGTCTAGAGAAGCAGGAGTACTGATTGTAGAAAGATCAAAAAGTTCAAGAAGCTAGGGTAGATGGTCTTTTAAATTTGTGGCAAGAACGAAGAGAAAGAGTCATCTCTCTTGGGACATTTTGACAATTGCCAAAAGCAAGCATTGAGGGAAAACTCAGGACAGAACTGCTGACATTATCTGACATTCCAGAAATGGATAAAGAAAAAAAAAGTGTGAATAACGGGGAAGGTATATAATTAGGCCTTCGGAATTATGCCTTCTTAAGCATCATCATTTTGTTAATTTCGTGTATTTTCATTAATTTCTATACAGATGTTTGTTGTAATATGGACCAAGTAATGACATAAATCTCTCCTCTTCTCCACTTACAACTGGCAGTTGTCAGCTACATCCATTGTTCAAGTACAGACCTGCTTTCTCCATGAGACCCTGCCCCAGTTCACTGTAATTAACTACACTTTTCCTTCTCTATGTCTCCATTGCATTTTTTTAAACTTCTCATAACACTTTTCACAGTTTATGTCTGTCTTCTCTAGATTACCCTGTGCCCAGAGGCCAGATCTGGTTAAATTGTGCCTCATTGATCCGTTGCAGGCATTTATTGAATTGATCTAGTCTTAACACACACTTTATGGCTCAGACCACATGTCCACATGTCACCTGATGACTGCCTGACAAAATTGTACGAACCCAAGTGAGTTCAATACCATATAATGACAATAATAATACTCCACATTTTCGTAGTTCTTTACAACTCAAATTATACATTATCATCTCACTTTATCCTCTTAGCTCTCCTGTGATTGTAGAACAAGTATCATCTGCCTCGTTTTACAGATGGACACACAAAGACTTTAAGAGACTAAGTGGCTTGGCTAAGTTCACACAGCAAGTAGTTGCAAAATTGGAGCTTCCACTTTGGTCTCAGGATTTCTCCCTGTTTACTTGTACCTCCTGTAAAGGTTTAGAAAATTGGTTATTTGAAGAAATCAGTGCTTGGTAAATACTTTAAAAGTGTATTCTCTAATAGATAATATGAAAGTGAGCTTAAGCAATCATTCACTTGGCGCACATATTTTATATGCATAAAAAGATAAATTAAGCTTAGGAAACAAGATTTCAAATGCCATACTGAGTTGACAATTAAATTTCATCCATACTACAAAGTAAAAATGACAAGTTTTTGTTTTGATTTGTTTGCTTTTATGCATAAAAATGATGAAGAATTTAGAACACAATTTGTCCTTGTGTGTAAGTGGACATGATCTCTAATGCAAATCTGTAGAGGACAAGCACAGTTTAAAACTAACTATCAGGGATCTTCAATTTACACAGCCAGTACCCAGCCTGACTTTATCTTTTAAGAGGTCATTTTAAGAGAAACAGAGGTCTGGCAACGGCTAAAATCTGAAGTATTGACTCAGCAAGTTCCTCCTGTCCAGACGAATGATAAATGGAGGACAACCACAAATACTGACCACATTTTGTTCAGCTTAGTTCAATAATCCCCAAATAAGTACTTGTTCAGTTTAGGGTACTGTTTACATTCTGCTTAATATACACACTCTGAGAAAGACATGGAGCAAGACAGAGTGTCTGATCTCAAACTATGAAGCTATGCAAATGATAATAATAAAAAGATAGAAAAGAAGGTAGGGAAGAGGGAGGAAGGAAGGACTGGAGGGAGGAAAGAAAAATGGATGAAAGCAAAGTAGGAAAAAAGAAAGACCTATCAGCTCATCTGGATCATAGCTAATGTCGTTTGACCCCAAAACTATGTTTGACACAATAACTAGCAAGTTTCAGCTATAAAAACCAAAAGCAAACCCTTAGTCATCAAGTCAATTCTGACTCATAGCGACCCTATAGGACAGAGTAGAACTGCCCCATAGGGTTTACAGGGATGGCCTGCTGGATTCAAACTTCTGACCTTTTGGTTAGCAGCCAAACTCTTAACTACCATGCTACCAGGGTTTCCAGTTTATTATAATGTTGTTCAACCAGTTTCTAGAAATCAAAGCCAGTTTTTTACCCGTGGGGTTTAAGTTTTATAGCATAAAGGAAAAAATAATGTAATATTTTTAGAAGTTAATGAAAAAATTTGCATTGCTAATGATACTTTAATCTCCTGCATGAAAAGCCATTCTTCTCATAATTTAATAAGATAAAAAATGATTTTTCAAATACAGCCTGAACAGAGAAACTCTAATTTTATTGTAAGCTCTATTTCACTTTATTTAAAAATGTATTCAGATGAGATTGCTATTTAATTTTTACAGTGAAACAAAATATAGGCTTTAATATCAATTTCCTTTTTCAATGTCAAAGTTTATTATCTTGACATGCTTTAACTATTATTTATTTAATAGGGATAAATCTAAAGCCCTATACATAGATTCAAAAAGTAAGTTATATATGTGCACGAAAAGGAAGAACTGTTTATCTAGGAAACAATAACTAATACATATAAGTTACAAGGAGACAGATTGAAGTTTAATATAAGGCAAAACTTTTAAACTATTCGAGTAGTCCAACAAAGAAATGAAATAGTTGACTCTAAGTCATTGGAAACGTTCAAGCATGGGCTTAATGGTGATACGCAGAAAGTTGTGGAAGGCCTCCTTACTTTGATGATCTATTCTAAGGTTCTATACTTATCGTCTTTACAAAGGAACTGAGTGTACTGACCTTAAAATCATAGAAATCGGGGTTTTAATCTCTGCTCCTCTGCTAATGAGTTTCATGACATAGGATAAGCAACTTTACCTCTTTTACTGCTATTCCCCATCTATGAAATGGATCTAGTAATACCCCCCTCATAAATATAAGTATTAAAAATTACGTATATGTAAAATATTATCTTAATATTCAAGTAACCCACTATCAACAAATATCGACTTGCAAATGTTCGAGTGTTTTTAAGTTTATCACAGTAACTTTTGTAGAGAATCACCACCTGTCTGTATGTCAGTTTGTCGCACTGTGGTGGCTTGTGTGTGGCTATGATGCTAGAAGCTATGCCACCAGTATTTCAAATACCAGCTGGGTCACCATGGTTACTCTTCAGATATAATAGGATCCAAAGAAATATATGTTGAGCGAAAGATTGAATGAACAAATGAATGAACAAATGAAAGGAGTGTGGCTTTAAACCCTGTTCTAGTTCAAATCCATTGTTGAGTGTTCCCCCATCTCTCCTGGTCCACTCCAAGCTTCTCTTTCAAATACAACATATTCAAATTCTTGGATTAATCCTAAGCTTGATTTCTTCGTTTTGGTAAAACACTGAGTCTGGTAAGGCAGGAAATCTATGTGGACCTCTAGAAAAAGTGTCTTGTGTCTTGATGTGTGTTCAGAATATCCAGGCTCTTGTTGAACTCTGTAGACTATCTGCATTGTAGAGAAGACAACATTGAGTATAAAATATGTTCAGACCAATGCCCCCATGTTATCAGTATGGGAATAAATGCTATAAAAATTTTAACTTGTTTATTAATTAACATCAACGTCCCTGCTAACTGATAACAGGCACTTAGAAAATCAACCAAACAAACAACAATGAAAAAAGTAAATATTGAATCCCAGAATAACAAAAACGTTTAAAAAAAAAGAACTTTTAATCATAGTACACACATGGATGAACTATGGGCAATATTTAAACAGTTATAATAATGTAAACAATGAACATTTTATCTAAACAAAATGTGTGATATAACCTGTTGGTAGCACAAAGAGAAGAATATCTATTGGGGAAAAGTGGTATAAAACAAAAAAGAGATCCTCAGTAAATAATGCATAAATTGGAAAGATTGAGAAATAATCTTTTAATGTACAAGTGACATGTTTATTAGGAAAGTGTGTGTAAAATCCAGAATAAATTGGAGAACATTTAGAGTGGTTATGGGAGTTGAAGGAAGACTTGGAGGGTGTGGGACCCTTTTTTCCTTTGTAAGTCTTGTAGTAGCATTGGTCTTTTACAGCTATGTGCATATATTGCCTTGATAAACAAAAATCAACTTAAAAAAGAGTTTAAACTTATCACTGTGGATACAGAGACAAATTATAAGTTACCATAGAACTGGATTGAGACAGTATAAAGCCTGCTTTGTTTGGTTCTTCAATTTGCTTTTTTAACAAATAGCCCCTCTCCCCCCTGCAGCAAAAGATCTCAGGGCACATGGGAAGCAACCTCTTTGGACTTCACCAGCCTGGAAAGACACTCTTGTAATCATTGAATTAACGCATAGAATACAATTGGAAGTGTAATAACTTATCCATTGCTGCATGTACCAGTCTCCAGGTCTAAATAGATAAATAAGAGACAGTGCCCATGCTCTTTTACAGGGATAATAAGAATGGACTTACCTTCCTCTCCTAAAGATTTATTATATCATAAAACAACCCACGAAGCCAATAAATGCTCTTGAAATCTCCTGCTGAGAGAGTGCCAAATTTACCCAATTTGAAATCCCAGAGAATATGGCTCTGCACGGATTTTCCTCCACAGATTCAATCTGCAGGTGTCAGGTCAGGCTCATCATTGTTTCTTCAAAACACTGAGAAAGTCTTTTTCTTAAAAAAAAAAATGATTAGAAATAATGTGCTTTGATATTCTATTGATGGAGCATCTACCGTTCTAGTATTAGTAATATCCTGAGTTGGTTAGAGAAGTATCCATTAGTCTTTGAAGATATTGGCAAGATACACTCTGCACTAGACTTGAAAAGGAGCTTGTTAAAAACATATTCAGAAGAAAAATCATTGTAATGTGAGAGCTAAAATGTTTTCATCTGTGCTCGTGTGCTTGTGTAAACATAAGCATCTTCAGCAGTAAAACAGAAGAAATTTGCTTTTTTTTTCCTCTTATGCCACAAAGCTCTCCTCCAGATTAAAATAGTTATCAATAAGATAGAACATATTCTTCCAATAACACAAACATGTATTGCAAGGCCGTTGTCTTAATTGAAAATGCTAATGAGGATCAATTAGTTGACAGAGTGGAGTTATTATGATAAGTCCATGGTAATTTTTTGGTAAATAATCTGTGTTTGTGTATGTGTTTGTGGAATTCTACTAATTATATACTATTCTGTCTATATATCTATTATTAGATCTGTCTAGTAGCTGAAACTTGTAAAATGTATATAGCTCTACATGTATATATGTGCATATATTTACATATGCACATACTTACATATATGTAATATATATATTTTTAGAAGTTGCCATTGAGTTGATTCCTACTCATAGTGACCCTATAGGACAGAGTAGAACTGCCCCATAGGGTTTCCAAGGAGCAGCTGGTGGATTCAAACTTTTTATATGTATGCATAGCCATGTATATGTATATATATCTCCTTCACCTAGCAGTTCCTGATAAAAGTGTACAGTCCTACTCTGTGATTGTGAATTTGACAATTTCTCCTTTTAAATTTGTTACTTAATACTTTACATGTTTTGAAACAATACAGTTAGGTGTTTGAAGTTTATGATAGAGTTTTTAGTGGGTTGTTCTCTAAATCTTAGACAGTGATACTCTCGCTATTAATAGTTTATGCATTAAATTCTTTAAGTGCCATTTAATCTGACGTTAATTTTGCTACACAAGTTCAATTTTGGTCAGCATTTTCCTTGTGTGTATTTTTCTCATACTTCATGTACAATCTTTCTATTCTTTTTTTGTTTGTTTTTAATAGTTTCTTGAAAACAGAAAACAGATAACTTTAATTAGACATAATGATCTCGGTCTTTAAATCACTGACTTTAATCTGTTTGTTTATTGACATAAATTGAAGTATATGAATTAATTTAACCTTATTTTATGTTACTTATCAAAAATAATTTTATGTTATTTTCTCCACCCATCTTTAAGTTGAAGATTCAAGGTGTTTTTATGCTTTTTTTCTTCTGTATTTTAGAAATAATAGAGTTAGTTTGATAGTTTTAGTGTCCATCCTTATGTTCCTTATATAGATTGACTGATTGAGATATAGATACTTATCTCTGTATTTTCTAATACAATCTAAAATAAAATCTCTATCCTTCTTCCAAAGCAAGGAAATTATCTGGTTTAATGCATTCCTAGATATTTAATAGTATCTAAAATTTATTTGCACTGTTTTTTTAGCACAAAATACATTTTTGGTTTTATTCTTCAACAGTTAATTAGAATTGCCAACAAATTTTACCTGTTGTCTTTGATCTGCATTACCTTCCGCATTCAACTTCTTATTTTCTGAGTCTATTTCTTGATAAAAATAGCTCCTTAAGTGGGATTTTCAGCAAGGTTGTATAGATGGTAAGTTGTCTTTCCCTCTTTATGTCGGTAAATTTCGAGGATTGGACCTTATTTTTGAGTAATAGTTTATCTGTACATAGAACTCTAGTCTGACCCGCATTTTGCCTCAGTCCTTTGAAGGTATTGCACAGTTTTCTTCTAGCAACTTCTGCTGTTATTGAGAAGTAATCTCTCAGTTTAATCATCGTCACTTTGTAAATTAGTCTTTGTCCTAGTAGTTTTAATGATATTGTTTAATAAATAGTCATATTTTGTGCCAGGCACTGGTCTAAGAAATTTACAAATATTAAGTCATTATTTAATTCTCATAAAAATCCTATGACTCGATACCATTAACAGCCCCATTTTACAGATGAGTGAACCGAGCTTCAGAGATGTTAAGTAATTTACCCACTCAGTCATTAGGGGAATCGGGATTTTAACCCAGACAGTCTGGCTCCAGAGACCATGAATCTAACAGATACGCTATGCTAATGGCATTCTATCTGGGTGTTGACTCCTTTTCACTATTCTTGCTTGATACCTGGTATATTTTTTCAATCTGGTATCTTCCTTCAATTCTGTAGTCTTCTGCCATTATGCTTCTTAATATAACCCTTCTGTCTTTATCTCCTTTCTCTACATATGCAGCTCCCCATCTACATGCCATGTCTTTTAACTTCTCTTACATATTTTTTTATTTAAATCTCTTAAACTCTTTCTACTGTGACATGAATAAATTCCTTAATACCATCCTTTAATTAACTGTGTCTTTCATAGACTCTGTACATTTTAGAATTAACCCTATCCATTGAAGATTTGTTTTTCTTTCATGACTGATTTCTAGGACTTCTATGTGGAACTTGTATATGTCTTAGTCTTTTTTTCTCAAATTCACATCTAGTTCTGGCTGTTTATAGCCTCCTATTCTTCTCTGAAGTCCTATATACCTATGTTTATGCCTCTAAGGAGCCAAAGCATTTATTTTAACTTCATTTCAAAATACTTTTCTATTGCATTCCTCAGGAGTGAAGTCTTTTGGGTGCATTTGCCCGCATATTTTCACTGAATAAATGTTCCTCGTATGCTTTTAAATTTTAGTTTGTAAACTCATCTTGCGTGGTAGTTTTACGTCTTATGTTCTTTGATTTATTTTTTTATTCCCATTACAACTCCTCAGTATCTAATAATTTTGAAGTTGCCTCTGACCACACACCAATTTCCATTTCAATTCCAGAAATTTCAATACAGAAATAGCACACCTGCCACCATCCAAACCAAAAAAACCAAACCAGTTGCCATCGAGTCAATTCCAACTCAGAGTAGAACTGCCGCATAGGGTTTCCAAGGAGCGACTGGAGGATTCAAACTGCCGACCTTCTGTTTAGCTGCCAAATGCTTAACTACTGCACCACCAGGGCCCCATAATAGGACAATTCAAATTCAGTCTCCAAGTCAACACACACAACTTGGCCCATTTGTGGGCCATCACAGCTCCATCACAGGTGGAGGACCTCTTTTCCTCCACCCCAGACCGATATCTCATTATGGGACTAAGGAATAAGCACAGTTTTCTTCAGCAATTTTGTGATGTCTGGTCCTGTTTCGTGACATGAACACAGAAGCACTTTCTCCTCCAGTCCCCTTCTAAAGTTGCATTCCTGGATTTTACTGTTTTCCACTCCTAAAAGAAACAGTTCTCTGACTTCTGCCCGTGCTTATTGCTGTGTATTTTGTTTTTCTTAAGTACCCAGAGGTAAACTTGGTTGAATTTTTTGTCACATTTTTATTTATTTTTTCATGTTATTTTAATTTTTTTTTTTAAATCCCTTACATGTATCTTATATTGCTATGTGATTTGGGTGGGTGGAAGTAGATTTTCACATTAACTCATTCTGACTTCATAACCAAAAACCTTTACTTCTTTTATCATCTAAAACACAATAAAATTATATCCAAAATTACCATATATTCTATATACAGAAATAAAAATGCAGTCTATAGTAAACTGTAAATACGCATTTTTTTAAAGAACTGGTATGAGGACCATTGAAAGAGCCAGTCTACATTCTACATAGTAGATTAAAACATTGAAAAATATGGTAGAAGCAATGCAAATTCAAGACATTTGTTGGTCACTTAAAAATTTCTGTGCCCAAAGTTTGAGAGATAAAATTATATGTCAAATAGCATAAAGATATATCAAGGAATAGCATTAGTATTTTAGTATAAGTATTTTGTTACTTTAAATAACATACATGTATAAATTACATAATTTGCATATGTACATATGTATATATAGACATGTACACATCCATATACATTTATAAGTCCAACAGTTCTCAGACCCTTGTCATCACGGATCAGTGAAATAGAAATGTGTGGAGATGAAACTAGTAGAAGGAAATGTATAAAAACTACTTTCTGATGTATCTCAAAGCCGTGAATGACAGCCATGCAGACCAAACACACCACTCGTGTAATCATGTAACCATTACCTGCAAGCGATGTCACATCACAGAGAACAAAAGAAAAATATTAAGTTCCATTGTTTCACACTGATACTTTTTACTGAGACATTTTCTACTTTGCCACTGACAGCTCCATGTTTTGCAGGCACTGCGTATGCCTGCATCTCCACTGTATCACCAAGGCTCCCAAGACTTGGTGTGAGATCAATAAATGGTTGTTGAATCAACCAGACAATGAAGTCAATATAAGCTTGTCTGTCGTCTTTAGGGAGAGATCTAGATTTCTCTCTGCTTTGTCCTACAGCCTTTGCAGCTTTGTGCACTGTTTTCACTGGGCCTGTGATCCTCTTCTTCCCACCTGTCTCATTCCTAAATTTACAGATAAAATGTCACCATCCTCACAGATGACTCCTCTGATTCTCCTATTTAAAGATGATCAGCCCCCTTATCTCTTTTTCAGGCCCTGGTTTGTATCCTCAAAATACTTACAAAAAGTTTTAAGTATTTTATTCATCTATTTGTTTTGTCTCTCTTACCCCTAGAATTATAGGTGCCATTAGTAGGAACAGTGTATACTTGACAGAATTATATTACCTGGGCCTAGTACAATGCCTGATACAAGGTAATTGTTCAATAAATATTTTGTTGAATTAATAAATATACGTATTTTTAAAGAGTTTTTTTTTTTATATATATAAAACTAGAAAAAAATTTCTATCCACTAAGGAAATGACAATACTTTCTGATAGCAGGTAATGAGATACAATAACCGTTTCTTTTATAACTTTGATAGCCAGGAAGTTCAGAGATATGCTTAATATTTAGTTGTAGTTAATAATTTATGCTCAAGAACGTAGTATGTAGATTTTTTCCTCCTTTAGGTTGCTTTTGTGGGTCCTGGTGGCACACTGGTTAAGTGCTTGGCTACTAATCAAAAGGTCAGTGATTGGAACCCACCAGCCACTCCATGGAAGAAAGATGTGGCAGTGTGCTTCCATAAAGATTTACAGCCTTGGAAACCCTATGTGGGTAGTTCTACTCTGTCCTATAGTGTTGCTATAAGTTGGAATACACTTGTTAGAAATGGGTTTTTTTTGTTTCACTTTTGAAAATTTATGTTTATTACTCCACTTTATACTTAGAAGGAAAAGGTCACCTGCAGGTGTGAAATCGATTAATTCCCTTTATAGAGGGTGGGGATTGCCCTCAAGAAAGAAAGAAGTGATTTGGTCAAATCTCCATGTAAATGTACAAATGCCAGACTTTCTGGGAAATATACTAATGTTATTTGCCACTTGGAGAATCCTTACTGATAACATGCTTCTAGCAGGATGTACCTGGTCTACCTAAAATGGCGCATGGTAAACAATTAACATATGTATTTATGGGGAAAGTGTCATGTAAGATATACAAAATGGAAACGACAATGTCTCATTCTGAAAATCACCCTCGTCTGTTAAAGTATTATGGCAGTATGAGTACATGATTACTTAGAAAACTCATTGTGAACCTCGATCAGAGCAGAACCATTGTAGAAAGAGGGACTTGGAAAGCTGCACTAAGGTCTTCAGTCTTTCCCTGTTTTACATGTACTTTCTAATTACTTGAATTGTTTAAATTATTAGTAAAGTTTGATACTGGATAATATCTTTGTCCTATACAAACTTGATTGTATAATCCCACTCTTTTAAATTGTCTAATTGAGATCGCCACATCAAGAGAAGGTAGAACCCTAATTCTTCTTCCATTGCTAAGTAAACAGTTTTCAGTGCCCACTGTACAGAATTGCCCTAGCTTTCTTCCATAAAATTCGTATCATTTGCAGAAGAACGCTGCTACTAGTCTCTAAAGAAAAATGTGAAATTATTGTCTTTGGTGGGAGAAAATCAAAGAGCTCAAACCCCACACCTATGAGGACAAGGAGGTCCGTGGCCTCCACTGACCCACTGAGGACCGTATGCAGAGGACCGTCCCTGAAATACCCCTGCAGAAGGACTGAATGCAATTTTCAACTTAAGTGTGAACTTTGTTATGCTCTTCCCTCCCTGTGTTGTATTGCTTAGAATTTATGATTTGTCTTTTATATTAATTTGCATTGAGTGTTTTATTGAGGTATAATTGACATACAATAAACTACATATATTTAAATGTAAAATTTAGTAGATTTTGACATCTGTATGTATCTTGAAACCATCAACACAACCAAGATAATGAACTTATCCATCACCCCCAAAATTATCCTCAGTTCGCTTGTCATCCTCCTTCCAGTCCACAGGCAACAAGTGCCACTTTGTTTCCAGGAGCAATCCTAGACAACTAGGAATTTTCTTCGGAAAGCATGCCATTGATAAAGAATCTCCTGCTAGCGAATACTGTTTTTGCTATGAGGTCTGCCATAAGCATGTTTATAAGGTGTGCAGATCACCTCACCTTCTTTCTTTTCTAGAGTGAATCCCCTTCCCCAGGAATAGGAGAGAATGGATGGCTGATCAACCACTTAACCACTTGCTGCTTATTTATAAGTCAGAATCAACTCAACTCAGTGGAAATGGCTTTGATTTTATATATATGTATATGTATGTGTGTGTGTGTGTATGTGTATCATATATACACAATTCGTTTTTATTGGAAGCCACTTCAATTTTTTTTTTTTTTAACATGGACAAGGTAGATAAATACTATGCCCTAGTATAGCTATCTCTCAGCAGGAAATGAAACATTCTGAGATGTTAAGACCTTATTATGTTCTCATAAAGTTTGTTTTTGATATGCCAATATAGTTTCTTACTCATAATTTGACAACAGTTTGTCCCCAGTAAATGAATCATAGTGCCCTTTTTTCCATTCAGTCTCAAAGCTGTCACTCAGACCACTGTCAGAAAGTATTAGGAAACAAGGTCTGTGTTATGGTTAAGGTTGTGTGTCGTCTTGGCTGGGCCGTGATTCTCAGTGGCAGTCATGTCATGATGTAGTCTGGCGGTTGTATAATGATGTAAGTATTCTTCATTTGGTGATATAATGTACTCATCTCCATGATGTGATCTCATATGATCAGCCAGTCAGTTGTAAGGGGACTTTCCTCAGGGGTGTGGCCTGCGTCCAATATATATGGATGTTCTGGTAAAGCTCGATGGCTATTGCCTGCTCTGGATCCTGCATCTGGCTGGTCATCATCTGATCATTGGTTCTTGGAAACTGAGCCAGCAGCCTGCCGTATTGCCTGCTTTTCTTGGGATTCGTCAGTCTCCACAGCTTGTTAGCCAGAAGCCTACCATCTTACCTGCTGATCTTGGATTTGTCAGTCTTTCCAGGCCATGAGCCAGTAGCCTACTGTCTGACCTGTTGACCTTGGATTCGTTGGGCCCTGCAGGGAAAGCATTCAGCCTGACGCCTGACCCATGAACTTGGGATTTACCAATCTCTACAACTGCATGAGCCATTTCCTTGAGATAAATCTCTCTCTCTCTCTCTCTGTCTATCTCTCTCTATATATATACGTATATATATGTGTGTGTATATATATATATATATATACATTTTGTAATTGTTGTTGTTATTAGGTGCTGTCGAGTTGGTTATGACTCATAGCAACCCTATGTAAAACAGAACGAAACATTGCCCTGTCCTGTGCCACCCTGACAATTGTTGCTATGCTTGAGCCCATTGTTGCAGCCACTGTGTCAATCCATGTCATTCAGGGTCTTCCTCTTTTTCGTTGACCCTCTACTTTACCAAACATGATGTCCTTCTCCAGGGACTAGTCCTTTCTGAATAACATGTCCAAAGTATGTGAGATTAAGTCTCATTATCCTCACTTCTAAGGAGTATTCTGATTGTACTTCTTCCAAGATAGATTTGTTTGAACTTTTGGCAGTCCATGGTATATTGAATATTCTTTGTCAATACCACAGCTAAAAGGCATCAATTCTTCTTCAGTCTTCCTCATTCATTGTCCAACTTTTACATGCATATGAGGCTATTGAAAACACCATGGCTTGGGTCAAGCCCACCTTAATCCTCAACATGACATCTTCACTTTTAACACTTTAAAGAGGTCTTTTGTAGCAGATTTGCCCAAAGCAATGGCTTGTTTGATTTTTTGACTGCTGCTTCCATGGATGTGGATTGTGGATCTAAGTAAAATGAAATCCTTGACGATTTCAATCTTTTCTGTTTATCACGCTGTTGCTTACTGGTCCAGTTGAGAGAATTTTGGTTTTCTTTACGTTGAGGTATAATCCACACTGAAGGCTCTAAAAGCTGTAGTCTTTGATCTTCATCAGTAAGTGTTTCAAGTCCTCTTTGCTTTCAGCAAGCAAAGTTGTGTCGTCTGCATAACGTAGGTTGTCAATGAGTCTTCCACCAATCCTGATGCCATGATCTTCTTCATATAGTCCAGCTTCTCAGATTATTTGATCAGCATACAGATTGAATAAGCATGGTAAAAGAATACCACCATCACACACACTTTTCCTGATTTTAAACCACGCAATATTCCCTTGTTCTGTTTGAATGACTACCTCTTAGTCTATGTACAGGTTCCACATGAGCACAATTAAGTGTTTTGAAATTCCCATTCTTCACAATGTTATCCATAATTTGTTATGATCCACACAGTGGAATGCCTTTGCATAGTCAATAAAACACAAGTAAATATCTTTCTGGTATTCTCTGCTTTCAGCCAAGATCTATCTGACATCAGCAATGATATCCCTCATTCCACCTTCTCTTCTGACTCCAGCTTGAATTTCTGTCAGTTCCTTGCTGGTGTACTGCTGTGACCATTTTTGAATTACCTTCAGCAAAATTTTACTTGTGTGTGATATTTATCTTATTGTTTGATAAATTCCCCATTCTGTTGGATCACCTTTCTTTGGAATGGACACAAATATGGATCTCTTCCTGTCAGTTGGCCACATGACTATTTTCCAAATTTCTTGGAGTAGAAGAGTGAGTACCTCCATCACTGCATCCATTTGTTGAAACATCTCAGTTAGTTTTCCACCAATTCCTAAAGCCTTGTTTCTCACCAATGCCTTCAGTGCAACTTGGACCTCTTCCTTCAGTACCATTGGTTCTTGATCATATGCTACCTCCTGAAATGGTTGACTGTAGACCTATTTTTTTTGGTACAGTGACTCTGTGTATTCCTTCCATCTTCTTTTGATGCTTCCTGTGTCACTCAATATTTGGCCCATAGAATCCTTCAATATTGCAAATCAAGGCTTGAATTTTTTTTTTCACTTCTTTCACCTTGAGATATTCTGAATGTGTTCTTCCCTTTTGGTTTTCTAACTCCAAGTCTTTGCACATTTCATTGTAATACTTTACTTTGTCTTTTGGTGCCGCCCTTTGAAATCTTCTGTTCAACTCTTTTATTTCATCATTACTTGCATTTGCTCTAGCTACTCTACAATCAATAGCAAGTTGCAGAGTCTTCTTCTGACTCCATTTTGGTTCTTTCTTTCCTGTCTTTTTAATGAGCTTGTGATTTCTTCATGTATGATGCCCTTGATGTCATCCCACAACTCCTCTGATCTTGGGCCATTAGTGTTTGATGAGTCAAATCTATCCTTGAAATGGTCTCTAAATTCAGGTGGGATATATTCAATGTCATACTTTACTTCTTGTGGACTGATTTTAATTTTCTTCAGCTTCAACTTGAACTTACGGATGAGCAATTGATAGTCTGTTTCTCAGTCGGCCCCTCGCCTTGTTCGGAATGATGTTATTGAGTTTCTCCATCATCTCTTTCCACATGTGTAGTCCATTTGATTCCTGTGTATTGTATCTGGCAAGGTTCACGTGTATAGTCATCATTTACGTTGCTGAAAAAAGGTATTCGCAATGAAGAAGTTGCTATTCTTGCAAAAGTTCTAACGTGCAATCTCTGGCATCATTTCATGTCATTTCAATTACCCTGGCCATACACTCCTACTACTGATCATTCTTCTTTGTTTCCAACTTTCGCGTTCCACTTACCAGTAATTATCAATGCATCTTGACTGCATGTTTGATCAATTTCATACTGCAGAAGTTGTTAAAAATTCTTCAATTTCTTCATCTTTGGCATTAGTGGATGGTTCATAAATTTAAATAACAGTCATAGTAACTGGCCTTCCTGTAGTTACTGGACGTCATACTACCACTGACAGTGATGTGGGAAGCCTCTACCAGGACCTAAAGCAGTAACACTTTTTAAGAATTTTGTTCTATAAGAATTTACTTCTTTTTTAAAGTTAGAATATACTACTTACAGCATAAAATAACTTCCAAAGAGTGTAAGATACAATAAGGATTTTAGAAGATCAGAGAAATTGTTGTTAAGGTTTTTGGAAAGACTAGGAAGAGTGTCAAGAAGACACTGCAGTTAAGCTAAGCATCAAAGAGTTTAGATAAGAGGAGGAATATATATGAGGCTCAGTTCCAACTGAGATAAGCTACTGATATGACAACATATAGAAAGCAATTAAATAAGAGTATAAGAATTTTTTAGAAGAATAGCAGTATGGTGTATCATATTGCTGGGAATGATTGAAGTTAAATTTGTAGGTTCTGGAGGGCTTGGTTTTTTTTGTTTTTTTTTTCTTTAAGGTACTCGGGAGCCTTTAAAGGTTGAGGAAATTCTGACCTGTGTGATAAACTATGTTAGAAACTCTATCTGTTTAGAAGGGCTGTAAATTTACAATCTGTAATCCAGAAAGTCTAATAGGAGAGTGTCAAAATTGTCAAGATAATGATAATAATAGGAAATATTCAGAAAAAAAAACACACACTATATATTCCTATGTCCACCAGTCTACTTCAATCTAACATGCATTCATTCATGTAACATGTATTGAAAACAAGCTCTGTTCTAGGCATTATTCTGGGTCCTCCTTAAACAACAATGAATAAAGTATAACCACTCACTGTAGACAACTCTGGCAGGTGCACGGATAACGGATATAAAAAGAGTTATAACCTGGAGTCAGGAGCACTGGTGGTGCAGTAGTTAAGAGCTCAGGCTACTAACCAAAAGGTTGGCAGTTTGAATCCACCAGCCACTCCTTGGGAAACCTATGAGGTCAGTTCTACTCTGTCCTATAGGGTTGCTGTGAGTCAGAACTGACTCGATGGCAGTGGGGTTTTTTTTGTTTTTGTTTTTTTTTAACCTATAGTCAAAGACACTTACTAGGAAGCTTTTTTATAATCTAGATAAGAGCTGATTAAATAATGTAGCTATAATGAAGATGAGTGTGGTTTAAAAAATATTTGGAGGTAAATATTGGCAGGATATGCATGCTTAACTATAATCCATAAAGTTAAAATTAACTTATAAGAGACAGAAGGAATGAGAATACTCTGAATACTCGATTATGAAGTTAGAGGAGAAAGGGTCTATATTATGAGATCAATTCACTGAAGAGGCAGAAGAGAATAAGGTTAACAGCCCAAGTAAACTGATTGTCTTTGAGTAGAAGGAGATATGTCACTCACTGAGTCTGTAGATAAAAATGAAAAAAATAAGAGAGATGGGTATGGATGCAGATACGTTTATAAATGGAAAGCTTGGTAAATCAAGAGAATTTATCCCTGATACTTGTAATTTTTCCAGTGAAGTATGAAATAAAATTGTTAGCTAAGGGCTTAGTGCTTGAGTAGAAGCTTGAAGAGAGTGGTAAACATACAATATACAAAATGTTAATAGAGAGTTCTGAGAGCTTAGCTGAGTTTAACCACCATGATTTTGGAGTGGTGCTAATATGTAATGTAACGCTATATGTCTCTTTCTCGAGAATTAAAAGGCCCAGATATAAGCATGGAGAATTTAGATTGAATCCTTGGTCCATGATTAAGATTTTTGCTGAGCATGTGCATTAGAAGGATGAGAATGCTAGGGAATCAAAAGTACTGATGAGAGAGTAGTTCAGATATTCAACTACGAGGCTTAGGATGAGTTCAGGGGTGAAAGATGCCAAGTCTGGGATTCCAGACTTTGGGAGGGGCTGACAGGAGGCATCCCAGCACTGAAACTATGTGATAGAGAAGTGGAAGTGGTATGCATAAGGACATGAAATAGTAGAGATTAGATTTTTGGTCACATGGAAACAGAGTGGCTATTAGGATTTCTGAGGTTCTGAGGACCTTGTGGAATTAATGAGAAGGACTTGAGTTTGGGTGGGTCATCTGCATTGACATTAAAGTCTCCTATGATTTCAGTAGGAGTTAAAGTCAACAGGATGGCTGTGAGTCAGATGTGACTTGAGAGGGATGGAATGGAAGTCAGTAGGTGAAAAAAAGGAGAATGTATAGAGGGTGTCTTAGCCAAAGGACATCAATATCAAAGGAGGATGGAACTTTCCATACAGATGGACGAATAATGGAAGTTGTAATGGGGAGCCAAGGAATATCAATCTCAACCCTCCTCCCTGACCCAGTGATGTATGGGGTGATGTGCAGTGTCCACTGAAGAGCACCGTAGGGAAAGGGGCTTCAGGTCACAGCAGTGTGGGACAGGGTATTCCCCTCCAGCCATACCTTCCGTCAGACCTGCAATTCCCCACATAGTAGACTCACGTACCTCAGCATTTTTCAGCTGAGTATCCTGCTCTGCCTCCAATGTCCTTCCCACCTTGTCTGCCTGGAATCCTTTTCTTGAAGAGTCATCTCACCCGGCAAGCCTTCTTTGAACACCACCTGTCTGAGGGAATCAAATGTTCTTTCTATGCTTTGGTGTCACTGTATCTTTTTATCATAACCCTTACAGTGAATTGTAATTCCTAATTTATTATTCTATTTCTCTTCAAGAGATTGCAAGCTCCTTAAGGGCAAAGAACATGTCTTTTTAGTATTTGTGTCTCTTCCACTCAGTGAGGACTCTAACATATAGTAGGCACTCAATAAATATTTATAGAAACAGTCAAAATATAAATCGCCAAGAACTAGGGAAGCAGCCCAGAACTGTTGTAAATAAACCAAGCTCAAAAGACATTAAAGGAGTAAACTCAGTGACTCATAAGATTTCTTCCACACTCAATATTACAGTACTTGCAAGTGAAATCAGTACACAAAATCTGTGAGGTGATAATAATGTCATAACAACTTGTTTAGGTGAACAGGGACTAGTACATTACCTCTTCAGGGAAAATACATCATCTTCCAATTTCTAGATAAATATTCTTTCTATAACTTCCTATGAGGTGTCCATGGGGATCATGCTGACAATGTTGTTGTCAAACATATATATCCCATCCAAACCAAATTTGAAAAATATTGCATATCATTCCATTTATTAAACTTTCTAGTTTTAAGTAAACAACAACATTTATTTCAAATATGTGTTGCCATGAGAATAATTAATTTGGCATTCTGTGTAGCATAACTGAAAAAATGACAACCCAAATATAATTATTTTTCACTATTAATATTATGGGGCCCTGGTGGTACAGTGGTTAAGCGTTTGGCTGCTAACCAAAAGGTTAACCGTTTGAATCCACCAGTCACTCCTTGGAAACCCTGTGGGGCAGTTCTACGCTGTCCTACAGGGTCGCTGTGTGTCAGAATCGACTCGACAGTAACAGGTGTGGTTTTCAGTATTAATATTATATTGTATCTTAAATTGGTTTCTCTAGCTTTTCTAGGTTTGTTCTATAAAAATAACTTCAGTTTTTTTTTCAATTCTAAAAGATTATTTGGCATTCTAAATCATTCCATAAAAAGTGCCCCAAAAAATAAGGCCTAATGGAATGTTGTCAGGAAATGTACAGGACCGGGGAATCATCACTTAAAATATACAACCCTCACATACTAACTTCCCAATAAAGGTTGATGATGATGGCTTATTTTATTTTCCCACTCTCTTAATTCTTTAACCCTTCCCCTGCTTAAGGATTATTTAGTGTGAAGAATTTCTCAAAAGAAAGCGAAAGCATCTTTTTACTCTAGTTCTTCTGCTCTTTACTGCAGGACCCCAGGACTTGGTAGCTATCTCGGGATATTTCTGTAAGTTTCAAAAAGTCCCCACCAGTGGTCCTGAACGACTACTGTCAGCCTGATCGTTTTCTTTTCTCTTCATCTTTAGCTTTTGTGATGGTGCTACCCCCAATGATGTAAATATTCTACCAAAGCTAATGGTTTTTTCTCCCTATATTAGAGTTTGTTTCCAGTTGACGCATTCTGTAGTCAGTTCTCTACCGTTGTGAAACTTCTTCCTGAAATACAACTCCTTGCCCCCCCCACACACACACAAATAAATACACAAATTCTTGTACTGTGCTTTGATGCAATAATCCTAAAGAGCAATGTCATGTAGAGAGCCATATTGGAGCTTGAAGCAAAAGGAAAAAGCAGCAATATTGACTATATTTATAAATTTGACATGTTATTATGAATTTTTTATTAATTTTTATTTTTAATAGATTTCTTAAAATATTATTCATCCCTATTACTTAGTTTTTTGCCCATGAGGTGGCTCACTCATCACACCCAAGTCCAGGCCCTATAAAAGAGTATCTTCTTTTACCATCAAAGTTTCACACAGACATTTCCGTGCAAACCACGGCTTCCGGTCTTCTTACATAACTCTCGCCGGAGGAGGTAAAACCATGAGAACTAGTCAGAGAACTAAAACCTCATGATATATAGGCTTTCTTCTCAATCACCTTCCCCACTCCAGCATGCAATCCTTCCACCAAAATCTTTTCAGCAAAAATTCTTTTTTTTTTTTTTTCCTCTTTATGGTCACCGAGCTTCCTGTACCCTGCTAATCAATTCAATGCAAGGTTTTCGTTTTACTTTGAATTTTTTTTTTTAATTTTTTTTAATTTTTTTTATTTTATTGTACTTCAGGTGAAGGCTTACAGAACAAATACTTTCTCATGAAACACTAGTACACATGTTGTTTTATGACATTGGTTAACAACCCCACAACAT
>NW_004443938.1:17506551-17518728 GCF_000243295.1 Trichechus manatus latirostris | reverse complement strand
GCAAGTGAGAAATCAAAAGAAGCAGAAAAAAAAAGCAACACTAGCAGCCAACAAATGGCACCCAGAGAGCTGCCTGCTTGGGTGTGTGGAATCCAAGCAGCCAGCGCTTCCTGGTCAAGAGACTGTGGCCACAGGAAGCAGAGGAGGCCGAGCTGGGGCGAAGAGGGGTTGGGGGTGGGAAAGCTCACACCGCAAATTACCGGTTGTTTTCTCTCCTGCTGGACGCTCCGTGAGGCTGCTTTCTCGTACCCCATTTGCTGGTCTCCGATAGGAGTCCAAGTTGGTGGATCCGCTCTGCATTAGCTGGTAGGGGACCTCTGCATGAATCTCTCCTCGCTCTCCGTTCTCTGTCAGTTTTCGCACTCCATTTGGTGCTTGGCTGAGTTCTTTACCTCTTTATTTGATGTTTTAGGGTTTCAGGATTGTTGTATTCTCTGTTTGGCTTAGTTTTTCGGATCTTTGCTGTGGAGGGACGTCGTAGTGCTTCTGCCTAGAGCGCCATTTTGCCGGAACTCTCTACTTTGAAATTTTTGCAATATTTTTTTATAATTTGCTGTGAATTGCCAGCATACACCAGTGTAAGTCCAGATAACAAAAGATATGGGAAGAAGAGGAAAGACTTCATGAGATTCAAGGTGTTTCACAACCACCTGCCTGCTGGGTGTTGTTGACTACAGATCACTAGTGACTGTAACATTTGCAGGGAACAGCGAGTCCTCTGCCTTTGTCTTCCCTAGATGAATTGAGGCCATCTCCACAAAGGGCTAATGAGCCAACCACTCCCCTTTGCAAAGGGGATCTAATGCTAAAAGAAACAGCGGGATGGAATAAAAAGGAGCAAAGTGGTGTTTTCATCTCTGTTATTAATATCTACAATCACACTTTGTTACATCTAGGAAGAGACGCACAAAGGGACTCGGTCTTAGCTATTTAGTGCTGCTATAACAGAAATACCACATATGGGTAGCTTTAACAAACAGAAATTTATTTTCTCACAGTTTAGGAAGGCTAGA
Organism: Trichechus manatus latirostris; assembly: GCF_000243295.1. Classification (NCBI taxonomy): domain Eukaryota; kingdom Metazoa; phylum Chordata; class Mammalia; order Sirenia; family Trichechidae; genus Trichechus; species Trichechus manatus. The sequence continues at coordinate 17,517,715 of NW_004443938.1, read as the reverse complement.
AGTCTGAATTCAGAGCGCCGGCTCTAGGGGAAGGCTTTCTCTCTCTGTGGGCTCTGGAGGAAGGTCTTTGTCCTTCTGAGCTTCTGCTCCTGGGCAATGTTTGTGTGGTTTGGAACCCCTCTTTCCCCATCACTGCTTCCTAGCTTGCTTGTTTAATCTCTTTTATATCTCAAAAGAGATTGACTCAAGATACACCCTACACTAATCCTACCTCAATAACATAACAAAGACAACCTATTCTCAAATGGGGTTATAACCACAGGCATAAAAAAGAAAAAAACGAACCCCATTGCCATCGAGTGGATTCTGACTCATAGAGACCCTACAGACGAAGTAGAACTGCCCCATAGGGTTTCCAAGGAGCACCTGGTGGATTCGAACTGCTGACCTTTTGGTTAGCAGCCATAGCTCTTAACCACTACACCACCACAGGCATAGAAGTTAGGATTTACAACATATATTTTGGGGGGACACAATTCAATCCATAACAGACTCAAGTGCAATAAAATGTTCCCTGGGTAAAGAGATTCAATTTAGAGAAAAAGAAAAGCAGGGAAGGAAGGAAAGGGGGTGAAATTCTCTGTGAGTATGCACATCTAAACGTAATAGCCATTTATTTTAAATTACTTATTATTAATATCTCCACCAAGTTTCCGACAGGTGAGACAATTGGCAGGAAATTAAATTCAAGCAGTGAAGAAAATCTAAAGCTAAATTGAGAATAGTCAAGGAGTTTATTTTAAAAAGACGAATGGTGTCAAAATACAGATGTGCACCAAGACAGCATGTCATAATATCAAATACTCAAATGAGGTTCCAAAGAGACAAAGAAATGTTTCAGGAGGAGAAAAGGTGAGGCATATGAGCTTGCAGTGGGGAGCAGAAGAGGCTTGGTATGCATGAAGAGAGGGAAGTGTGTGCTAGTGTGAAAATAGCTAGAGATGGACTCTTCTCAGCAGGGATTCAGTGATCAAACGAAGGCTTTAAAGCTAAGCTTGCATTTGACTGGCATCCAACATGAGAAACTCTAAGGATAGAGAGCTCACTGTAAGTTGGGCCATTTATATATAATTGGAAGGAGCCCCGTGGCTCACTGGTTAAGCTCGGCTGCTAACCCAAAGGTCAGAGGTTTGAACCCTCCAGCAGCTCCACGGGAGAAAGATGTGGCAGTCTGCTTCTGTAAGGATTTACAGCTTTGGAAACCCTATGGGGCAGTTCCACTCTGTCCTACAGCGTTGCTATGAGTCAGAATCCACTTGACTGCAGCTGTTCTTTTTTTTTTTTTTTTAAATAATCGGTTCAAATGAGTACTTCAGTACACATATTGTTTGATATCTGTGTATATAGTTACTCACTTTTCAAAGCATGAAATTTTGTGCAGTTGTCAGTTATTCTAAGATACTCCTGGCAATTATCCTCAAGAAATCAGTTGTTGGATTCTGGCCAGACCAAAGTAGAAAATTAAAGGTAATCATACGGACAATTTGAAAGAAACAGTCATTCCAACCATTGAGATTACTAAGGTAACCCTATAACACTGAGCCTGCATTTCCTTTTCATTTCACACGTATACAACAAGCCCTCTTAAAACAACTAACCTTAAGTTTGGGATGTAGGTAAGCAGCTCTTTTCTACAGTAATACCTGTTCCAAAGTTATGGAGGAGGCAGTTTTCATCCTTTCCATACAAGTGGCAACACATCTATCATTGAGGAGGACATAAAAGACTGGTGTTATCTTCAGATATTTCACTAATTTTAAAGAAGAAATCTAAATCTAAATAAAATACATTTGGCAATAGGCACTAGATTGCTGATGCATGTGGGTTTGAGAAGTTAATGAGGTCACACAGAGAGAAACCACTGTAGAATAAAGAAACTGGGAACTAACTATAGAATACATATCCTTCAGACATTCCAATATAAAATACAATTTTTGCAGGATTGAATTTGCATCAGATACCTAGGCAATTAATCTAAACAAATAGCACACAAAATACATGCTCTTAATAGTATAAGTCACTTGACTGCGAAGGTGTCTCCATTTATTTTTGTGAGGCGCTACCCTAAAGCTCTCTTACCCCCAAATGCCTCCTTGAGTAACTTAGTTGCAGTGCTTGAAACTTCCTTCAATAGTATTCTTTTAGCTTAAACCAGTGGTTCTCAACCTGTGGTCTCTAAACCAGTAGCATCAGCAGCATCTGGAAACTTGTTAGAAATGCATATTCTCAAATCCAAAAAACTCTGGGAATGGGGTCCAGAAAACTGTGTTTTATTGCCCTCATGTTATTCTGATCCTGAAGCAAATTTGAGAACCATTAGCTTAAACCATTACCAACCTCCAAAAAATAAAACCCATTGCTATGGAGATGATTCCGACTCATAGCAACCCTCTAGGACAGGGTAGAACTGCCCCACAGGGTTTCCGAGGAGTGGCTGGTAGATTCAAACTGCTGACCTTTTGGTTAGCAGCTGACCTCTTAACCACTGTACCACCAGGGCTCCTTAACAACCTCAGTTAAATGTAAATCTATTACCTGCAAAGAGTAACTCATTAAGCAATCAGAGCCCAGTTATGCATACATAAAGTTATTATAATAAGTACTGAGAATGGAGCTTTATTCTTGAATACAAGAATTAAAAACTGACTCCAGTAATGCAAAAGCCTCCTTTAAGTGTTGAAAAGCGAAGATGTCATCTTGAAGACTAAGGTGTGCCTGACCCAAGCCATGGTGTTTTCAATCACATCATATGCATGCGAAAGCTGAACAGTGAATAAGGAAGACCCGAAGAAGAATGGACATCTTTGAATTGTGGTGTTGGCGAAGAATATTGAATATATCATGCATAACAACAATTGTGAGGATGGCACAAGACCAGGCAGTGATTTGCTCTGTTGTACACAGAGTTGCTGTGAGTTAGAACCGACTCAACGGCACCTAACAACAAGAAAAACCAGTCATGAGAGAGAGAAATTACGAAGTTTTCTTGGTACCAACAGCAATTAATAAGGAATATCAGAGTGATAATTGTCGTGAGGAAGAAGGGAGTTTGGGATGCTTAAGGACCAGTAGTAACCACCAAAGGAAATGAAAAAGGATTGAAAAAGCAAGAAACACTAACTCTTCTCAGAGGATAACATTTTCAAGAATCTGTCACCATCAGTACTGTGATTGGCTCCCAAACCAAATAAATACACAGTCTGCAGAATCAATAGCTCATCTACAAATGTGTTTGTACGTTTGTAAGTATGCACATATGTGTATGCTCATATTTTTTAAGCACTAATTGTGACAAAATCAGTTGCCATGGAGTCAGCTCCAACTTGTGGTGACCCCCTGTGTGTCAGAGTAGAACTGTGCTTCATGGAGTTTTCAATGGCTGATTTTTCAGAAGTAAATCACCAGACCTTTCTTTCTAGGCACCTCTGGGTGGACATGAACCTCCCCTCAGGTTAGCAGTCCAGTGCATTAACCATTTGCAACATCACCCAGGGACTCCTAAGGTAACAAAAGATCATGCTAAGTACTTTACGTATGTTATTTCATTTGATCATAATAACCTTATTTGAGGGGAATCATTAGTATTCCCATTTTATGGATGTGGGAAATTAGGCATAGTACAACGAAGGAATTTTGCCTAAGGGTATAAGATTAGAAATATCAGATAAAATAAGGTCTGCCTATAGTGCAGTGGTTAAGAGCTACAGCTTCTAACCAAAAGGTTGGCAGTTCGAATCCACCAGCTGCTCCTTGGAAACTCTATGGGGCAGTTGTACTCTGTCCTATAGGGTTGCTATAGGGTCACTATGAGTCATAATTGACCCGATGGCAATGGGTGAACGGGTTAACACCAAGTTCAGCTATTAACCAATACACTAAAAGCAGATGATGGATGATGATAGTTAGCTAAATGAATGATAGATGATAGATAGGTAGATAGCTAGGTAGGTAGGCAGATAGATAGAGAACAAGGAGTAACTTTGTTTCTTTTTAGCTGCCACTCTTTAAAACTCTAAATTCCTCTCAGTTTCAGCAGGATACCTTTTTCTTTGTACAAAAGTAAAATCAATTGTTGCTCATTGAAATTTAACTTTTTGAACTCTTAAAGAATAAAAGTCACCCACTAAAGCCATGTGATCTGAATGATTCTACTTTAAGCATTTGAGTCATTAGAAAATAATCTGTAAAATAAGGATGTCTGTCTTATAAAACATTTTAAAAAGAAACAGAAAGTTGTTAAAGAAACATACCATATTAAGAGATAACATTTTCTTAAGGATAGCATTTATTCCTCTATAACAGGAAAACTTAAAGACAAAAATTGCTGTAGTAAAGTTTATCTTCTTGGAAGATCAAACAGCTGACAGAGTGTATAATTAAGAAATACATGACATAAGGAAGAGGGTGTGGGAATATTATAAATATGTCCTGGAATTTACAGAGACACACATCTGTGAGATTTGATTATATTTATTTATCAGTGTACCTAAAGCACTCAAATAAGCTTGAATATATTACATATTTAGAGCAAAACAAACTCTGGTGTTTGCTTCTCTTATTTTTATCAGTTGTGCAATGATTTTTTTTTTTCCTAAACTTCGAAACTCAAAATAGGTTGTCTCACAGCCGTTCAGAGAATGTCTTAATTATGTGTAAATTCTACCTCTACCATCAGTCTCTGTTATGGATTGAATTGTATCCCCCAATAATATGTGTCAACTTGGCTACACCATGATTCCCAGTATTGTGTGGTTGTCCACCACTTTGTGATCTGAAGTGATTATCCTATGTGTTATAAATTTTAACTTCTGTGATGTCAGTGAGACAGGATTAGAGGCAGTTTTGTTAATGAGGCAGGACTCAAAACACAGGATTATGCTGCAGTTTGAATCAGTCTCTTTCAAGATATAAAAGAGAGAATTGGGCAGAGAGGAGAGGGATCTCATTACCACCAATCAAGAAGAGCCAGGAGCAAAGCATCCTTTGGACTTGGGGTCCCTGTGCTGAGAAGCTCCTGAAGATTGATGACAAGGACCTTCCCCCAGAACCAACAGAGAGAGAAAGTCTTCCCCTGGAGCTGGCACCCTGAATTCGGACTTCTACCCTCCTAAACTGTGAGAGAATAAACTTCTGTTTGTTAAAGCCACCCACTTGTGGTATTTCTGTTATAATAGCACTAAATAACTAAGACAGTCTCTCTCTCTCAAATTTATTTCTGATAACACATTTAATGCTGAAGCAACATACTACTCTGACCTTTTTGTTGTCCCTTAGACTCCATCCTCAAAGTCATAATCGTAGCTCAGCCTCCTAATATTTCTCTCCAGATTGATTGCTCCCCTTCCACTTTAATCTAGCCTATACTGGATACCCATAGTCTAATAAATCAAAGCATCCTAAATAACACTCAGTTATTAACATATCCCCACTTTACACAAAACCTCAAAGCCCACACCTTTCTTCCAACCAAACCTAGTAAAATAGACAAAGAGCCCATTTGTATTTAAGACACTACAAGATAGGGTTCTAACCTGTCATCTGGGTTTATTTTTGCCTGCTATTTTGCATAGACAGGCTATAAAATCAATGATTCCTATAAACTTCCCTGTTTTTTATTACCTCCATACTTCCTTTCCTACAATTCCCTCTAACTATAAATACCCCCTCTTCTATATCTACCTATTGCAATCATTCAAGATCCAAGCAAAATTTTAGCTTCTTGAAACTTCTTTCATCTCTGCCCACACGGGATGCCCTACTAAAAACCATGGCCCTTTGTTTCCACCTTTTCTATGGCATTTATCACTCACTCCTTATCGTGTGAAAGCTGCTTGAGAATAGGAGTGAAGGCACCATCAGAACAAGTTTCCAATTCATTTACCCTAGGTCTCCTTTGATTCATTTAGAAAATGAGGATAACATGCATTTTCACAGGGTTATTGTAGTGATTAAATGAGGCAATTCATACTTCTAAACATCTGAAAACTATAAAGTATTCTTCAAATATAAAGTATTATTCTCCACATGATTAATACTGTTTTATCCATGATTGTGCCTCCCCATGGTTCATTCATATTTCATATATATATATAATTTTATTGTTGAGAATGTACATAGCAGAACATACACCAATTCAACAGTTTCTATGTTCTTCACACATCCTTTGGAGTAGACACTCATTATAAGTTAAAAAAAAAAAAACCATTGCCATTGAGTCAATTCTGACTCATAGCGCCCCTATATATTAGTTGGATAAAATTAGTAATTATTATAATTACTTCTTGAAATGAGATTATAAAGTAATAAACTTTTTTTTTGGTAAACATATCAGCATGTTAATAAGCAAAGATATGTTTTCTTTCAAACTAACTTCCTCATAATCTTAGTCTGATATTGCACTAAACACGTTAGGAATGTTCTTTAGTAATTACTGTCAGGTTCAGTTTATAAACCATACAAGAAAAACACGCCTTTATATCACTTTTTGACCTAAGACAGTTCCTACATGGATGCCCAATATTATCAAAATTAGCTCAGAATAATCTAAAACTGTTGGCAAATATAAAGTCCACACCCACAGGCCGATTTCCTCCACTGAATATGGTCAAAATATCTATTTACATCTATAACCTGGCAGAGTCCGTAGACCACTGTAACTATGACCAAATTTGGACACGTGCAGGAAATGGTAACTGTGCCATGACAGCCGTGGCTGACAGTAACTGTTAAGATGCCATCAATTTTAAAGTGGAAAATTGATTTTAAAGCTATTTATATAAAAAACAGAATGTGCCTGAGAATACATGAAATAAATGCAATCTCTAATACCTATAAAGGATCATATAGTACAAAGTTTTTTATTCCTTCCTTAAATTTTGAGTTGCTTTTTATATATGGTGCAAGAAATGGATTGAAGGATTTGTTTTTATTTTTACATATGGACATTAGATTGTTCAAGGACCAATTGCTGAAAACACTGTCCTTTTTCCATTGAATTTTCTTTGCAACTTTGTTGAAAATCAATTGATCATACACATATGGTTCTTTATCTGGATTCTCTAGTCTGTTTGATTAATTTATATGTCTATCTTGATGCCAATACCACGCTGTACTGATGACCGTAGCTTTATAATAAAAGCCTTGAAGTCAGGTAGTGTTAGTCTTCCAACTTTGTTCTTTCTCAGAATTGTTTTGGCTATCTCCGTACCTTCAAATCACCATATCTTTCTCAGAATTGTTCTGGCTATCTCCCTATCTTCAAATCAGGAATACCACTAGGCTTGGTGTGGGATTCTGCTCCTTAAGCCATGGCCTGGAATCTTTCTCCAGGCAATAATCTGGGGCAATAATGAGACTCATCTCATTTTTTACCCATCTAACATTTTTTCACTGACCTTTTCTGTCTAGTACCTAATATCTTGAAACCTGTTGTTTCATATTTTGTACAGTTTTTTAATTGTTTCAGATGTGAGAGTAAATTCAGCCTCATGTTACTCCACATTCTGAAATCGAAGTCTCAAGTTTTTGCCATTTTCTTGTTCTGTTGGTGGCAGTCTACAATCTTCAACCTAATCTCTATAACTAGATCTGTAGTTATTTTGGCAACAAAGCTAAAAATGTATGCTTCAGCTTGGCTTCCATGCTGTTTTTCACCCTGAGACAAAAATGGCAAGTCTATTGGTTCTTCCTGAAAACTACCTTGAACTTACCCTACTCTTTTCTTGTTGTTGATACTACCCTGTCTAAGGGTAAATTATAGACTTTCACTGCTCTGTTTTAACTTTATTCTTCCAATTGTAATTTAAAAGCACTTTGATATGCTACCAAAAACATTTTCCAGATATACTTCACATTTCATAAGTTCCCATCACATAAATGGTTTTGGATTGGCAAAAAGAACACGCAAGTTACTACTAACCGACCTCTGCTATAGAGAAACTGTGGCTCTTGGGAAAGTTCTTTCACTTCTCAAAACTTCAATTACTTCTATAAAATAAATAAAAAAGATTGAGAGGTTTCTCAATTTTATTATTTTATGATTTTTAATGCTGTGCTTCCTCTAGTTTCAAGTGGTTTTTAAATTTTAAATTATTTATGTATTTCTGTCTTTTTGAATGTATCACTGTCCCAATTTTGCTGCTTGATGTCTGCTAATTTCTTCCAGTTTTGAGGACAGGTATGTAGGACAATAGCCATGTGGAAGCACCTGATCACCACACAGATTGACATTATGTGAATACACTGATGACGTATCAAATTGCAAATAGACCCAATCTATCTCTTTGGGACCCAGTTTTCCTGTGAAGTGACGGGGCTCAGAATAATGAGAATTTAATGAAAATTACTGCAAAAGAGGATGGGCTTTAAAAATAAAGCACCATGAAAATTCTGTATTTTTCCGGATTATTTATTATTCACTAAATAACTTACTAAATTTACTTCTTTAAAAGAAGTTTTCACTCTCATCTTCAGTACTTTGTGCAAGTTATCTGTCAAAATACAGAACACTTTTCTAAAGCATTCACGTACTTGTTCTAACATTGGTTATGAAGTAAAATTTGTTCCCTGACATTTTCAAAATTTACCTCCTTCAATTTACAAGCAAAGCATACCCCCTAAAAAAGTATCTATATAAGTGAAATGCCTGTTCTCTTCAATAACACAGTATTTAATATTCAGAAGTTTTATAGCTATAAACCTTTAATATCTTTTAAAACAGAAAAATGTGATGTGCGTATCACAATTTTGTGAATGCATAGTGTCAAAACTTTTTTGCAATTTATGGTCAGTGAGTTTATTTTAGTAGATAATAAAGGTTCAGACTATAGGAAAGTGATTAAGAAATACGTTTTATAAAGCTCTCATCCTTTTAAAATCTGGCCTCTGTATTTTTTACCTGCACAATTGTCTCAATAAGCAAATGTGTTCCTTATTTTGTCCTTACTGTGGTACCCAAATTAGGATTTCTTACTTCATTATCATTTTTTTCTTTCTTCCTTTAATTCTTCATTTTTTTTCCAGACCTATATTCTTTTTGGTGTTTTCTTTCTTTCCTGTCTTTTTAATGACCTTTTTCTTTCTTCTTGTATGCTGTCTTGATGTCATCCCCCAACTCGTCTGGTCTTCAGTCATTAGTGTCCAAAGAGTCAAATATATTTTTGAGATGATTTCTAAATTCAGGTGGGATGTACTCAAGGTCCTACTTTGGCTCTTGTGGACTTGTTTTAATTTCTTCATCTTCAACTTGTACTTGTATATGAGCAATTGATGGTCTGTTCCACAGTCAGTCCCTGGTCTTGTTCTGACTGATGATGTTGAGATACTTCATAATCTCTTTCCACAGATGTAGTTGATTTGATTCCTCTGTATTCCATCTGGTGAGGTCCATGTGTACAGTTGCCAAAAAAAAAGGTATATGTAATAAATAAGTCGTTGGTATTGCAAAATTCTATCAAGCGATCACTGGTATCGTTTCTATCACCAAGGCCATATTTTCCAGCTACTGATCCTTCTTCTTTGTTTCCAAATGTCATATTCCAATCACCAATAAGTATCAATGCATCTTTATTGCATGTTTGATCAATTTCAGACTTCAGAAGTTGGTAAAAATCTTCAGTTTCTTCATCTATGGCATTAGTGGTTGGTGCATAAATTTGAAAAATAGTCATATTAATTGGTCTTCCTTGTAGGCGTGCAGATATTATTGTATCACTGACAGTGTTGTACTTCAGGATAGATCTTAAAATGTTCTTTTTGACAATGAATATGATGTTATTCCTATTCAATTTTTCATTCTCAGCATAGTAGCTCATATGATTGCCCAATTGAAAATGGCCAATACCAGTTCATTTCAGCTCACTAACACTAGACTATTGATCTTTATACATTCCATTCCATTTTTGACAACTTCCAATTTTCTTAGATTCATTCTTCACTCATTCCACTTTATGATTATTAATGGATGTTTGCAGTTGTTTCTTCTCATTTTGAGTTGTGGTACATCAGCAAATGAAGTTTCAAAAAGCTCGACTCCATCCACGTCATTAAGGTTGACTACTTTGAGGAGGCAGCGCTTCCCTAGTCATGTTTTGAGTGCTTTCCAACCTGAGGGGCTCATCTTCTGACACTATGTCAGACAATGTTCCACTGTTACTCATAATGTTTTCACTGGCCAATTTTCTCAGAAGATGCATTAACAACCTGCAATATGCAGCTGACACAACCTTGCTTGCTGAAAGTAAAGAGGACTTGAAGCACTTACTGATGAAGATCAAAGACTACAGTGTTCAGTATGGATTACACCTAAACTAAAGAAAACAAAAATCCTCAAAACTGGACCAATAAGCAATATCATGATATAATTGGAGAAGAGAATGAGGTTGTCAAGGTTTTCATTTTAGTTGGATCCACAATCAACGTCCATGAAAGCAGCAGTCAAGAAATCAAACCATGCATTTGCGTTGGACAAATCTGTTGCAGATGGCCTCTTTAAAGTGTGAAAATGCAAAGATGTCACTTTGAGGACTAAGGTGCCCCTGGCCCAAGCCATGGTATTTTCAATTGCCTCATTTGCATGGGAAAGCTGGACAATGAATAAGGAAGACCGAAGAACTGATGGCTTTGAATTACAGTGTTGGTGAAGAATATTGAATATACCATGAACTGCCAGAAGAACAAACAAATCTATCTTGGAAGAAGTATGACCAGAATGCTCCTTAGAAGCAAAGATGGTGATACTTCATCTCACATACTTTGGACATGTTATCAGGAGGGACCAGTCCCTTGAGAAGTATATCATGCTTGGTGAAGTATAGGGTCAGCAAAAAAAGGGAAGACCTTTAATGAGATGGATTGACACAGTGGATGCAATGATAGCTCAAGCATAGCAGTGATTGTGAGGATAGCACAGGACTGAGCAATGTTTCTGTTGTACATAGGGTCGCTATGAGTTGGAACTGACTCGATGACAGATAACAAAAATGTGTTTTTGCCCATCAACAGATGAATGGATAAACAAACTATGGTACATATACACAGTGGAGTACTATGCAATGAGAAAGAACAACGATGAATCTGTGAAGCATCTCATAACATGGATGAAACTGGAGGACATTATGCTGAGTGAAATAAGTCAATCACAAAAGGACAAATATTGTATGAGACC
>NW_004443938.1:17460895-17505995 GCF_000243295.1 Trichechus manatus latirostris | reverse complement strand
AAAAAAAAAAGGTCGAGAAGGGAGAGAGTTGACATGTTGTGGGGTTGTTAACCAATGTCATAAAATAATATGTGTACTACTGTTTCATGAGAAACTATTTGTTGTGTAAACCTTCACCTGAAGTACAATAAAAAAAATAAATTAAAAAAAAAGTGTTTTTATTTTTAAATTGGGAAACATAATACATACGTGGAAAAATGTATATGATAAATATACAGTAGAACAAATTATTATAAACCCCACAACGATGTAACCACTACCCACGACAAGAAATAGATTTGTAGAATCCCAGCCCCACTGCCCCTTCCCAATCTCAATTCTCTCCCTGCAGGGCTCCCTTCTTCTTAGAGTTATCCATTAACATCCCTTTTATGGTAACCACTTGCTTGATTTTCTTTGTTTTTTTAATAATTTTTTTCCTGTTTTAGAATATTATAAAAATGGAATAATATAGTATATATTCTTTTGTGAGTGATTTTTTTCTTAACGTTATTTATTTATTTGTTAATTGATAATATATCAACAGAACACACACCAATTCAACAATTTCTACATGTATAATTCAGTAATATGATTACATTTTTTAGGTCATACAACCATTCTTGATCTCATTTTCTGAATTGTTCCTCCCTCATTAACATAAACTCACTGCTCCCTAAGTTTTCTATCTAATCTTTTGAGTTGCTGTTGCCAATTTGATCCCATATAGATTGATCTTAAAAGAGCACAGCGCTCAAGGCAGATATTCTTCACTAATTAAGGTAAACTATTATTTGGTTTAGAGAAGACTTCAGGGCCTATTTTTGGTTTAAGTTTTAAAGATTATCTCAGGGCAATAGTTTTGGGGGTTTATCCAGTTTCAGTGGCTCCAGAAGGTCAGGATACTCTAAGAATTTGAAGTTCTGTTCTGAAATCCCCCTTTTTGATAACGATTCTTCTATAGAATCTTTGATCAAAATGTTCAGTAATGGTAGCCAGGCACCATCCAGTTCTTCTGATCTCATGGCAAAGGAGACAGTTGTTCATGGAGGCAATTAGCCACATATTTCATTTCCCCTTACTATTCCTGACTCTTCTTCTTCCTCTCTTGCTCCAGATGAATAGCAGCCAATTGTTTTACTTTGTATAGCTGTTTGCAAGTTTATTCATTGCTAGTGGGAATGCAAAATGGTACAGCCATCGTGGAAAACAGTGTGGTGGTTCCTAAAAAACTAAAACCAGAACTACCATATGATCCAGAAATTTTACTGCTAGGCATATACCCAAGGGACTTGAAAGCAGTGATGCAAATAGTCATATGTACACCAATGTTCATTGAAGTATTATTCACAATAGCTAAAAGGTAGAAACAACCCAAAAGCCCATCAACAGATAAATGGATAAACAAAATGTGGTACACATACACAGTGGAACACTACTTAGAAAGAACAATGAAGTCTTGATACATGCTACATCATAGGTGGAGCTTGAAGACATTATGCTGAGTGAAATAAGTCTGTCAAAAATGGACAAATATTGTAGGGGCCTCACTTATATAAAAAGACAAGAACAAGCAAATGCATACCGACCAAAGTTTATTAGTGGTTACCAGTGGTGAAAGGGAGAGGGGAAGGAGGGTGATTGCTTATGGAGCACCGAGTTCTGGTTTATGGTGATTGAAAATTTATTGATTAAAAGTAAGGGTTGCACAGTTGATTAATTTAATTGATATCAATAAGTTGTACACCTGTAAAAATTTGAAGTGGCAAGTGTTGTATGATAAGTATATTTACAACAAAAACATCAACAACAACAAAAAGACCAGCTGCTGAGGCTGCTGTGTATAATCAAATGCCTCATGGGATTTGGGTTCCAGGTTTGGAGGTTTAGGGTCATGGTTTCATGGGACATGCCAGTTAATTGGCCTGATATCATGCTTAGTGCTTTTGTTCTACCTCCTAGTTTATTGTAAAGTGCAAATGGTCTTAATTCTTCATTTTTGTGTCATTTTGATTTGCACTATCATCATCATCTTTACCAAAATCTATTTGAATACAGAATTGCTGCTGTGAATAAGTAACTGAGATACTTAAAAAAGCAGGACCACACTTAGAAGAAGAAGGTAGCCACACTTAAGGTACAATTTTCAGTACTGTTGGTTCCAAAGCACCTCTTCTGATTTTCACTACAAAAACGCTGACCACACTTCCACTTTTATGAGTTCATTTTTATTCATTTTCTCCCTTCAAAATTTACAGCCAAAATGCAAATACCCCCTAAATTGGGTACTGATGTATTAGGAATTAACAAACACCTATTTGAGAGACTGGCCATTCAAAGATAGACAGGAGGAAGAAATGGGAGGATGGGTCAGAGACGGACATAATAAAGACAAATGAAAAAATATCAAAGACAAAGTCATCCTCCTTTGCTGTAATAACAGTGCCTACTACATGAATTACATTTGGAGGATCAAAATAAATAAGACAATGATCTCTGCCCTCAAGCAACTTGGTAAAATTGCAGAACCATAAAAACATAAATCTAATGGTCATATAACAAGGAGCAATATTTAGTGACATGAAGAAAATTTGGAGACAAAATATGAATAAGTAATACTTCTTGGTGTCAAGAAGAGGCTCAGAGAAGTCATATATTGATATTTTACCTTTAGTACTTTCTAGTTCTCAAACTGCTTTCACAGATGATATTTCATTTCATTCTTATCACAAATGTGGAAGGTAAATATCAGTATATCCCATAAAAATGAAGAAGAAATAGATGTTCCAAAATATTTATTGATTTATCTGAAGTTACACAACTTATAAATGCCACAGCTCAGATTTCCAGCTCCTTTCCCAATGTAATCAAAGATTATCTTGGAAAATGTGACATAAAGAAATTTTAACGACCTTCAATCAACATTAAAAAACAAAAGCCCTGTTGCCATCAGATAGATTCTGACTCATGGCGACTCCATGTGTTACTGAGTAGAACTGCTCCATAGCATTTTTTTCTCAGCTGTAATCTTTACAGATGCAGATTGCCAGGTCTTTCTTCTGTAGCACTGCTGGGTGGGTTCGAACCACCAACCTTTAGATTAGTTGTCATTGTCGTTGGGTGTTGTGATGGTTAAGATTGCGTACCAACTTGGCTGGGCCATGATTTTCAGTGTTTTGGCAGTTGCATAAGGTTGTGATCACTTCCCTATTGGAATCTGATACGTGATCACCCCCATGATGGAATCTGCTGAATGGTACTGGGGTTGGGGGTAGAGCCTTCTGCAGCTCACCACACCTTCAGCCTTCATCTGTCTGCCCTCCACCACCTACTTCCTTCCTGCTCACCTTGCCAAGGTTTTTGGCTTGTTCCAGATCCTGCAGCTGCCTCTTGTCATCTGACCTCCAGTTCTTGGGACTTGAGTTAGCAGCTTACCTGCCAATCTTGGGATTCATTGATCTTCACAGCCTGTAAGTGGGAGTCCTGCTCTCCAACCTGTCAATCTTGGGTTCACCAGCCTCTGAGGCTGCATGAATCAGGAGAGGCCTTTGTCTTGATCCACGGACTTGGGACGTTCCAGCCTCTACAATTGTGTGAGCTGTTTCCTTTATATAAATCTCTCTATGTATATATTTATGTGTCTTACTAGTTTTGCTTCTCTAGAGAACCCAGCTGAAAACAGGTGTTGTGTCATTGTGTCAATTCTGACTCATAGCAACCCTACATGACAGAGTAGAATTATCCCGTTGAATTTTCTAGGCTGTAATCTGTACAGAAGTAGATCAACAGGACTTTCTCCTACAGAGCTGCTGGGTGAGTCTGAATTGCCACTAGAGCACAAACCATTTGCACCACCCAGGGACCAATCGACATACCTTTTTGTAAATAGGGATTTCTGAAATGTTGAAAACATTACCTTCTAAAGAAATTGGGATAAGCACCTTGGAAATATGCTTACCCTATCATTTGCTCACTCAAACACTTTCATTGATTTCAGTGGTTAAGTATAGCCTAGAA
Organism: Trichechus manatus latirostris; assembly: GCF_000243295.1. Lineage (NCBI taxonomy): Eukaryota > Metazoa > Chordata > Mammalia > Sirenia > Trichechidae > Trichechus > Trichechus manatus. Next base: position 17,501,999 of record NW_004443938.1, on the reverse strand, counting down.
GCTGTCTGGTTTGACAGATTAATAGAGTGGAATTAAATGGCATATTGACCTTGCTACCAATATAGTATTGTTAAGTGATGTGTCTTTGAAAATGATGAAAACAAAGCTGGAGAAGAAAACAACATTTTAGTGGAGATCTAAGAGTCTTTTGTCCTCAGCATCCCTGCCTTGGGCCTGACTCTATGTTTAATAGATCAATTCTAAGAGAAGCAGAGTTCTGGCAGCTGCTCCCGTCTGACAATTTACTGACTCTCTCACCTGGAGAGATCTCTTAAAGAACTCTTGCTGTTAAAACTTGGAAAGGCTTTGTGAAAGATTTATTTTAAGAAAGCAGGCTATTCTCAAAAAAAAAAGTGGAGGAGGAGAGATTTAACAAATACATTATTCATTACATTTTTATAATAATAAAAGCCTTTACAGCAACTCCATACACACACACACACACACAGCTCATACTCTATGCAAATAAATTAAATGAATTCTCAAGATAATTCTCTTGCCTTATAACCCTTCCAACCAGACAGACTGCTGTGGTTAAGACATTAATATAAAAATTATTGAACCATCACTGCTCTTGTCTCCTCATGTAATCTGGAGCTGTCCTGGGGCCTTAAGTAGTAAAAGAAGGTGGGAGATTGGGTAGAAAGCACTGGGTACTCTCCATCTCACTGACAAATGAAAAATGAATGGGCCCAGTTAACAATGGTGTTCAAGTAAGAGCTAGAGGGTGACGGAATCAAATTAAAACGTAGATAAAAATGCCTACTCTTGGCAAAACAGCATTGATTCTAGTTGTTTAAAACTTGAGAAAGTTATTTCAGCTGTGGCCTAAGAGAAGGAGAAGGGGTTTAAGGTTAGATGCGTACGATCTACTGTCAGAAGAGAAAAGCCTATGGATACATAGGATGACAGCTTTGAGTACATTGTGAAGGAAAGCCAAATGTCAGCTCCATCAATAATAAACTATCTTCCAATGGCCTACTGGAGGGCCCCAGAGATGCATGCAAATGCTTACACAGACAAATGTCACTTTTTGCTGATTTGCGTTCCACTTTTCTTACTAGCTGTGTATCCTGAACTTTGAATGCCCGTAAATTTCCGTTAGTCTTTAAAATAGCCCAAGCCAGCTTTGCCAACTGTGACCGCTAATTGACCTATACAGAGGATGCAGCAACAGGAAGAATGAATCAGAAGGAAAATCATCACCCAGTCCCTATTTGGAAGTGAGAGGTCTGACAAGAACCAAGTCACCTCCTGTTTCCTGGCTGCCTTCTAGAATTTTACCTCCCCAGTATGCCCATGGTCACTATCTTGCTACTCAAATCACATATAACCCCTGCTTCCCCATAGCTCTGGGAGTTGGATCTGAGGAAATTCCTCCAGACTCCTTGCTCGGCACATTGCAATAAAGTTACTTTCTCTTTCTCAAAGACTGGTGTCCAATAATTGGTAAGTCTGAGTGCGCTGGACAAGGACCCACCTTCCTTGGTTTGGTAACAGCTTTGCGATCTTTGGAAAGTTCCTTATATTCTCCAATCTTCAACTTCCCCATTAGTAAAATGGAGATAATAGACTCGTGTTGTTAGCTTAGTATGGAAGAATAAAATAAAATCTATAAATCAAAATGCTGAGTGTTGGGATACACTTAGGGCCTGACAAATGAGAGCCCTAAAAACTTCAAAGAATGCCCCTTCCTTTAAAAAAAATCTGCTTTGTTCTCCACTTCTTTGTTCCCCGTTGGTACTGCATACAACTAAAACTCTTCTCTGTCTCAACTTAATCAACTCAAGCACATCACTGAGCTCCACGACCCTCATAAACTCCTGGACTTTGCCACACCAACCCTTCAACACACCAAGTCCTCCATCCCATCCATGGGTCTGTTCAAGAATCTCCTCTGCCTGACAAAGTGCTTTAACCCTTCAACTGAGAAATTCGTATTCATCCTTCAAGACTCACTTTCTTCTGTGAAGCTTTCCCTAATCACTAAGGGTTAGTCATACTTCTCCAATAATCTTACAAGACTTGATTCAAACTTCTTGTAGAGACTCTGAGTTCCTCAAAAGCAAGAGCATTCCATCTATTTATTCATTCCTTCATTCATCCAACATTTTATGAGTATCTCCAATGTACCATATGCTGTGCTAGTCTATCAAAGTAAATTTTTATGTGGTATTTGAATCCTCTTTACCAAGGCCTTTTCTTTCTGTATAGTCAGCTTTGACTCATGGCGACCTCAGGTATGCCAGAGTTGAACTTTTCTCCATAGAGTTTTCATACTAGCTCCTTAGTAAGTAATGAGTAGGATAGAGATCTTTTGTCTTTTCTTCAAACATCTAATCTTCTGACACAACCCTAACATATAGTCATGGCAACAACCTTTGAAACCTTTTTTTTTTATCTCCAAATGTAAGTGCCAATTTCCCCTCTGGATTTCGCATGGATTTTACCCCATAGCCAAACATCATTTGATTCCTGTACTGTGGACCTCAAACTCAAAACCACCAGCTGGTCAATTTAGGGCTTCAATTTTGAGATAATTATAAGAAATAAAGGTTGTGACTTCCATCTTCTCTGGAGAAAAAAATATCTACTTGAACTGACTGTGGTTCAAATGAAGAAAGTGTAAGAAGGATCAGGGTATATGAGCTCTGGTGGCACAGCGGTTAAGAGCTGGGCTGCTAACCAAAAGGGCAGCAGTTCGATCCACCAGCCACTGCTTGGAAACTCTGGGCGGGGAGGTTCCACTCTGTCCTATAGGGTTGCTATGAGTTGGAGTTGACTCAATGTCAATAGGTTTTATTTTATTTTATTTTTTGGGGGGTAGGAGATATTGTGTTGAATGAAGAAAATTAAGTTTTTGAGCTCGTCTCCACTGTGCATGTGGGAGGGGTGATTTCCTCTCTTCTAGACTGTCTGTTCACCCATCCAAGGCAGAGAAACATGCTGTGAGAGCTCCCTTGTTCTCTCCACCAGAAGCTGTATGAGCCTTTGACATCTTTCTTTTCATCCTCCTATCAAGTTCATCTCCCCTTCACCCCCCGCTTTGACCAATCAGGTGGAAAAAGAATTATTTCCTCTATAACTATGAGTCAGAATCAACTCAACAGCAATGGGTTTTTATTGTACATTAGATCATATGCATGTGAAAGCTGGATTATGAATAAGGAAGACTGAAGAAGAATTGATGCCTTTGAATTATGATGTTGGCAAAGAATATTGAATATACTGTGGACTGCCAGAAGAACCAACAAGCCTGTCTTAGAAGAAATAAAGCTAGAGTGTTCCTTGGAAGTGAGGATGGTGAGATTTTTGTCTCACATACTTTGAACATGTTATCAGGAGGTACCAGTTCCTGGAGAAGGACATTATGCTTGGTAAGGTAGAGGATCGGCAAAAAAGAGAAAGACTTTTGAAGAGATGGACTGACACACTGGCAGCAACAATGGGCTCAAACGTAACGATTATGACGATGGCACAGGACCAGGCAGTGTTTTGTTCTGTTGTACGTAGGGTTGCTATGAGTTAGAATCCACTCGATGGCACCTAACAACAACAGCTGTATGTTAATAGTCGTACAGTTAAATTGTGTTCTTAAGCTAATGCAATATGACTAGATTGACACTAAAATAAAGTATGAGCTTCAGTCAGAAAAAAAATCAAAGTTACGTTTTTCTAAAAGATGTGACTATTTTCTTCTTCAAAATATTGTCTTGTCAACAGCAACTCAAAAGGTTTGATGGGAAGCCTAGGGGGCAGTGAGCTGTACATAACGGTGATGGAATAATTTGGAAAAGGATAGTGGGAATAGCACACAACTGCAAGATGTAATCGATGTCACCGAATTGTACATGTAAAAATTTTTGACAGACACCCTTTTAGCTCAGTGGTGAAGCTACCTCCAAGGTTCACTGTTCAGCCTGGGAGTGGACAGCCCCGTAACACCAAATGAGACTAACAAGGTACAGGAGTCCAGTGACAAGGGCCAGAAGGCAGAAGGGGACAAGGAAGCTGGTGATAGGGAACCCAAGGTTGAGTGAAGATATTGTTGATGTGTTCTGAGATTGTAAACCAGTGTCACAGGGCAACATTTGTAGTAACTGTTAAATGAGAAACTATTTTGTTCTGTAAGCCTTCATCTTAAGTGAGAATAACAGCACAATTGGAAGAGCGTAGCCAATGTCACTGAACTGTGCATGTAGAAATTTTTGAAATGGTGTATCTTCGGCTATGTGTATTTTCACCAAAAAAAAAAAGGTTGAGAAGTTAGAGGGTTAATGTGTTGTGGGGTTGTTAACCAATGTCATAAAACAACATGTGCACTTCTGATTCATGAGAAACTATTTGTTCTGTAAGCCTTCACCAGCAGTACAATAAAATATAAAAAAAAAAAGAAAAAAAATTTTTGAAATGGTGTAACTTTAGCTGTGTATATTTTCACCAAAAAAAAAAGTCCTCCATGGTCAAGAAGGGAGAGTTTTGACATGTTGTGGGGTTGTTAACCAATGTCATAAAACAATATATGCACTGACTGTATAATGAGAAACTATTTGTTCTGTAAACCTTCACCTAAAGTACAATACAAAAAAAGTTTATAAAAAAAATTGTCTTGTAAGGTTACATTGGTACATTTTCTGCTGAATATGAGACATACATTGACAAGTTAGATAATGGCAATGATAAGCTACATTAAGGATAGTCCGACTGTGTTTTGGAAATGACCTTGACCTCATGGAACCACTGGTCTATTCTGCATATAACATGCTGTGTCCTCGTAGTTAAATAATGCCACCAGAAAGGAAAGTTAATAAGCCTTGGCAGAGTAAGCATAATGCTGCTAGCCTGACTTATAAATTATATAGCCTTTAGTTTCATTGAAAGAAAAAAAAAAATCTATCTCTAATTTTAGTGTATAAAAGGAAGAGTACTCTGGCATTGTGTCCTCTCATTACATTGCACAAAATAATAGAGTAGCTGACATGTCTTCAGTCTTGGGACACTATAGATACTCCAAATCCCTAGCTAACTTGCTCACGTGCTGGCAAATGCCTTATATTTATTCTAACCTCTTTCAATAGATTGTCTTCTTCTCAGCTGGGAGCCACACTGATCTTACTACATTTTTTTGGATATAAAATTATCTCATTCTAGCACATTAAATCTATATCAGCCAATTATTAAATATTTGAGTTGCAGCTGCATAGCAGATAATATAAGAAACATTTATGCAAATACAATTTACATGCCCTTTCCATTCTTTCAGTTTTCCAAGTAAAATTAGTGACGTTGCTTTTTATTTTCTTCAGTAAACTCCTATCTTCTCTGTAAAGTCATCAAAACAAATTTTACCCTCCAACATCCATCTCCTCTTTGCTTCGTCCAAGTGCCCTGATTTCATTCATTTCTGCAAGAGGCAGCCTCGGGAAAAGTCAACTCCCGTGGTGTCTGTAGAGGCATTCCTGTGGTTAAGCCATACGATAATCAGCAGCATAGCTTTCCTCTTGCTCGCCTTAAAGATTTTTTCTTTTTTTTAGAGGTAGATTCAGTTAAGTCAACCAGAGTGAAGTCTAGAACTTTGCCTTAAAGGTTTGGAGAAGAGATAGTGTTCCTTCCTGGAAAAGAACAAAAAAAAAAAGAACAATAAAGCAGGAAGTTCCAGAAGCTGCTGGCAGCCATCTTGGTACCAAAACACGAGGGCCAGTCAGCCTGAGAACAAAGTCAGCACTGACGGAGCAGAATTTGATTCCACAGTATGAGGCCTGGATAAAACCTCACCTGAAGTTGTACATTCACTGGACACATCTGATATATCACTCCCATAAGGTCCTTTTTTGACTTAGATCAGTTTCAGTTGTGGTTTTGATATTAACATTACTTGCTCCAAAAAATTCCTACCCAAACTGTCGGGAAAAGCTACACAAATCACAGAATCCAGTAGAAAATTAAAATGCAGGATCTCTGGTTCAAAAAGTATTATAAATATCAAGACAGTGACAACAAAGCATGAATCCAAGGTGGGGCCCTTCCAAGCATGGGAACCCACAAAGCCGGGTCTGAACACAGTGAACACAGTCATATATGTTTACAATCAGTTCAGTCGTATTTATTTTGTCCCTAATACGTGCAAGCCATAAACCCTGGTGGCATAGTGGTTAAGAGCTATGGCTGCTAACCAAAAGGTCAGCAATTCGAATCCACCAGGTGCTCCTAGGAAACTCTGTGGCGTAGTTCTACTCTGTCCTATAGGGTCACTCCGAGTTGGAATCAACTCAACAGCAATGGGTTTGGTTTTTTTTGGTAATATGTTGGCCATTGTGCTGTGTATATATAAGAAGTAAATCTTATTTTGATAGCAAAAAATATAATTACATAAAATGTGTAAGATACTGAGTACACAAGAGGGGAAACCACTGGAATAATTTTAGAAGTGACTTCAGGGAAAAGAAAATATGTGTGTGTATATATATATATAAATATGATTTCTTTTTCCATGAAAAGTAAGTCATACCTGAGAGATAAGAGACTGTGTTAATTCACTTGTAGAAGATGTTTGAATATGAGATAAGTCCTTTGGCTTTCTAAACCTACCAGATTTTACCACTTTTTAGAGAAGCTTCTGACATAAAAACCTCTGATGTTTTGTGGCTTGAAAGAAACTTCAGGAAATTATTTCTTAAATTACTACTGACTATATTCTACCATAAATATTAATGAGTCAATAAATGTCTCTGTCATTATAATTATGAGACACTCATGCTTGTTTGCTAATTGTGGCAACTAAAGCTACGTATATGCGCTTGAGGGTATCGAAAATCAGAAACAAGTTCATAATTAATCATTACAAAATTATGTCCAAGGGAAAAAAAGTCATTTCACTTTGATTTTATAATTGCATATTTGTTTTTCAAAAATCATCATTCCATTTTAAACTTAATATAGTAATAAATATTCATGTTGAAAAAATGAAATAATGTATTTCAAGTAAAATATAATTTGAATGCAATCTTCTTGGAAAATTAGATCATGCTGCACACCTCTTAACTGTTGTTTCTGCTTAAAATTATATCTTGAGCATTTTTTCTGAAATAATTCAATGTTATTCAAATATCTGATTTTAGAAGTTACATATTTTTCCATTTTATTATTATTATATTTAAATTACCATTTGTTTAATGTTAGTTTATACATTTAGGTTGCTTCCAATTTTTGTTATTAATAAATTACATTATACAAAATATTCTCATATGTACATCTTGGTTGCATCTTTTATTTCCTTAAAATAAAGTTTTATATGTTGTTGTTGCTAGGTGCTGTGGAATCAGCTCTGACTCATAGCAACCTTATGTATAACATAATGAAACTTCCGAGTTCTGGGACGTTCTCACATTCTTTGCTATGTTTGAGGCTATTGTTGCTCCCACTGTGTCAATCCATCTCCTTGAGGGTCTCCCTCTTTTTCGCTGACCTTCTTCTTTACCAAGGATGATGTCCTTCTCCAGGAACTGGTCCCTCCTGATAACATGTCTAAAATGAGACAAAGTCTCCCCATTTTCTCTTCTAAGGAACATTCTGGCTGTTCTTTCTCCAAGACTGATTTGTTTGTTTTTCTGGCAGTTCATGGTCTATTCAATATTCTTCACCAAAACCACAATTTTGAATATGTCAATTATTCTTTGGTCTTCCTTTTCATTGTCTGGCTTTCACATGTATATGAGGCAATTGAAAAGGCCATGGCTTGGGTCAGGTGCACCCTAGTCATAAAGGTGACATCTTTGCTTTTTTTAACTTTTAAAGAGTTCCTTTGCAACAGATTTTCCCAATGCAATATGTCATTTGATTTCTTGACTGCTGCTTCCATGGACATTGATTGTTAATACAAATAGAATGAAATCATTCACAGCTTCATTTTTTTTTTTTTTTTTGTCCATTTGTTATGATGTCTACATACTTAGTAATAGGAAATTGGTTAACCTGATCATGGTATACTTATATGTAGCCCTGGTGGTGCAGTGGTTAAGCGTTTGGGTGCTAACCAAAAGGTCAGCAGCTTGAATCCACTGGCTGCTCCTTGGAAACTCTTTATGGCAGTTCTACTCTGTCCTATAGGGTTGATATGAGTCTGAATCGACTTGACAGCAACGGGTTTGGTTTTTGGTTTTTTATGCTTACAAAAGGTAATGTAATATTTTCACTAAAATAATTTCAATAAAACATATTTCAAGAAATGAGAAGTTGTTAAGTGAAAGTAAGTTATGAGATCCTTTAGCTATAAACACATTCATACATACATTTGGCAAAACAAAGACTGACATGTTACAAACCAAAACACAGTAAAACCTGTGAAAGCCAGAACCTGTGTAAGGCGGAAACCTGTTAGAGAAGGAAAATTTAAATATTTTCCACTAAAACAAGTGATAGAAAAGTGGTAAGACTGCACCCTATCAAAGGCAGAAAACTTGAAAGACCCGGAAAAACAAGGCAGTCCTGTCAAGTTCCGGCTCTCCCAGGTTTCAATGTATTACCAAATGTTTTTTATTTTATTTTGGTTTGCTAAATTGTCTTAAAGAGTGTGTATTGCTCTTACAATTTTAAATGTTTCTTTTAGTTTGTATTTAGTCTCTTATTTTAAATACTATTTTTACAATTCCCACCAAAGAGTAAGACTCACACGCTAACAGCTAAGCCTTACATTAACATAGTATAAATGGCACAGTGACGGGTGGGGAAAATTATGCTAAAATCATTTCTTAAAGGTGTTTATTTCTTGAAAAGAATTTATTTAAGATCGCAGCTTGGCAAGCTTATTCTTCTGCTTGGGAAGAATTACTGTCACGTTTCTATATTACAAGGACAGTGTTGCAAGCAATTATCTAGTGCAGTGATGTTAGCTGATCTGTAATCTGCTTCTACCTGTGCTGTATCTTTCTGTAAAAGATTATGAATCTATATAACAAATTGAAAACTCATTCTGAGCAAGTACCATAGCAGTACTTTTCCTGCATGGCTCCTTTGTAAGGCATTTTAATACTTGAGATTACATCTTCCAGGATGTGATTCTTTACTACTTACTCTTTCTTCTTGTGGTTTTTCATTCCCCGGGTAGCACAAAGGGTTAAGAGCTCAGTTACTAACTGAAAGATTGGCAGCTCAAAACCACCCAGAGGTGCCAAGAAGAAAGGCCTGGTGATCAGATCACTGCCATTAAAAGCCCTATGGAGTCACCAGGAGTAGGAATCAACTCAAAATCGACTCAGTTTATTGTTTTTATTTTTTTGGTAGCCTTTGAATGTAAGTAGAAAAATCCATAATTAAGTAAGGAGAGCAAGGCTGCTTCTTGGTTGTTTCATAGTGGTTGAAGCTGTCATTCCAAAGTGTCATTTGTGTAGGAATCCATGGCTCAGCTCCTCATATCCTTCGTTCATTACTTAGGAAAGATTCTGAAAACTGAAAAAAAAAAAACTAAATACTGTCTAACAGGCAACCAATTTCAGGATCCAGGAGGAATACTGACTAATTGCAAGCCCATCAAGCTGAAATTAAAAACATTATTGCTGAGGATAATTTGTTTTCTTCATGACTATAGGACTAGCACCCCCATGAGTCTGTCAGTTTGTCATACTGTAGTGGCTTGCGTGTTGCTGTGATGCTGGAAGCTATGTCACTGATATTTCAAATACCAGCAGTGTCACCCATGGCAGACAGGTTTCAGTTGAGATTCCAGACTAAGAAACGCTAGGAAGAAGGACCTCATGGTCGACTTCTGAAATGAATTAGCCAGTGAAAACCTTATGAATAGCAATGGGACATTGTCTGATATACTGCCAGAAAAAGAGCCCCTAAGGTTGGAAGGCACTCAAAAGACAGTTGGGGAAGAGCTTCCTCCTCAAAGTAGAGTCAACTTTAATGATGTAGATGGAGTCAAGCTTTTGGGACCTTCATTTGCTGGTATGGCACTACTCAAAATGAGAAGAACCAGTTGCAAACATCCATTAATTATCAGAACCTGGAATGTATGAAGTATGAATCTAGGAAAATTGGAAATTATCAAAAATGAAATGGAACACGTAAACATCTATACCCTAGGCATTAGTGAGCTGAAATAGACTGTTATTGGAATTTTGAATCAGACAATCATATATGGTCTACTATGCTGGAAATGATAACTGGAAGAGGAATGGCTTTGCATTCATTGTCAAAAAGAACATTTCAAGACCTATCCTAAAGTACAACACTGTTAGTGATAGGATAAGATTCACACACCTACAAGGAAGATCAGTTAATACAACTACTATTCAAATTTATGCACCAACCATTAAGGCCAGAGATGAAGAAATTGGAGATTTTTACCAGCTTCTGAAGTCTCAAATTGATTGGACATGAAATCGGGATGCACTGATAATTATTGGTGATTGGAATGTGAAAGTTGGAAACAAAGAAGGCTGTATTTACTACTTACTTTACCACTTGTAGTAAATGCAGCCTTGGGGATAGATATGAAGCCAGAGATGGCATGAAAGAATTTTGAAAGACTCACGATTTCTTCATTGCAAATACCTTTTTTAACCAATATAAAAGGCAACTATACATGTGGACCTCTCTGGGAGGAATACACAGCAATCAAATTGACTACATCTGTGAAGAGAGACAATGGAAAAGCTCAATATCATCAGTCAGAAAAAGACCAGAGGCCAACTGCAGAACAGACCTTTAACTGCCCATACACAAGTTCAAGTTGAAGCTGAAGAAAATGAGAATAAGTCCACAAGAGCTAAAGTACAACCTTGAGTATATCCCACCCAAACTTTGAGACCATCTCAAGAATAGATTTGATGCATTGAACGCTAATGACCAAAGACCAGATGAGCCATGGGATGACATCAAGGACAGCATATATGAAGAAAGCAAGAGGTCATTAAAATGACAGGAAAGAAAAAAAAGACAAAAATGGATGTAATAAGAGACTCAAACTTCCTTTTAAATGTTGAATAGCTAGAGCAAATGGAAGAAATGATGAAGTAAAAGAACTGAACAGAAAATTTTAAAAGGTGTCTTGAGAAGACCAAGGAAAGTATGTATAAAGACCTGGAGTTAGAAAACCAAAAAGAAAAAACACACTCAGAATTTCTCATGCTGAAAGAACTGGAGACAAATATCATGCCTCAAGTTGCAATACTAAAGAATTCTGTGGGGGAAAATATTAAAGACACAGTAAGCATCTAAAGAAGATGGAAGGAATACACAGAGTCACTATACAAAAAGAATTGGTCAATGTTCAACCATTTCAGGAGATAGCATATGATCAGGAACCAGCGATACTGAAGGAAGAGGTCCAAGCTGAACTGAAGGCATTGAACAAAAACAAGACTCCAGAAACTGACAGAATACCAACTGAGATGTTTCAACAAATGGATGCAGCGCTGGAAGTGTTCACTCGTCTATGCCAAAAAATTTGGAAGACAGCTACCTGGCCAACTGATTGGAAGAGATCCATACTTATGCCTATTCCAAAGAAAGGTGATCCAACAGAATGTGGAAATTATCAAACAATATCATTAATATCACAAGAAAGTAAAATTTTTCTGAAGATAATTCAAAAGCAGTTGCAGCAGTATATCTACAGGGAACTGCCAGAAATTCAAGCTGGATTCAGAAGAGGACATGGAACCAGGGATATCATTGCCAATGTTAGATGAATCCTGGCTGAAAGTAGAGAATACCAGAAACATGTTTACCTGTGTTTTATTGACTATGCAAAGGCATTCTACTGTGTGGATCATAAGAAATTATGGATAACATTGCAAAGAATGGGAATTCCATCTTGAGTCAGGAGGGGTGTGTGTCAGGGTTGTATCCTTTCACCGTACTTAGTCTGTATGCTGAGCAAATAATCCAAAAAGCTGGACTATATGAAGAAGAACAGGGCATCAGGATTGGAGGTGGACTCATTAAAAACCTGTGTTATGCAGATGACACAACTTTGCTGAAAATGAAGAGGACTTGAAGCACTTACTGATGAAGGTCAAAAACTACATACAGCCTTCAGTACGGATTACATCTCAACATAAAGAAAACAAAAATCCTCACAACTGGACCAATGAGTAATACCATGATAAATGAAGAAAAGATTAAAAGTTGTCAAGGATTTCATGTTGCTCCATTTCTAAGATAGTGAATCTATTGTGTCAATTACTACAGAAAAGATTGCATACATTATTTTTGCTTTGACTTTTATTTAGAATTAAAATTCTAAATATTGTGTGACCCACCACACAAATATCTAAGAAGATACTAATATGGATCTCAATTTCTCATTCTGAGGCCTTTGTTATTTCGCTGTAAACATATGGATGTTAGAATACATCCTCTAGATTTAAAACTTTATGAATCAGATACATTTAAGGCCCGTAATCTCCAAGCATCCCTATCCTAAATGTATCTTGATTTTCCTAATTACTTTCATAATTAGGCAGTGAATGTTTAGGAAAATACCTTGTGCTGTTACAACCTAATACGTTGAGGGCCATCAATAAGAATGCCACTGAGTTAATGAGATACGTTAGAATCGAAGAAGATGTGAAAAGATAACAGTTAATTATGTCAATAATTTCAATAAATTAGAACTGCTTAGGGCCTGTCAAGATAACAAAGAGATTCCAAACATGAGATGTAAAGACTTGTTCCTACTTTAAAGTTACTTGGAGAAAACATTCCAATGCACCCGAAACGAAGGATGAAACATCTGCTTTATCATCTGCCACTCTCAAACACATTCCCTATGAGTCTAGACTAATTGAGATTCCTACAGTAAATCCAATACACTACATAATCTCCATGCTTAAGCATATGACATCTACACTCCTTGGAATTCCCTTTTATTCTTGCTGAGCTTCTAGACATTCTTTAAGATCGATCCAGTTGAAGTGTAATCTTACCTGGTGAATTTTCCTGGACTCTTCCAAGTTGAATTAGTTATTCCCTTCTCTCTGATCACTTGGCATTTTAATCATCTATTATAGTGTTTTCCTTATTATATTACAGGCATACAACCTTGAAAGCAAGGACCATTTCTTATTTAAGTTTCTAGCTCAGGAGTTTAGCTGAGCTCTTAACAGATGTTCACTAGAACAGCTGCTATGATTTCTTTCTCCTGACTGGATGCTAACTGGTACATGTTAGTACCTAGCCCCATGCCTGGAATAAAGGCATCTATATGAATGTGAGTTGCATGAATGAATGTTCTACTACTGCACTTTCAATAGAGGATAATATAGGCTTTATTCAACAGTGACTCGTGTGCCCTTTCTGCATAATGAACTTCACATTTTGTCACATAAAGCATTCAACTCCAAAGCACGTTTCCGATCTGCTAAGCTTCATGAAATATCTTTGGAAAGTGTTTGATGCTGATATTGTATTTTTTTATTATTGAAATACTGTGCCCAATAAACTCCAGGCAAAGGAACAAATACATTGCCATTTTATTTTCCTATATATCAGACTATTTATATGTTGGAATCTTATTAACCATCTTTTCATCTTGCCAATGTAACATTTTAAGTCTGGCTGCACTTCTGTCAATATTCAAAATTGAAGACGATTGAAGCCGCCTAACACGTGCTCTTCCTGGTTCTGTCTGGGAACAACTGCAAAAGACAAGTAGATCAACTAACTACAAACAAGCAGAAGACGCACATATCTACTTAAAGGAAATTTCCAGAGCAGAAAATGTAAGAATTTTTTTTTTTTAAATGCACCGTAAAAGAAGATACACATAGGTAGAGAAACCAACAGGTGTTGGCTAACCCAGCACCTAAAAACATCAGAGTTGGTTTTATTTTACAGGGATGAATAGCTAAGAATCATTTAAGAGTCCACCTCAACTTGTGGAAAAAAGAAAAAAAGAGTGCTATTGAGAGAAAGAATCTCAGAGGAAAATCTCAGTGTCCACCAGGTAAGAAGTTAAATTTTTTTTTCTTTGTGTGTGTGTGTTTTGTTAGTTAGTGTGATGTTTAAGATTGTATGTCAGCTTGGCTGGGCCATGATTCTCAGTGTTTATATGTGATCACCCCCATGATGGGATCTGCTGTGACTAGCCAATCAGTTGATAGGGAGTTTCCTTCTGCATGTGGCCTGCATCCAAATATAAGTGTATGTTCTGGCTTTTGCCTGCTCTGGACCGTGTAGCTGCCTCCTGTTCATCTGACCTCCAGTTCTTGGACCTTGAGCTAGCAGCTTATCTGCTAATCTTGGGTTTCATCAATCTTCACAGCCTGTGAGCAAGAGCCCTACCCTCCAACCTGCCGATCTTGTGTTCTCCGGCCCCTGTGACTACGTGAAGCAGTAGAAGCCTCTATCCTGATCTATGGACTTGGGATGTTCCAGCCTCTACAATTGTGTGAGCCATTTCCTTAATATAAATCTCTCTATATATATGTATTTATACGCTTACTGGTTTTGCTTCTCTAGAGAACCCAGCCTAAGACAGTTAGTTAATTAGTTCGTTTTTTCATCAATGATAGAATTTCTGGTATCTTTATTCTCACATTCCTTACGGTTTCCTTTTTTTAACACTCTCCCCACTGAGTCACCATAGTTCTTTAAGTTACAAAATAATCTCTTCCATGGAATTTTTTCCTTTATTGAAAGTCTCTCCTTTCTATTTAAAGACTCTCCCATAGTGTCAGAAAATCCCTTTTCCTAATATAACCTAGCTTGCTGAAAGTGAAGAGGACTTGAAGCACTGACTGATAAAGATCAAAGACTACAGCCTTCATTATGGATTGCACCTCAATGTAAAGGAAACAAAAATCTTCACAACTGGACCAATAAGCAACATCATGATAAACGGAGAAAACGTTGAAGTTGTCAAGGATTTCTTTTTACTTGGATCCACAATCAACACCCACGGAAGCAGCTGTCAAGAAATCAAATGATGAATTGCACTGAGCAAATCTGCTGCAAAAGACCTGTTTAATATGTTTGAAAACAAAGATGTCAGTTTGAGGACTAAGATGTGCCTGACCCATGCCATGGCATTTTCAAACACTTCATATGTGTGCAAAAGCTGGACAATGAGTAAGGAAGACTGAAGAAGAATTGATGCCTTTGAATTATGATGTTGGTGAAGAATATTGAATATACCATGGACTGTCAGAAGAATGAACAAATCTATCTTGGAAGAAGTAAAGCCAGAATGCTCCTTAGAAGCAAGGATGGTGAGACTTTGTCTCACGTACTTTGAACATGTTGTCAGGTGGGATCAGTCCCTGGTGAAGGACATCATGCTTGGTAAAGTAGAGGGTCAGCAACATCCAGAAACCTATCAGTCCTCAATGAGATGGATTGACACAGTGACTGCAACAACTAGTCCAAGCATAACAATGACTTTGAGGATGGCACAGGACCAGGCAGTGTTTCATTCAATGCTTTACTACTAACTGAAAGGTTGGCAGTTCAAACCCACCCAGCAGAAGAGATACCTGGAGATCTGCTTCCATACAAGATTATAGCCAAGAAAATCCTTTGAAAAGGATTCTACTCTGTCACATGTGATCACTACGAGTTGAAATTGACTCTATGGCAATTTTTTTTTTTTTATCTTAAGATATCAATAAGATATCTAGATATAAATGTCCAGGAGACCGATCTGTGGATCTGGACCTGAAGAGAGCTTGGTAAGGGATAGATCTGAGAGTCTTCACAGAAGCAGGGGCAGTTACAACCATGTAAGACAATGAGACAACCCAGGGAAAGTGAAGAGACCTGAGGAAACCAGCCTACAGGAGTGCAGACATACAGGGGCTGGTAAAGACTCCATGGTTGGATCAGACCCACTGAGTTTTCCAGCTTTTGCAGTATTTTCAAAGACCCAGACTTTTAGAATGTAGAGTTTTTATTTCCTTGATACTCAAGGTCTAATTATTAAAATCCCAATACTCCTCCCAATAGTTGCCCTCCCACAACTACTACCATCCACGTCTCCTAGTTTCTAGAATACATATATATATATTTACCAAAATAATCTACTCTTGTCTTGCCTCTCTTTTGGTAACTGACTCCTGGACATCAGTAAATTGGGCCCCTAACTTGAGGTCTTCAGACCCTGTTCTACCTAATCCCTCCCAATTCTGGCCTACCTGACCAGTCTACCCACATCTCATTCTAACAGGGAGGATCAGGCTCAGAGAGAATCGCATTTCATGTATCAGGAAGGGTGGCAGACACGGTGCAGAGTCTTTAATAATACTCTCCCACAAGGTTACTTTCCACTGCTCTGAAATACCGATTGCTGCTATGGGAACAGAACTATGTCTTGCACTCGGCATCTTTCCCTCTTAGGATAGCATCATAATGTCATAAGAGCAATCACTTGCAAAGCCCTACTTTATGATGGATTGCCTCTATGGCAGAAGATTCTGGATGCTCTTCATGGCTCTTGAGAAGTTGAGTTGCCACCATGGAAATATGAAGCTGCAGCAAAGGTCCCATTAAATACAGGGTTATGAAAGTGCCACGCTGGGAAGAAATTTGTTTCTGCTAATATCTGAAATCTATGTTTTCAGAATATACCCACTAGGCAATGTATGTGAGACTACAGCAACAGGCAAGTATGGAACACACGTTAAAGGTTAATGAGAATCACCAAAAAAGGCTGAAAAGGTGAACTGAAGATGTGCCAATAAGTTGAGTAAAAGAACATCAAATAATAATGGAGATACCACAGAACTTCCTGGAGTGACCTGGGTTAAGATGTTGGTTCTGCCACCTATTAGCTGTGTAATTTTGAATAAGTTATCTAAGCTGAGGCTTAGTTTTTACAACAGCAAAATATAAATAATGATGCCTCCTTGATATGCTTGTTTTGAAAAATTAAAATAATATTGGCATAAATAACTAACAGAAATTTTTTCATGCAGATACCCAAATATGTTGAATTTGTGTAGTGTTTTCATATAAACCTATGACAAGAAATTCAAAGTATTTGTTAGGAGCAGGGTATATATGTTGTTTCTTTTCTGCCATATGCATCTGTTCTACAACCCAAAGATAGAGCAGTAAGATGAAAGAACTAGTTAGAAATACAGGCCAGATTATTGGCACTTTTTTCAAATGTCGGCTAAACTATCTCATCTCAATGTTCTGTTTTAAATACCTTGCCTGAAAATATAATTCCATCTGAATTGCGGTCCCTTCCAAATGATTTCCTCCTCCCAGGCATTGAGGCTTAAAAACCACAAACTTCTTTGACCTCTTTCTATATCTTGCAACTGAGTTTCAGGAGATTTCGTCTGCATGCTGCCATTATCAAAGGTTCTTATCCTAACACCAGGATAGATCTTAAAGGGTTGTAGAGGAATAAATTTTAGCATTAAACAACAGGCTACTCATAAAGAGATTTTACTTATTCCATCTGTAGGAATGAAGTCGTTGGCCATAAAAGAACTGTTTTGATCCACTTCAAATACGAACCTCAGGGATTAGATGCAGCTTTAAAGCAAGATGCTAAGTGAGAGCTAGCTGATAATTCTCCTGAAAACTTTTATCCCACTTTACAGAGAAAGATAGCACGTTTGGCGAAAGTAAAGGTACAGCAAACACTATTCCACAGGACCAAGAAACACAAATCAGGTCAAAAACCTTGGGTTTTTGAGGCATTAAAAGGACTCCGCCATGTTTCAGTACTCCTTTCTAATTTGCTTTATAACTCAGGGGTAATGCTGCTTCACTCTGGGTGCTGCCCAATAGTATCAGTGCAGTAAGAAACAGCATAAAAACATAGGGGCAATAACCCCCAAAACTCAATGTCATCAAGTTGGTTTTGACTCATAGAAGCCCTATAGGACAGAGTAGAGCCACCCCCTAGGGTTTCCAAGGCTGTGATTTTTATGGAAGCAGACTACCGCATCCCTCTCCCGTGGAGCAGCTGGTGGGTTTGAAACACCAAACTTTTGGTTAGCAGCTCAGTGTTTTAACCACTGCACCACCAAGGCTCCTTTGAATAACTCCAGTGTTTTTTTGATTTCAGTATTCCATTTCATCTCTTCTAGTCTTCTTATTGCTTTGTGCTATGGGAAATGCTGATGATGTTCTCCATGCTAGGGAGTTGTCAGTTAAGTGGCTTATTTTATTATTATGTTATTATTATTTCACTTCAAGTGTCTATGAAAATAATCTTTTGACCCATGATCATTATGTAATGTGCTTTGATTTATTTTCGCAAATATGATTGGATTTTAATTAGAGCATCCATGCAGCAGTGGTATGAGGGGCATCTGTGTGTCCCGCGGTAGCTAATGTTTCCTCCTAAGTGCCAGGCTCACCAGGAATGGCACAAGCCTGCTATACCTCTGTGTGTTTGTACTAAAACATACCAGTTGCCATTGAATCAATTCTGACTCATGGCGAACCCATGTGTTTCAGAATAGAACTTTTCTGCACTGGGTTTTCAATAGCTGACTTTTTGGAAGTAGATTGCCAGGCCTTTCTTCTAAGGTGCCCCTGGGTGGATTCGAACCACTAACCTTTCAGTTAGGAGCCACAAGCCTAACCTTTGGCACCACCAGGGACTTGTGTTTATATTTACTCCCCATTTTTCTCTCTCCTAGCAAATACATTTTCTGGAGGAGAAAGTAAGAATGCATTAATCTTTCCAGAGTGAGACGAAATCCCTGCATAAACAAAATGATCTAACTCATCTGGGACGGTCTCCAGTGCGTGGACTAGAAGGTGGTTTGTAGAAGGTTATGCTGTGTCAGAGTTAAATATCAACAACCTCAACCGCACTGCAGTAGAAGGCCCTTCTGAGAAAAAAAGAAAAGAAAAAAAGTTACACTTTTGATTTATAAAAGTTATCTATAATCATGGAGAAGCCAGTTTTGAATGTATATGAGTTTTTCTTTTAACGGTAAGGTGATGAGGTTTCCAAGACAAGCTTGATGCATTTACTCATTTTCTTGTAAAAGTGCCTCTGGATTGACTACTTCGTAGAGAACAAATTGATCTGAAGCACTGATAGCCAGAAAACAAATACATGCCCAAACCCAGGGTGAGAAAATAGCTGTAGGAAAATGTATATATTTTAGATGTACTGGTGAAACATCTCCGGCTGTGCAATAATTTTAAAATACAGCAAAGTTCCATTTTTACTCTGTCATTTACTGTGCTCTATCCAGTTAGAAACTGCTCAATAAATATTTAACACCGAACTCGTCGTTGAACAGAATGGGGCCAGACCAGTTTTGCAAAAATAAGAAAAAATAACAATGAAATAACATTTTAAAAGCTGGGAACAGCTTGAGGCAGCTTCAAGTTTAACTCTAGAACGATTACAGAATTCCCAGGGAAAAAGTGCACCACACCATGTAGAAGAAACAGAAGACAGCATTATTAGAAATATCAGATGTTATCAAATTGTATCAGACTTTGGAAGCTAAACGATTTTAAAACCCATTGCCGTCGAGATGATTCAAACTTATAGCGACCCTGTAGTTACAGAGTAGAACTGCCCCATAGGGTTTCCAAGGCTGTAATTCTTTATGGAAGCAAACTGCCACATCCTTCTACCACAGAGCAGCTGGTGGGTTCAAACTGCCAACCTTTCAGTTAGCAGCCGAGTTCTTTGACCACTGTGTCACCAGGTCTCCTAAAGGGTTTTGGGGGGCTGGAGAGAATGTGATCTATTCTGATTGTAAAAGCAGCTATTTCTGTGCCTATCAGTGTATTATATATACCGTGTTGTTAGCCTCAAGTTGGCCGCTGACTCATGGTGACCCTGTGTACAATGGAATAAAATGCCACTTGGTTCAACATCATTCCCATGATGAGTTGTGAACTGGGTCATTGGGATCCATAGGGTTTTCACTGGCTGATTTTCAGAAATAGATTTCCAGGCTTTCTTCCTAGTTTGTCTTAGTCTGGAAGCTCCACTGAAACATGTCCAACATCATAGCAAAGCACAAGTCTCCACTTATAGATGGGTAGTGACTGTGCATGAGGTGCATTGACTGGAAATCAAACCTGGCTTTCTGGCATGGAAGACAAGAATTCTGCTACAGAACCATGAAGTTCCACGTGGTATATTCTACCCATTGCCACTGAGTTATTCCTACTCCTAGTGATCCTATAGTGACCTTATAGGACAAAGTAGAACTGCCCCATAGGGTTTCCAAGACTGTAAACCCTTATGGAAGCCGACTGCCACATCTTTCTCCCGTAGAGCAGCTGATGGGTTTAACCACCAACTTTCCGCTAGCAGCCGAGTGCTTAAGCACTGCACCATCTGGGCTTCTTGTAGTATACTCTACCTGTTGCCATTGAGTCAATTCCAACTCATAGTGACCCTATAGGACAGAGTAGAACTAATCCATAAGATTTCCAAGGAGGGGCTGGTGGATTTGAACTGCCAACCTTTTGGTTACCACCCGTAGCTTTTAACCACTGTGCCACCAGGGCTCTGTTATATACTCTACGGAGAGGTAAATAAAACCCAGTCCTTGCTCTAAAGGATCTTATAGCCTAAAGTGTACTGTTCCAGGTTTAGGGAACATCATAACAGATTAAAAAAATCTGAGGTGTTGAGAGTAGCTGCCTCTTTCTCAACATTCATCAGGTAGGTCTGAAACTACAGACCTCCATTACAAAAGTGTCTCAGAAACTCGATTTTGCCATAGCATAATTATAGCCTGAAATGAGAAAACAAGACTCCTGGAAAAAGATAATATAATATTAAATCCCAAAAGCTAGCAGAAAGCTATTAAAACTAATATCCATTATTAAGCAGTAGTTGCCAGGATAGTTAAACTACCTTGTCTGGATAATGAACTTTATGGATGAAGAGAAAAGGTTTTGCACTCAGCAGAGTATTGTTTAAAATCTGGACTCATTTTTTACAGCTCTTCTCACTCAGTATAATTTGAATTTGTTATGGAAGAAATACAAAAGAATATTTTTACTCTGGAGAAAATCTCATTTTTCCATCAACATTGAAATGGTCTACTCGAATTATATTTTAGCAGAATTAACATGGATGGAGTCAAACTGAGGAACACCTCCAATGAGATGGATTGTCACAGTGGCTGCAACAATGGGCTCAACCATAACAACGATTGTGAGGATGGTCCAGGACTGGGCAGTGTTTCATTCTATTGTACATAGGGTCGCTATGAGTCGGAACTGACTTGACAGCACCTAACAACACAACAACAATGTAAGATCAGCAATGGAGGACTAGATTTCAAGTCCTTTCCTGTTGCAGAAAGAGATCCTGACCATCAGTCCTGCCAGGGGACCTAGATTAGAGGACATGTTTTCTGAGAGGTTTGCCATGGGCATAGCATTTGTATGTGTACGTGGAAACCCATGTTGTGTTCAATTCTATGTTTACAATTGTGAACATTAAGCGGTGGATTTATTCTCTGTTTCTGCTTCTTGACTTTTTTTGAAACTTGATCTTCTGTTTATTGTAATCTCCCTTTATCTTTGTTTGTTTGTTGTTCTTGTTTTGTCTCTTCTTTCTTCTCCTCAGCACTCCCCTCCACTTTAGTCTATACCCCTCACCTCTTCCTCTACATTTAAGCCTCAGATGATTGTTAGTTTCCAAGGAGCCACTGGTAGATTTGAACTGCCAACCTTTTGGTTAGCAGCCAAGCTCTTAAGCACTTAAGCACTGAAGGACTCAGCACCAGGGCTCCAGTTTGTATAAGTTAAACGGGACATGATTGGGGTTTTGCATCATTCCTGTTAAAACCCTTACATTTGTTTTACTTATTATATTGGATTAAACACATATTAAGCAATTTGTTAAAGATACAGTCAATGACAAATGTGTATATTTACCTGCCTCTGGTATCTGTGTATACTTAAAAAGGTAATAATAAATCTACATGTTCTAAATCTCCAAAATCACTCTTTGAAAGTATTACTGTGATAGCTTTAAAATTTTTTAAATAAAAACTTTGCTAAAAAAATTTACTTTTACAATAATTTATAGGTCTTTCAAGTAAAGAATCATAAGATATACCTTTAAAAAACTTGTTCTTTAAAATTATTTCCAGAGCTCTTCAGTCCTAAACTATCTCCAAAATCTCCAGCCCAACGTCATCTTTGAGATCTAGACTCATATAGCCAACTGCCTCTGGTACATTTTAGCCTGTGTCTTAGACTGAGGTCCTTGGAAACAGACTCTGAGATGAAGAATTGAATGCCAGAAGTCTAAGTAGGAGTGTTCTTTGGGTTACACCTGTCAGGAAGTGTAGAAGGCAGGTCTGGGCAAAGGAGCTAATCTTTAATGTGGTTGCATCCGAGGCTTCAGTCAGAGCTAAGGGGAAGTCTGGAGCTGTGATAGTCCTTCAGATTAGTCTCAATTGGTGAAAAGGGCTGGCTGTTTGTATCCTCACTACAACTAGTCACTAATAACAAAATGTTGTTAGGTGCCGTTGAGTCAATTTTGACTCATAGTGGCCCTTATGTGACAGAGTAGAACTGTCCCATAGTATTATCTAGGCTGTAATCTTTATGGGAGCAGATCACTAGGTCTTTCTCCTGTGGAGCCTTTGGGTGGGTTCAAACTATCAGCCTTTTGTTTAGCAGCCAAGCATTTAACCATTGCACCACCAAGATTCCTTAATCACAAAATGTGCCCTGGGAAAGGCCATAAACTTGAACATTGCAACTTCCTGTATCTGAAGACAGTTCCCAGTGAGGAATGCAGCTGTGACTTATGAGCAGGCGATAATCCCTGCAGCTAAGAGAGTTGCACTAACCCTGAAGAAGGATTGAGATTGAATCGTAACTGATGCATCAGCTGCAACTAGAGATAAATTGGTTAAGTTTATGGTAGTCCATTGTAAGCTGTCATTATCCATCCAGTATTAATAAAGGGGAGTCCTGGTAGCACAGTGGTTAAGAGCTCGGCTGCTAACCAAAAGGTCAGCAATTGGAATCCACTAGCCACTCCTTGGAAACCCCATGGGGTGATTCTACTGGGTCCTATAGGGTCACTATGAGTTGGAATCGACTCAATGGCAACAGGTTATTAACAGAGGCCAGAACAGTGCATGTATATGGGGATATGACAGTGACCACTAGCCCTGTATTCTTTAAATCTTTGAAAATAACATCAATATCTGCCTGTCTTCCTGGGATATGATAGTTTTTATATACTATTTTTCTTGGGAAGTGGGTCAGTTTCAAAGGCATTATAATAGCACCTTCAACCACACTCCGCTACCCCCACCCTGAGTCAAGAAAATGATACGATTCCAATTGTAAATTCAGAGACCATAGAAATGAAAACTAAGTCATTTATAAACCAAGATGACTTTCAGTAATTCAGACCTAGGCCAGGAGTCAACTTTTTACCCAACCCCTGTACATCCCCACTTAAACAGGGAGCCAAAGCAGTATTTGTATACTTGGGTATCAATGTTAATTCAGACTCTGTGTCAAAATTATGGAAATATGTGTGTATTTCCCTTTTATCAACCCATGATTATCTGATTATCTAAGTGAATGGCCAGAGATCCTTTAGGGGAAAGAGCGGTGGAATTAATACTGATAATATTTGTCATAGTGTGGCAGCATGTGAGGGACTTGTCTTCTCCTTCAGTTAAAAGGCTCCAGGTCTGAGAACTCTCAGGTCCAGAATCTGGCAGCTGCATTCAGACTCCTTCTCATCCATGCCTGATTTCCTTTGATTGTATAAGTTAAATAATACTCTTGTTAGTTGCACATAAATTCTTACTCATAAAATCAATGTTCTCTTAACCATCTCCATAATTCTCTGGGTGGTACGTGGATAAAGTAATCTACTGCTAACCAAAAGGCCAGCTGTTCAAAAGCACCAGCAGCTCTGCAGGATAAAGATGTGGCAGTGGGCTTCTGTAGAGGTTTACAGCCTTGGAAACCCTATGGGGTAGTTATGAGTTGGAATTGACTTGATGGCAGTGTTTTTTTTTTTTTTTGGTTTTGGGCTACCACTCTGATCCTTCCACTCATTGCAGTAATGGTGCCCCGCTTCCTTCTCACAGTTAAACACCTCACCTGGTCTGTATTATTTCAGGATCCTATCATCCCCATTGCTTTTCTCAAGCCCAGTTCTGTTACAGCACCATCTACTCTTAGCCCTGGTCTATTGAGGAGCAGCACCATAGAGCTTCTCAGTGATGCCCTTCTTACCAGCACATTCTTTATTTCTTTGGTGAATGGAATGTCCTCCACAAAATCTAGCAGGCAAGTAGGTTTTATATGGTATATCCAGTTCAGCATAACCACTCTTCTGAGCCTTTTGATCCTTTCTCCTTTGATCTGCCCTGGCAGTTCTGTCATCTCCACTTCATTTAATGTGAGTCATCACTTTTTTCAAGCTTCTATAAGTCATCTCTCTGGATTCTTGCCAGGGTGCTACATCCTGTATCATGGAACAGTGCCGCATATCAAGAAGCTGCCCTTGATCCCACAACATGAGAATGCATTCCCGTTCATACCTTCCAGTACCATGCATACTGCTGGTACATACCAGCCAGAACCATCAGACTCATACAGCTCCATTGGTGAGAGTCCTTCTCTTCTCTTAGCAGGCCCAACACATTTCATCAAGCTATGCTCGGATTTGACCTTTGTTTTGGTCTAATTGCCAGCAAGGGAAATGGGAGTAGATTTTGATTGAAGCCAAGCATTGTTCTGTAAGATATCTACCTCACTTGAGATTATCTGTTTGATCTCCAAGCAAAGGCAGGGTGAAATGATAGGTTAGAGAGTGCTATCTTTTAACAGGATGGAGTTGACCAATTCAGCAGGACCAGCAGGGTCAGGGGAATCTCTGAGTTTAAGGTCCTCAGAGGAGTGGCACCACAGAGCTTCTTCCCAAATATGCTCATCCAAATCCTCAGAGCTCTACTCTTTCCCTACAAGGGCCATGACCTTGACAATGGGACCTGCTAGGTCTCAGAATTCAAACTTTTTTGAATGTATTGAATGAATGTCCACTATTGGTATGATTAAGTCTTATTCAGCATCCTCCATATTTACCTTCTGGCAATAGGAGATTAGGCTTACTTGTTTTCAAATGTTGCTTTAAATTGGTTATTAATCATCCTGAGCCTGTAATTATCTCTGTTCAATGAATCAATGGCACTTAGTGATATACACCAAATTCCATAGTCATTATAGTTTTCCGTCTTCCTTCTCAAGGGCCAGAATGAATGCATCAATCAGTGCATTTCCTTCCACCAGGATCCTATCCCAGTGAGGTTTTTAACAATTGCACCACTACATCATGCCAGGGGCAATCCTTACACCACCTGCACCAGGGATAGGGTCCTCATGGCCAGCTGGCTAGCAAGTGATCCATCTCCAGAATTCCACTTTAGATTCTTCTTCATGGAGCCACTACTATCAGCTACCTTAAGTTGGGTTTCCTGGAAACAGACTTTGAGTCAGAGAATTGGATGTAGAAATTTATTGGGGAATGATCTCAGTAGACAGCCGCTAGAAAGTACAGAAGTAGAATTGGGCAGAGAGAGATGATCTGCAATGCAGTTGCATCTGAGGCCTCAGGCAATCCTAAGGGGAGCTCTGAAGCTGGGACGATCCTTCAGAGTTATCTCAAATAGAGGTAAATGGTAGGGCCTTTACCACATCAGCCAGCCATTGGCCACAGGCCCTGGAAGCAGGAGTGGCTGTAACCTTCAGTATTATAGTTCCTGAAGCCGAGGGCAATTTTCAGTGAAGGACATAGCTGAGAGCCATCAGCAGCCCCTATTTGCAGCAACTGGGGGAGAGATGCATGGCTCTGAAGAGAGAATCTGGGCGGAATATCACAACATCCACTACTTAACTACTTCTCACCCTTCAGATTTCAACTCAATCATCACTCCCTTGGGGAGTTTCCCTGACCTTGCCTCGCTGCTCCTACTCTGCCATACTCTGCCAAACTAGGTCAGATCTTGTTATTGTGTATATTCTTAGCTTCTTGTATTTTTTTCTCTATAGATGTGATCATGCATGCTTAATTATATGTTTATTGGTGTGACTATTTGATTAAAGTCTATCTTCTCCATTAAATTGTAAGCCCTTTAGGGGCAAAGAGTATGACATTTTGTCCATCATTGTACCTCCAATGCCAAGCATAAGACATGCTATAAATTTGTGCTGACTCAGTATTTATTTGAATGACAGTTAAATTGATGAATTACTCTCATGGATGTTGCTATTCATAACAGTAGCATCATTACATCAGTAAACTCACTCAGGTAGCTGTTATAAAGAATGGATTTCCCTAAGGAAGCATAAAAACTTTTCTGTCAGAGAGTATTTTATTCTTGGACAAAATTTCCAGCTTCTGGAAGGTTGCAGAGAGGATGAAACCACCACTCAACTAGTTAGACTGTCTTGATAATGCCTGAAATCAATGCTATGACAGATGTGTCAGCCAAATGATCCTCATTCTCATATCTTAAAAGCTGATGTGCAAAAGTCTGTAAAAGAAAAAAAAGAGCTTACAAAACTATATGTTTTGCCTTGCATGACTTGAATTCATTCTAGTTCCATATTTGTTGATCGTGATGTTGATGAAAGAATATTCAGATGCTAATCGAAGTTGGTTGAACAACAAAAGATGTAGGATGCATTTATTTTACATGTCGAAGGCACCATGGTGCAATATTAGTGTTTTCTAACATACCACCTTCAATACTGACTCTGATAAAGAATTTTTCCTTTGATTTACCCAAAGTGATTTTTCATTTGTTCTTTTTTTAAAAAAATAAAGATCTTGTAGAAATCCCACTTGCTCCTTTCCTGTAACTGTATTTTTTTTTGTAATTTGATGTATTCCTGCAAGAAACAACCCAGGAAGCCATGTACTTTAATGCACTTAAAGTGGTTACTGGTTAAATACCAAAGAATGACTTCTACCCTAGGACCATAGCAAATTCTGTGCCTAACTGGCTGTTTGGGAATTTTTCATTCATTCAACAAGTATTTGTTGAGATTCATGGCACCCGCAAGTGTGCAGAGTAGAACTGCACTCCATAGGGTTTTCAAGGTTGTGACCATTTGGAAGCAGATCACCAGGTCTGTCTTCCAAGGCACCTCTGGATGTGTTTGAACCCCTAACTAACTTTTCAGTTAGTAGCCCAGCACTTAACCATTTGCGCCACCGAGGGACTCCTGGCTGTTTGGGCTTATTGAATACTTTTATATCAGTTAACCTGCTTCCTGGGATTTACACACTAAAAGACTTTAAAGTTCATTTTAAAAAACATTTCAGTCTATATTCACACAAACTCAGTAGGCTATGCCAGGTGGAGGGATGATGGGAGTCTGTTGATGTCAAACTGCACAGTGAGTGAGCGACTTCAACTGCAGCCAGAACTAGAATGTGAGGTTAGTGAGTTCCAGACCATTCTTGCCAGGTGGTTTAGGATGGCATTTCATGACATGCCAACAAGGAAGCTTGGTTTTAAATTCTGCTTTATTCTGAAAAGATATTTTAGGGGAGGGACTTCTTAATTGAGAGAGATTTCATCTCAGTATACATCATGAGACTGTACTCCCATTTACAAACCTCTGCCACAAGAGTTCCAGCTTAGAACTATTATTTATGAAACATGAATTTCCAGAGATCAGTGCTTTGGGCAATGACTGTATTTATCTCAGATGAAGGAAAGGATTTGTGGACAGAACATTGATCCGAGCAGTCAGTATCATGCTTTGTCACCCTGAATTAAATGGCCATGTTTAAAGATTCGTGCAGACTACTAAGGGTGACTTGAAACAAATTGTTAAGGAAGATGGTCCAACTGGACCTGTCAAGTGTTCACTGCGCGATGTGTCATCTCACAGTCCAAAAAGTAGTATGAATTATCAAGCGGGCCACATCCCACTACTTAATTGTGGGCCTGACAGATGATGAGCTATATTCTTGATGCTGTCCTGACACTCATACCTCCTTTTAAGACAAGAATTAATATTGCTGGGAGCTATAAAATCGAAAACATTTTATTTTTATGTAACAGACACATGCATAGCACAGGCTGTATCAGTCACTGTTCTAAGTGCTTTCAAAACATTAACATATTTAATTGATGGGTTTTGGATGCTGTAATTGAGAACATAGATTTTATATCAGAAGACATCCAGGGTAAAGGTGGAGTTACTACCCGTATCCATGATAATCAGTTGCTGAGTTATTCTGCCAAGAACTTCCAACAGCAAGATTATTGAAAGCATCTCCAATGGAGCCCCTTGGAGCGGCTTATTCTGTGACATCTCCTGAAACTCAGCAAACTCACCACGTGAAGGGGGCAACAAGCTTCCTCTGGTTTCCCAATTACTAAGATTAAGATATCTTGAAGTTTTCTATCAATGTGATACCCTTAATCTCACAAAACTGCACCCACTTGCAGGTTAACTTACAACACTAACTGAATAGGTAGGACTGATGTGTGCTAGGAATGCTGATAATAGTGTTTTGATACTTTTGAGTTACTGTTCCATGTTTTAACAATTTAGAGGGAAATAAGACCAGTTTTGAACAGTGTAGGCCTCCAAAAATGAGAATAATCTTTTCTAAATTTTTTCATTATTTTTCTGCTTTCATTGCTACCCAACAGAGTGTGATGACTTTGACCTTTCCCTTCTGTTATTGTTGCAGTCCTGAATCTCATACCATCATTCCCATGCTAATGGTGATCTGGGGATATTGCTGCACCTTGTCAGGTTTTAATTATAACGTTGACCTCATAAGTGGTGACATATCCATGAAGTCCTATCTTGTCAACTCCTGAGACATGAGTTAGCACATTACAAATATTATGGCTCTGTAGTTGCTATTACCACGGTTTCTCCTACACCAGTAATTGATGTATAGCTGTGGCTGTGGCCATGGCAGGTGAGATGGCAAAATCTCTGGAATGTTTAATGCATTACCAAAATTACTTGTGGCCCAGATTGCCTTTTCAAAAGTATTTTGTGCAGACCATATAATTTTATTTTGTTCCATGACATTAATGGATTGCTTGGCCTGTAAACTGCCTTCCTTATTGAATATAAACACCCACTTCAGTTGAACCTGGCCAACTTTGACTGATGATACACCAAGAAGACTAATGGACTTCACTGCAGTGTAAATGAGTGTACACACTCATTTATCCTCTAGTTATTTCCACTGTGCAGTGTTCTGTTTATTTATTCCAAAGTAAAAACAGATGATGTGCTTTCTTCTGCCTCAGGCTCTAATACCAGTTTTTTGTAGATTGCATGAATATTGTTTGCAAATACATTTTTCTTTCTAAAGAAAAAATATAGAGTGAAGTCACCCAGTGACTCTTAAGCATCATGAGAACTTGACTCACCAAGTAAGGGAGTGGGTAAGCGAGGTTGAAAGATTTTCAACCAATTATCCTTCCTGATTTCTGGCTCGAAGTTCATCAGATCTTCACACCAAATCAACTCAATGAATTGTTTTAATTAAATGGCTATATAGAAGTGCCTGTCCCAAACCATGGAGTTTTCAATAGCCTCATATGCATGAGAAAGCTGGGCAATGGAAAAAGAATTGATGCATTCAAACTGTGGTGTTGGCAAAGAATAATGAATATACCATGGGCTGCCAAAAGAATGTACAAATCAATCTTAGAAAAACTACAACCAGAATGCTCCCTAGAAGCAAGGATGGTGAGACTTTGACTTGATTGCTTTGGACACACCATTAGGAAAGACCAGTGGCTAGCAAAGGACATCATGTTTAGTAAAGTAGAGAGTCAGAGAAAATGAAGGAGACCCTCCAAGAGATGGACTGACACATTAGCCACAACAATGACCTCAAACCTACCAATGATTATGAAGATGGCGTGGTACCAGAGAATATTTTGTTCTGTTGTACATAATGTGGCCATGAGTCAGAGCCGACTTCAGGACAACTAGCAACAATAGGAAATAATACCAGGCAGTGAACTAGATTAAAACACTTATTTTTGAGTGTAAAGTAAATGACATAGCACTCCGAAAAATAAAGTATACTGGCCTAATACTAAACCAAACGGTTTTAGAAAGCATTGATTATATAGCATAACAATGTCCTTAAGTATGTAGCTTTAAAGTCAGAAACCTTTCTACCACTGGGGAAAATGACTGATGTGACAGGGAATACCTCAACTGAGTTCCAGTCCCTTAAGTGAAGTAGGATAAAAACGACAAGAATTGCATTTGATTCAATAACCACTACATCAGCTGTAGAGCCACTCTGGCCATACGAAGAAATCCTTTAAAGTTAAGCATGTTATTCCATGTGCCCACTGCATTATTTCTAAGCAGAAAAGTTCTATGTTCAAACATCTGTGGACTGTTAACATTATGCTGGTTTTGCTAAAAACTCTTAGGATTCATTTTTACTTTTACTCAGTCCTATAGTCTAGCAATCAAATAGTTGTTTATAAAACGTTATTTTATCACCTATTCGTACAGATTTTAATAAAAGGGAATTATATGTTTTAGCTTTCTGATGCCTTCCTGATGCCATAAGTTAATGAAAAACAAGATCAAAATAACCCAATTTTCTTCAAAGCCAGTAATATTCTGTTGACTCTAAAACTGGCTTATTAAGGCTAAACGTTCTTATTTTTCTCGGAGTTAGAGATAAAAGAGCAAAGGAGCTTAGTAGCTGCTCAATTTCGCTAAGCCCCCTAGCAGAGGGAGAGACCATTGGAATGCTGGGATCTCCAAGCTGATGTCTGAGGCTACATCTCTTCATCCAGCTACTGAAGCACCTGAAATCTGGGCCAATCCTTATTTTATTTCATCTGAGAATTGGATGTGATCATTAAGATATCAACATGGTTGCCAATGATGCAGCCTTTTTGGAAAACGTCCAAAACATCCAAATACATTGCCTTCAAGTTGATTCCGACTCATAGTGCCCCAAAGGTTTTCCAATCTTTAAGGGAGCAGACTGCCATGTCTTTCTCCCATGGAGCAGCTGGTGGGTTCGAACCACCAACCTTTAGGTTAGCAGCTGAGTGCTTCACCACTGGGCAACAGGGATCCTTAGATTTGGTAAAGTTACCATATGACCCAGCAATTCTTCTCTTAGGTATATAAGAAAAATAAAAACATGTCCACATAAAAATTTGTGCATAAATATCCATAGCAGCATTATTCATAACAGCCACAAAGGAAATGAATGGATGAACAAAACATCACATAGCCATACGACTGAATATTATTTGAAAATGAAGTACTGATAGATACTACCAAATGGATGTCCCTTGAAAATATTTTGCTAAGTGAAAGAAGGCAGTCACAAAGGAATACATATTATGATTCCATTATATAAGATATTCAGAATAGGTGACACTACAGAAAGAGAAAATAGATTTGTGATTGCTTAGATTGTCGTGGGGTAGGGGGGAAGGTAGCGATTAATGTTAATGGGTAGGGGGGTTTCTTTTGGGGGTGATAGAAATGGCCTAAGATAAATTGTAGTGATGGTTGCACAATTCTGGTAATGTACTAAAACCCACTAAAATGTATGCTATAAGTAGGAGAATTTTATGGTATGGAATTTATATCTCAATAAAGATTTTTAAAACTGGGTACCATTTATTGAGTGCTCACTATGTGTCAAACGTTATGTTAGGAGCTTTATATACATAAACCTATTTAATCCTCAAGAAGACTCTTTGATAGATGAGGAAATCAAGTTAAGTGACTTGCCCAGTGTCACACAACCAGGAAGTAGCAGAAAAAAATCCGTCTGACTTCACAACTACTCAGCTATATGTAAGTATGGTTATCATGATTCTGTCTACAAAGAGGAAACAGTTGTGTGATGTGTGCAGCAAACAAGGGTCACTTTCAAAGCAAATGCAACATGTAACCCAAACAGCAATAAACCTCATTCAGTTGCCTTTTATGAAAGGGACATTGCCCATATGACCTGTTTAGTCTGGTCAATACATTTTTTTTTTTTAATTGACATGGTCAGTTGGTTTCAATTGGTCCAGATTCTTGTTGTTGTTAGGTGCCGTCGAGTCAGTGTCAACTCATAGTGACCCTACGTACAACAGAATGAAACACTGCCCTGTCCTGTACCAT
Source organism: Trichechus manatus latirostris (assembly GCF_000243295.1). Classification (NCBI taxonomy): domain Eukaryota; kingdom Metazoa; phylum Chordata; class Mammalia; order Sirenia; family Trichechidae; genus Trichechus; species Trichechus manatus. The sequence goes on along the minus strand of NW_004443938.1, from coordinate 17,469,905 downwards.
CCTTACAATTATTTTTATGCTTGAGTCCATTGTTGAAGCTACTGTGTCAACTCATCTTGTTGAAGGTTTTCCTCTTTTCTGCCGACCCTCTACTTTACCAAGCATGATGTGCTTCGCCAGGCACTGAGCCCTCCTGAATGCATGTCCAAAGTATGTGAGACAAAGTCTCACCATTCTTGTTTCTAAGGGGAATTCTGGCTGTACTTCACCCAAGACAGATTTGTTTGTTCTTTTGGCAGTCCACGTTATATTCAATATTCTTCTCCAACACCACAATTCAAAGGCATCAATTCTTCTTCAGTCTTCCTTATTCATTGTCCAGCTTTCGCATGCATATGAGGTGATTGAAAACACTATTGCTTGGGTCAGATACACCTTAGTCTTCAAGATGACATCTGTGCTTTTTAACACCTTAAAGAGGTCTTTTGCAGCAGATTTGCCCAATGCAATGTGTCTTTTGATTTCTCGACTGCTGCTTCCATGGGTGTTGATTGTGGATCCAAGTAAAATGAAATCCTTGACAACTTCAATCTTTTCTCCATTTATCTTGAGCTGTTTATTGGTCCAGTTGTGAGGATTTCTGTTTTCTTTATGTTGAGGTGCAGTCCATACTGAAGGCTGTAGTCTTTGATCTTCATCAGTCCCCAAAATTTTCCCTATGTTATATTCTTTCAAACTGATGGAATAGGAAAGAAGGCAACTCATGACTGTTGATAAATTTCACAAATTTTACAATTTAGCCTTTCTCATCTCAAATTATATTATTTCTTTCCCCAAATATTTGCCTACTAGCCAGTGAGAGAGAGCCTTTGGGCAAGCACCTGCTAAACACCCTTCTAAATATTCAATGTAGGCAATTGTTTACACATAGGGCCTCTGATACAGTAGGACTAAATGAAAAGCATTGTGGTTGACCACAAGGCAGGAGATGTTCGTTGGTGAGCTATGTCAAACAACTTGATCTTGAATCCCTTCTATATTACTGTTACAAAATTACTAAGTGCCGCCACTGCTGACTGAAAACTACCCAGTATAACTTCATCCAGTTGCATCTGTTTTCTAGCTAGTCGTAAAGTAGTAAACATTGACCTGTAAATAACCTGATTATCTTTTAAAAAGAAAATGAGAAGCTATATAATGGTGGTATTTTAAATCTCACTTTTTCTGACTTTGTCATGAAGGAACGATTTACATTTCCTAATCTCTGCTAGTATTTGACTACAAAGTTAAATTATTTTGGCATCTTTCTTCACTCTGTCTTCTCAGACTCCGTAATTGATTGTTTTGCCTGTATTTTTAATTACAAAGTGTAAATGCAGCTGAAAATGTTTGACTTCTAGGAGTTTAAAGTCATATAGGCAGGCTATTATATATGTGCATATATATATGTGTACGAATATAATGTAGGGAAAATATTTGTGGATTTGATATCATGGAATTTGTGGTCTAATTTCAAGCTATGATATTTACCATTTCTAGCAATGATGGAGAAGACAGGTCACAGTCTTGTGAACTTCAAACGCATTGTTTAGGTTAAATCTGGATTCGGTCATTTTCTAACTATGTTACGTTGGCTATATATATATACACACACACATATATATATATATATATATATATATATATATATACATGTTATATAATATATAACAGCCTGCCTATATGACCTATATATATGTGTATGTACATACGCATAGATATGTATGTTTCTCCCTGGATGGTGCAAACAAGGCACTTGGCTGCTAATGAAAAGTTTGGAGTTTCAAGTCCACCCAGAGGGTCGTCAAAAGAAAGGACTGGCGATTTACTTCTAAAAAAAAAAATCAATCTTTGAAAACGGTGATGAAGCACAGTTCTACTCTGACACATATGGGATAAACATGAGTCAGAATTGACTCGATGTTATATAAATATTTTAAACTCCTGGACTATTTTAACTAGGCCATTTAAGTTTTAAAACTCCAAAGAATTTGCAAAATTAAACCACTTTTTTGCCTAGTCATAATAATTTCTTACTAGTCAATATTTACATGAGTTTAGATGTAGTATTATTTGGGGAAGAAAAAAAAAATCGAGCTAAGGATTTACATTTTGGTGCCGACACACTTAGAAAGTAATTTTAAATTTCTCCTACTAGTACATTTAGAAGCTTGTATTTCATTTATCAACCCAAATAAAATTATGAAAACACCCTAAAATAAGAGGCTACATAGTGTGGAGAAGAAAGCACTAAACTTTATGATCTACATATCTAATGAAGAGTCAGGCAACCTGGGTGGTACAAATGGTTAAGGATGGATTACTAACCAGAAGGTTGGTAGTTCAAATCCACCCAGACAAGCCTCAGAAATAAAGCTGGGCAGTCATCTTCTGCAAAGTCACAGCCTTGAAATCCCTATGGAGCAGTTCTACCCTGCACACATGGGATAGCCATGAGTCAGAATCGACTGAATGGCAACCACCACCACCAGCAACAAAGAGACATTATGTGACACTATAGTCTCACCACCCAGAAGTCTGTCTCAGCTCTGTCTTGTACTTGATACAAGATGTTAAACAAGTTACTCAGTCTCCCTACACCTGTGTTTTCTCATTTATAATGGGATGAAGTTTAGAGTTTTGTCAGCTCTTGTATCTTATCATTCCAAGAAGTTTTGATCATTACCATGTCTTCTTGTCGTTGTTAGGTGCCATCAAGTCGGTTCTGACTTATAGCGACCCTGTGTACAACAAATGAAACACTGCCCAGTCCTGCGCCATTCTCATGATCCTTAGTTATGCTTGAGCCCATTATTGCAGCCACGGTGTCAATCCATCTTGTTGAGGGCTTTCCTCTTTTTCCTGACCCTCTACTTTACCAAGCATGATGTCCTTCTCCAGGGACTGAACCCTCCTGATAACATGTCCAAAGTATGTGGGACATAGTCTTGCCAACCTTTCTTCTAAAGAGCATTCTGGCTCTATTTCTTCCAAGAAAGATTTGTTCATTCTTTTGGCAGTCCATGGCATATTCAATATTCTTCCACAACACCGTAATTCAAAGGCATCAATTATTCTTTTGTCTTTCTTATTCATTGTCCAGCTTTTGGGTGCACATGATGCAATTGAAAATGTCATAGCTTGGGTCAGGTGCACCTTAGTCTTCAAGGTGACGTCTGTGCTTTTCAATACTTTAAAGAGGTCTTTTACAGCAGATTTGCCCAATGCAATGTGTCTTTTGATTTCCTGACTGCTGCTTCCATGGGTGTTGATTGTGGATCCAAGGAAAACCAAATCCCAGACAACTTCAATCTTTTCTCCATTTATCTTGAGTTGTTTATTGGTCCAGTTGTGAGGATTTCTGTTTTCTTTATGTTGAGGTGGAATCCATACTGAAGGCTGTGGTCTTTGAGGAAGAAAGACCTGGTGGTCTACTTCTGAAAAAAAATTAGCCAGTGAAAACCTTATGAATAGCAGTGGAACACTGTCTGATATAGTGCCAGAAGATGAGCCCCTCAGGTTGGAAGGCAATCAAAAGACAACTAGGGAAGAGCTGCCTCCTCAAAGTAGAATTGACCTTAAGGACGTGTATGAAGCCAAAGATTCAGGACCTTCATTTGCTGATGTGGCACGACTCAAAATGAGAAAAAACAGCTGCAAACATCCATTAATAATCAGAACCTGGAATGTACAAAGTATGAATCCAGGAAAATTGGAAATTGTCAAAAATTAAATGGAACGCACAAACATCGATATCCTAGGCATTAGTGAGCTGAAATGGACTGGTATTTGGTCATTTTGAATCAGACAGTCATATGGTCTACTTTGCCGGGAATGACAACTTGAAGAGAAATGGCATTGCATTCATAGTCAAAAAGAATATTTCAAGATTGATCCTGAAATACAACGCTGTCAGTAATAGGATAATATCCATAGGTCTATAAGAAAGACCAGTTAATAGGACTATTATTATTCAAATTTATGCACCAACCACTAAGGCCAAAGAGGAAGAAATTGAAGATTTTTTACAAACTTCTGCAGTCTGAAGTTGATCAAAAATGCGATCAGGATGCATTGTTAATTACTGGTGATTGGAATGCAAAAGTTGGAAACAAAGAAGAGGGATCCGTAGCTGCAAAATAAGGCCTTGGTGATAGAAAGGATGCCAGAGATTGCATGATAGAAGTTTTCAAGACCAATGACTTCTTCACTGCGAATGCCTTTTCTCAACAACGTAAAGGGTGACTGTACACATGGACCTCGCAGATGGAATACATAGGAATCAAATCGACTACATCTGTGGAAAGAGACAACAGAAAAGTTCAATATCATCAGTTGGAACAAGGCCAGGCGCCAACTGTGGAACAGACCATCAATTGCTCATATGCAAGGTCAAGTTGAAGCTGAAGAAAATTAGAACAAGTCCACGAGAACCAAAGTACGACCTTGAGTACCATGTCTTAGTAAATACGTAATAAAGCTGAAAATGTTTAATAGAGTAAAGGTAATATAAATACGCAACATTTTACTATAGATTTGTGCTGGAAAGAAATTAAAAGTTAAATGATCAAAATTATTTTACACTATCTATATAATAGTTGGCACAGTGGTTGAGACCTCGGCTGCTAACCAAAAGGTCAAATCCACCAACCGCCCCTTGGAAACCCTATGGGGCAGTCTACTCTGTCCTATGGGGTCTCTATGAGTCTCGGAATCAACTCGACAGCAATGGGTTTGGTTTGGTTTATATACTAGTTAGATTTAACCTCATAATTATAAAAGCCTGAAAATGTTTAATTTGTTTTGTCTTTAGGTCACTAATTATATTTGCTCTTAAAATCTTTTGTTGTAGAGGACATGAATTCATTTTTTCTTTCACTAAAAACTAAAGGTATAAAGTCTTATAACAAGCATGTCTGTAAGGGGGATGGGGAGAGAGAAGGAAAATAGCAAATACAGGAAGTACAAAGAAACAATTTTTCTATCTCCTACTTTATCTGTTAGTAATGCATCCTATATATTTACCTAGAAAAGGAGAAATAATCAGTGGAAAGCAATATAGATCTCATTTATAGGTACTATTTCTATGTTATGACTCATATTCCGCAATAAAATTTGTGGAAATCAAGTCATGTGATACTACTAACTTTTAAATAACAGAATTAGGCTTAGTACAGTAAACAGTAATAATGGGATTGTTGGTTAACCAACATTCAACATTTCTGTATCCTTAAACCAAACTACACCCATTGTTATCAAGTTGATTCCAACTCACAGTGACCCTATAGGACAGAATAGAACTGCCTTATAGGGTTTCCAAGACTATAAATCTTTATGGAAGCAGACTGACACACCTTTCTTCCATGGATCAACTGGTGTATTTGACCTGCTGACATTTTGGTTAGTAGCAGAGTGCTTAACCACTGAGCCACCAGGAATCCTTCATACCACGTAGAGAGAAGGGCAAATTAATCTAAATTAGACCTTAAAAAAGACATAGAAGCTTTTGACAGCATGTAATAATGTGTTATTTACTCTCAAAATCTCAAATAACTCCAACAGAAAAGAGTTATAAGTAACCTGACGTGAGCTCTTTGAAGAAGTAATTGAATTAACCAAAAAGAAGCTATAGCTAAATATAATATAAGGAAGGGGTTCAGAGTGATATAATGATGGATATGTATGGGTGCTGGCAGAGAATCCTTAGATTATCTCTGGATTTTGTGGTTGTTAGTTTTTATTTTTATTTTTTTATTTGTGCTTTAGATGAAGGTTTACAGAGCAAACTAGTTTCTCATTAAACAATTAATACACATATTGTTTCATGACATTGGTTGCCAACCCCAAGATGTGTAAACACTCTCCCCTTCTCGACCTTGGGTTTCCCATCACCAGCTTTTCTGTCCCCTCCTGCCTTCTCGCCCTTTGCCCCTGGTTTGGTGTGCCCATTTAATCTCATTTTGTTTTATGGGCTTGTCTAATCTTTGGCTAAAGGGTGAATCTCAGAAGTCACTTCAGTACTGATTGAAAAGTGTGTCCAGGGGCCATAATCTTCTGGTTTCTCCAGTCTCTGTCAGACCAGTAAGTTTGGTCTTTTTTTGTGAGTTAGAATTTTGTTCTACATTTTTCGCCAGCTTTGTCCAGGACCCTCTATTGTGATCTCTGTCAGAGCAGTCTGTGGTGGTAGTCAGGCACCATCTAGTTGTGCTGGATTCAGTCTGATTGAGGCTGTGGTAGTTGTGGTCATTAGTCCTTTGGACTAATTTTTTCCTTATGGCTTTGGTTTTCTTCTTCTTCCTTGCTCCAGATGGGTAGGGACCAGTGAAGTATATTAGATGGCCCTCCCAAGCTTTAAAGACCCTAGATGCTACTCACCAAAGTAGGATGTAGAACATTTTCTTTATAAACTATGCCATGCCAATTGGGCTAGATGTCCCCCGAGACCATGCTCCAGAGCCCTCAGCCCAGTAATTTGGTCCCTCAGGGAGTTTGGATGTGTCTATGAAGAAGTTTCCATGATCTTGTCTTGGTCAAGTTGTGCTGGCCTCCCAGTATTGTGTACTGGCTTACCCTTCACCAAAGTTACCACTTATCTATTGTCTGGTTAGTATTTTTCCCTCCCCATCCTTCTCTCCCTTGTAAACTTCAAAGATTGTTTCTTTTTGTGTGTAAACCTTTTCGTAAGTTTTTATAACACTTGTCTCATAAATATTTATCCTTTTGTGATTGACTTATTTCACTCAGCATAATGCCCTCCAGATTCATCCATGTTGTGAGATGTTTTGCAGATTCATCGTTGTTCTGTATCATTGCATAGTATTCCATTGCGTGTATGTGCCATAGTTTGTTTATCCATTCATCTGTTGATGGGTATCTAGGTTGTTTCCATCTTTTTGCTATTGTGAATAATGCTGCAAATAATGTGGGTATGAATATGTCTATTCATTTGACAGCCCTATTTCTCTAGGATATATTCCTAGGAGTAGGATTGCTGGATGATATGGTATTTCTATTTCTAGCTTTTTAAGGAAGTGCCATATCATTTTCCAAAATGGTTGCACCATTTTGCATTCCCACCAGCAGTCATAAGAGTTCCAATCTCCCCAGAACCTCTCCAACATTTGTTATTTTCTGTTTTTTTTATTTGTGCCAGTAATGTCAGGGTGAGATGGTATCTCATTGTAGTTTTGATTTGCATTTCTCTAATGGCTAGTGATCACATGCATTTCCTCATATGTCTGTTAGCCATCTGAAGGTTTTCTTCGCTGAAGTGTCTGTTCATATCCTTTGCCCATTTTTTAACTGGATTATTTGTCTTTTTTTGTAGATGTGTTGTATATTCCTATAGATTTTAGAGATGAGAACTTTGTCAGATTTGTCATAGCCAAAATTATTTTCCCAGTCTGTATGTTCTCTTTTTACTCTTTTGATGAGCATGTATTTAATTTTTAGAAGATCCCAGTTATCCAGCTTACCTTCTAATGTTTGTGGATTATTAGTTATGGTTTGTGTTCTATTTATGCCACGTATTAGGGCCTCTAGCGTTGATCCTACTTTTTCTTCTACGATCTTTAGCGTTTTTGGTTTTATATTTAGGTCTTTGATCCATTTTGAATTGATTTTTGTGTGTAGTGTGAGGTATGGGTCCTGTTTCATTTTTTTACAGATGGACATCCAGTTTTGCCAGCATCATTTGTTAAAAAGACTGTCTTTTCCCCATTTGATGGACCTTGAGCTTTTGTTGAAGATCAAGTGACCATAGGTGTATGGATTTACATCTGGGTTTTCAATTCTGTTCCATTGGTTAATGTCTCTGTCATTGTATCAGTATTAAGCTGTTTTGACTACCGTAGCAGTGTGGTGGGTTCTGAGATCAGGTAGTGTGATTCATCCTAGTTTGTTCTTGCTCTTCAATAGTACTTTACTTATCTGGGGCCTTAATTTCTTTCTTTTTTTAATTGTTGTAATTAAATAAAGTTTATATTTCAAGTTAGTCTCCCAGACAAAGTTTTTTTTTACATACATTGTTATGAGACCCCAACCACTCACCCCATTCTGTGACAGCACACTCCTCTCCTCTGCTCCTGATTCCCCATGAACATTCAACCAGCTCCTAACTCTTTCTGCCTTCCCATCTCACCTCTGGACAGAAGCTACCCCTTTGGTCTCTTGTATCTACTTGACTAAGAGGCACACTCTTCACGAGTATCACTTTATGTTCCACAGTCCAGTCCAATCCTTGTCTGAAGAGTTAGCCTCAGAAATTGTTTTAGTTCTGGGGTGAGAGAGTCCAGGGGCCATGCTTTCTGGGGCACCTCCAGTCTCAATCAGACCATTAAGTCTGGTCTTCTTACTAGAATTTGAGTTCTGCATGCCATTGTTCTACTGCTCCATCAGGGACCCTTTGTTGTATTCCCTGTCAGGACATTCATTGGTGGTAGCTGGGCACCATCTAGTTCTTCTGGTCTCAGGCTGATGAAGTCTCTGGATTATGTGGCCCATTCTGTCTCTTGGGCTAATACTTTCCTTGTGTCTTTGGTGATATTCATTCTCCTTTACTCCAAGTGGTTGGGACCAATTGATGCATCTTAGATGGCCTCTTGCAAGCTTTTAAGATGGGGCATTAATTTCTGTTTACTGGAAATGTCCTAATTTTGTCCTCATATTTGAGCGAGAGTTTTGCAGGATATATTATTCTTGGCTGGTATTTTTTTTTCTTTCGAGGTTTTATATATGTCATCCCATATCCTTCTTTTCTGCATGGTTTCTGCCGAATAATCAGATCTTAGTCTTATTGTTTCCCCTTTGTATGTGAGTTTTCATTTTTCTTGAGCTGCTGTCAGGATTCTTTCTTTGTCTTTGTTTTTTTCATATGTGATTATGATATGTCTTGCTGACTTTCTTTTGGGGTTGTGTTGGCTAAGATTGTATGCCAACTTGGCTAGACCATTATTCTCAGTGTTTTAGCAGTTGTATAATGTTGTGATCACCCTCATGATGGAATCTGCTGAGTGGTACTGGCGGAGGCGGG
>NW_004443938.1:17434391-17460698 GCF_000243295.1 Trichechus manatus latirostris | reverse complement strand
CTGATCTGTGGACTTGGGACGTTTTAGCCTCTACAATTGTGTGAGCTATTTCCTTGTTATAAATCTCTCTCTCTGTATATATTTATATGCTTTATTGGTTTTGCTTCTCTAGAGAACCCAGCCTAAGACAGGACTCTATCCTAAATGAGGTTCGTTGAGCTTCTTCGATGGTCAGCTTTTCATCTTTCCTGATATTAGTGAAGTTTTCTGTCAGCAAATCTTCAAAGATCCTCTGTGTTTTCCATTTTCTTCCCCTGTTCTGGAACTCCAATCACAAGCAAATTTTTGCTTTTGATTGTATCCCACATCATTCTCAGGGTTTCTTCATTTTTCTTCTTCCTTTTCTCTGATTTTTATCCTCAAAGTGGTGTCTAAGGGTTTGTCTTCAGTATCACTGATCCTGTCTTCCATTGTTTCAAATTTGCTCCTAAAACCTTCTAATGCACTCTCCATTTCTGAAATCTTGTTGTTTATTGTTGGATTTCTTGCTGAATTTCTAACGTCTGTTTTTGTATGATTTCTAGTTGTTTGTTTATTTTCACACTTTGTCCCTGTATTATTTTCCTGAATTATTCCATTGCTTTGTCTGTTTTCCCTGATTTTGTCTGTATTTTCCATGATTTTGTCTATTTTTTCCTTTTTTGTGTATGTTTTCCTTCATCTCTTGGAGAGCCCTGAATAATAGAGTTTTAAATTCTCTGTCAGGTAGTTCCAGTGCCTTTTCTTCTACCATAGGTCATCTGGTGTTTTATTTTGGTTGCTTTCTGGAGCCATCCTGTCCTTTTTTTTAATATGCTTTAATATTTTCTGCTGTCTTTGGGACATTTGGGAATTATTTTCTTTGTTTATTGATTGCAGATTTGTTTGTTTAATCCTACTTTTTTGTTTTATTTGGTTATATTTAGGCATGTATGCTGGGCCTGCTTTGCTGCTTGCTCATCTATGGGAACAATAGTTCTCACCACTTTGTCCAGGTGGACAGGGCTGGCTGCTCAGCTATGGTGCAGCAGGGCAGGTCCGGGGTGGGGGTAGGAGTGGGGATGGGTCATTTGAGGCACGTACTGGTGCCGATGGGGTGGGGTTGAGAGACAGTGCAGGGTGGGGTCCCGTTGTCTACACCTGTGCCACTCAGGGGTGAGGTGCTCAGCACATGGTGCATATAAGCAGGAGGGAAGGAAGAGGATGTGATGTGTGGAGTGAAGTGACTGAGCGAAAAGGAGAAAGGAGAGAAACAGAGGCAAAAAAAATGAACAAAAAAAGAAAAAGTGAATAAAATGGCAGCACTGTAGGATTTGGCAGGTAGGGGCAGGGCAGACCCAGCAAGGCTGTGTGCCAGTGGCTCTCTAACCAAGAGGTGCAGTTAAGCCTGTTGAGAATTGGTGTGATTTGCACATGGGGCTAGGTAGGCAGGACAAAGGAAAGGAAAGAAGGGAAAGAGAGAGAAGAAAAAACAAAAACAGCAACAACTAAAAAATTAAATAAATATGGGGATGAGGGAGCCAGCCATTGGGGACAGGGAAGAATTGGGGTGACATTGAGCTGATGTCTCTCCCACTGAGCAGCATGTCATGGCTCATGAGGAAGGGGCTGAGGCAGCACAGGGCCTAGATGAGAGGGAGATGGAAAAGGGAGAAAGGGAAAGATAAAGAAAAATAAAAAAATATGGCATTGAGGGAGGCCATGTGCCAGAGGCTCTCTAGCTGAGCAGAACAGCACAGCTCATCAAGAAGAGGGGGTGGTGGCGCACGGGGCTAGGTGGGTTGGAGAAAAGAAAGGAAGGAAGGGAGAGAGAGAAGAAACAACAACAAAAAAGGAAAAACAAAAGCAAAAACAAAAAATAAAAGGGAAAGAAAAAAGAAATGCACTGAAGGAGCCTGCCAGTGGGGATGGCACAGACCAAAGGAGGTCACATGCTGGTGGCTCTCTAGCTGAGCACTGTGTCACTGCCCATCAGGAGGTGGCAGGGACATCCCATGGGGCTAGGTGAGTAAAAGAAAGGAAAGGAAGGAAGGGAGAGGGAGATAAGAAACCGAAGAAAAAAATGAGGCTGAGGGGGCCTGCCAGTGGGATGGTGTGGAGCAGGGAAGCCATATGCCAGTGGCTCACTAGTCAAGCGGTGTGGCACAACCCATTGAGAAGGGGCAGAGGCGGCACATGGTGCTAGCTGGGCAGGAGAAAGGAAAGGAAGGAAGTGAGAGACAGAGAAGAAACAAAACAAAATCCAAAAAAAAACAAAAACAAACAAACAAAATGGTACTGAAGGAGCCGGCCAGTGGGGGTAGGGTGAATCCAGCCAGCAGTCAGCTGGTGTCTCTCCTATCAAGTGACCATGGCCCGTTGGAAAGCAGTGGAGTCCTCATACAAGGAAGAAGGGTGAGAGTGGAAAAGTGTGTATCCCTGGTTACTGGGTACTCTGTCTCCTGTTGGGAGCTCCATGAAGTTCCCTTCTCATACTCCCTGTCTGCATTCCTTGATAGCTCAGGTCCAAGGTGTTGAATCTGTGCCTCATTAGCTTGTAGGGGACCTCCACTCCGTAGCTGTCCTCATTCTTTGTCAGTTTTTTGTTCCATTCAGTACTTGATCAAGTTCTTTATCCCTTCATTTGATGCTTAGGGTTCCAGGATTGACATTTGCATCTGTTTTACTTAGTTTTTCAAGTCTTTGCTGTAGAGGGACGGCATGGTGCTTCTGTCTATAGTGCCATGTTGGTGACACCTCCCTTAGATTATCTTTGGATCCACATAAATAATCAAAAGTATGAAAACCCAACTATTTGCTTAACAAAAATTAATTCCTACAATTCTCACATTCATTTTTGTTGAGCTGAGCTCATATGTATGGGAGCAAAGGAGTTGCAAAAGTAAAGTATTATTTTCCCAGATTGGCAATCAAGCATGACCCAAGGTTTTTAGGAGATATGGCATTGGGATCAATCAAGCATATAAAAAGTAAGATATTTTTCTATTAAAATTGGGTTGTGTTCATGGTTTTCTCTCAAATCCATTCAAAATATTTTCAAAGAAATAGTAAGCAAAGAAAACATCATAGAAGTGTGTATATGAATTTCAGTGCTATAGATGAGCAAGATTTAAGACATATCATCTTCAACCTAACATGAGACACATCTTGACATACTGTCTACATAAAGAAGAAATCTAATAGTGAAAACACACACACATATCTCAGTCTGGTGATTTGTGTATGTTTCCCCATTATATTGCATCTCCTCATAGCGCCATGCTAAAGCATGGTATTCACTGTGACCAGCTCAGACTCTGAGAGATACTGAAATAACTCACAAAAATGTACTTTCTCATTATCACAGGACTACCTCCCTCTTGATAAGCAACTTGAATCAAATAGCTCACCGAGAAATGACTTACCTGACATCTTTCAATAGCATGGATGTCTCTGAAAATTAAAAATGTGTACAGCATTCCTAACTTACAAGAATATGTGACAAAGTTGGGAATGCTAAATTTCTATTGATTTTGTGATTGCATTGCCAAGGATCAGGTTCAGGGTGAAGCTGTGAAAAGACAAACTTTATGGTCTAGAGATATAAAGCTGAGCTATCCAATATGGTAGTCACTTGCCACATGTGACTATTAAATTTAAACTTAAACCAATTAAAATTTAATTAAATTAAAAATTAAGTTCTTTTCACACTAGCTATATTTCATGTACTCGATAACCACACATGGTTAGTAACTACATTCTCGGGGAGTATAGGGCTTCAAACCAGTTCTTCCTGGTTCTATAATGGCCAAGGAAGTGACACTGGAACAGACCCAAATTTTAAAAGTTTGGGTGAACTGGAACCATAACCAGAATGGAAAAAATTACAGGTCAAAGCCCAGCTAGAAACTTAATAACCCCCTTAGAAAACAAGGGCAGCATATGCATTGCATAGCAACCAAATCTCTTGCCCTGCAGATTTTGAGCAGAGTCAGAAAAAGTGGTGCTCTGCTTAAAGATGGTGGCAGATCATGCTTCCTTGAATGTGTACCTATTTCCTCAGTCCTGGCAATAACACAATCTCACACATCAGGCTCACTATGCCTCTTCAGAGTCTCCCTTTCCAGGACTTTGACTAGTAATTTTTCCCATTCTAGATATGGTCTCGAATCACCCAAATTTTATAAATTCGAGTCTGTCCTGGTTTCACTTCATCGGCCATGACTGAACTGGTTTGAACCAGTTCAAAGCCCTGGGCAGTATATGTATAAACCATTTCCATCATTGTAGAAATTTCTAATGGACAACAGTAGTATAGAGATGTTTTATTGTTTTGTTTTATTTTGTTGCAAGTGTCCTTTTATGTAATAGATGAGCTTCTAAAAATCTAAAATGAGTCTGTTTAGCAGCATAATCAAACTTTAAATGTAGGAGGACAATTGGTTATGTAGAGGAAGTTTCCCACTAGATTCTTAAGCTCCATGAAGTCATGAACCAATGTTATGATATTAACCACTACACCCTCAACACCTGGAAGAATGTCTAGCATTCTAGCATAGTATGTGTTCATTACTTATTTGTTACATTAGTTCACTTATTTTTGTTGTGAATAATTTTAAAGCAAACAATTCTTATTCAAGTAGTAAAAATTCATGCAATACCAGTTAAAATTCATGATCATCCAACCTAAGATAGATTAAAATTTATGCATGGACTAGAAAAAAAAAAGCATTGGAAAAGCAAATTAAAAGTGATATTGTATATAAAGTATTTGATTTCCTTAAAGGAATATAGTGGCTAAATGGTTTCAGGCACTTTAACATCTTTATTTAAAATATGCTAATCACAAAAGCAACTTCGATTAAAACTGACCTTAAAAGATTCTGTTTGGCAAGAGTTTCTTACCAGTACTACTTCTAATTACAATAGATATTTAGAGTTAAAATTGCCCATGAGACAGACATCTCTAATTTAGATTGACCTTTCCACGAATAGTTGTAATTACTGAAATTTTGCTTTATGAGCTGTTTCACCACATCATTTATTCTGTCACTATCCTAAAGATAAATAGGAGAAAAAAACGTTAAAGCTTAATTGAATATTGCTTAATAGTCTAAGAAAACAATCTTTGGCATGTCAATAATGGAGTGAGATGATAGGAGGCAACAAGAGTCAGGCAGAGTGCAGTAATGACGGTGCATGACACTATGAATGAGAACATCATCGTCTGGTGACTGTTTATTTGCACAGCACGTGTCAAGCACAGTTCTAGTTCTGAGAATGCATGTTAAGTAATTAAGCAAGCCCATGACTTCAAGGAGTCTGTGTGTCTAGTGAGCATCTGTTGTTTTGCCTGCCCAATTCCCTCTTCTTCTTCTGGGAACAGCATCGTGATTTTGCTTTGGCTATCTGCTTTGCTCCTATCTTGAAGCAGCCTTGGCAGAAATGCCCAACCTTCTTCTGCAAACAGGGAGATGGTACTCTGGAATTTTCATCTTCATTAAAATAATGCAGAACCTGAAAAGAATAGATGCCTACTCTTCCCAGCTAAAATGCTGTCCGTTAGCTTCTACTACATAAACCAAAAAACAAACAAACTCATTGCCAGGGAGTCAACTCCAACTCATGGCAACCTTGTGTGTTTCAAAGTAGAACTGTGCTCCGTAGGGTTTTCAGTAGCTGTAATCTTACAAAAGTAGATGGTCAGGCCTTTCCTCCATGGTGCAGCTGGGTGAATTCTAACCATCAACCTTCTGGTTACTAACCAAGCACAAACCATTTGCACCACTCAGGGATCATTCTACTACATACCTGTTGCCGTCAAATCGATTCCGACTCATAGCAACCCCACAGGACAAAGTAGAACTGCCCCATAGAGTTTCCAAGGCTGCAATCTGTACAGAAGCAGATTGCCACATCTTTGTCCCACAGAGCTGCGGTTGGATTCAAACGACTCACATTTCAGTTAGCAGCTGAGCACTTAACCACTGTGCCACCAGGGATCCTTTTCTAAACAGTAAGGATAAAGTTAAGTGCTACAACTTTTGCATGTTGTATTATAATTGTGTTCTAAGTATGCCTTTTTTTCCCCTCTTTTGGTAGGGACTAATTATGTCATGAGGATTCTTTGGTTCTGTAGAATACAGTAATATTCTGGCTAAATTTTTTGAAAAGGAAGTTGGTGGAAGAATACAGGATAGCTGAAAGAATCACAGGAAAAAGATGAAGAACCAGGCTCAAAAAGGAAAAATGTGGATCCACGTAGTAGAACCAAAGAATCCTCTACTGAAAGGAAAATAAAATGTTTAATTAGAACATAATTATAATACAATGTGCAAAATTTCTAGGATGTTGCCATTACTTTTTTGTAGAATGGAGCTAATAACACCTAATTTGTAAGGTGACTCATGACCAAATTGAGACCTGATCAAAATAACAAGTTGGGCACAGCCATTAGGGCCTCTTCTCACACAGATCTGACAGGAAAAATACTCTCCTCAAAAAAATATACTTTTAAAAAGACAAATCAATTACAACATTAAAATATAAGAAATGGAGCCACTAGAAGCCTGGAATCTTGAAGAATCCTGGAAGATAGAAAATCAATGAGATTGAGTTGATAGAGAAACAAGAGTAAAGGGAATCACAGACCACAACTACTGTAGAATTATAAACAACTCCAGAAATAATGCAGACTCAGAGTAAAACAAAGATCTGGAGTCTGCCTTTGGGTGATCAAAAGGTTATTAACTGAAGCAATGATTTGGAACAGCTGGGTCGGTTGAGTTCCCAGATGGGAGTGAAAACATTTGTCCTCAGGTTAATATCTTAAGCAAGCTGCTTGAAAAGTGCTACCAGAGAGAATGCTGGGACTCTGGAAAAATTGTGCATAGTCTGAAGTAAGTCGGGTTTTCCACAAGCACACAAACAAGACAGAACTAAAACATGGGCGGAAGCAGATGACTGTAGTCTTTTGACACAGGAAACTCTAAGACAGGGCAATTAAGCTAGGAGAGAAAATACTGTAATCAAGAAAATATTTCCTGCAGCTAAAGGAAGACATGAATCTGCAGACTAAGCCCTCTGAGTGTCAAAGAGATTTAATTTTTAAAATTTATTAAAAGCCCACAATATGGTGAAATTTCAGAACAACAGAATTTCAGGAATAAGGAGAAAAGTCTGAAACTTCCAGGAGATAAATGGATTTCTACAAAGAATGAGAATTAGAGGCCATCAGAAATTCATTAGCCAAAATGGAAAATAGAAGACAATGAAATAATATCCCCAAATTTTTTAATCTTTCTAAACCTAGAATCCAATGCTCAACCAAACTAGCACAGAAATATAAGCAAAACTTAATTTTACAATTCATTCTTTCATTTGACAAGCACTCACTAGAAACCTCTATGTTCTAGGCACTCTAGGATGTACATTGGTAAACACTGGTAAACAATGGGCATACATTGGTATGCAAAATGTACAAAACTTCCTGCTTTACATTATAGTAGGGGAAGACAGACAATAAACAGGATAAATAGGGAAAATATATCATATGTGACATGGTTGTTCCAATTACTCTGGCATACAAAAAGTTACCCCAGAACTCAATAGCCAGTTATTATGCTCATGGATTCAGGAAATTGGACAACTTGGAGATCTTGTTTCTATTCCAACATGTCTGGGGGCTAGAGGCAGGAATCACTTGAAGGCTTACACCACCCCCTGTGTATTTGTGTGCTCTGATCTTAAATGTTGGCCAGAACACCTATACCTGGTCTTTCTATGTGGCTTAGGCTTGCTCACAATAATCTCCAGGTGCTGTAGATACCGGCTGCTAACAGCTCTACCTGTACCCAAGACTAGCCCTTAGTCTATGGGGGCACTTTACTCAAAGATGCCTGGGAGGTGAAGAACCCATCTCCTTAGGAATAGCCTATGGACAATGGCTACCTGATGCACAGGTATGAAATACCAGTCCCTTTTTCCTCAAGATGGGAAACCCATGTGGCACAATTTTGTCCAGAGCTCCCCATGAGGTCAGGCTGAGACTCAATTTTTTCCAAAATCAAATCTTTTGAATCTCCTTCCTCTTCCTTATCCTACTTACCTCATTCTCTTACAGATTTTTCCTAAGTAACTTCCTCAATAAAGCATCTGCCCAGGAATGCGTGCCTCAGGCTCTCCATTTAAGAGACTTACCCAGAGACAATTGATACAAGAAGTGGCCCTGGGAATCAGACACTGAGAATGAGATTCTGGATTTGGACCATGAGCTGCATGAATGACAATGAGGACCCCATCACTGATGGAAGGTGAAGGATTGTGATTCACTCATATGTTCCAGCAGTGTGAATGCTAAGACTTTTACCTGTTGTGTATTAGAATGTGATAGAGATGGAAGGGAATGCAGAAGATAAAATATTTTACGACCATTAACTCCAATGAAAGTATTTCCAGGTTGATTTATAACATTGATAAACATTGCCTTTATATAAAAGCCATTTTTCTAATTTATGTTTGAGAAACATTCAATAAATTTATGGAATCCAAGACAGAATAAATTGATTTAAAATATCCTTCAGATTGAAGTCAGAAGTTACAACTTTTTTTTTCTTTAACACTTCCTCCTCCAACACATACATACACACTCTAATATACATTTGGAGTGGCTAGAATACCATTAGAATAATGGTAGTTATTCAGTGAGTTAACTTGAACTAAATTTCTGGAAGAATTATTCAGACTAAATATAAACAATTCAAGACTTAAACCAATTCTTAGAGCCTTTTCATAACAAAAAATAACAGCCTAGCTACACCAAGACATTTAAGTAAAACTTAACTAAAATCAGAACAATAAGGTATATGATTATGCCTATAGGAAATCCCTTGTCATTCCAGAAACTTTTTGATCCTCTGTCACACATGTCCACAATCTAGGCACCAGAGAAAACCATGCCCAAATGTATTTTATACTACTTAAGATTTAGGCGCATTTTAAGAAGCCATATATTCCACTTTTAACATCATTTCTACTGAAGATTGGTCATCAAGGAGAGTGTCTTTAATGGACCCATTTCAGTTTCCATTAGGGCACAAAAGAACTATTCACTGAAACTCATCGACCAACATCTATACCATGTTGAAACCCCACTATACAAAGACCTGAAAAGCCTTGTAATGTTGAGGAAGTTCTGAATTTTAATTTTTATTTCATGCAATACAACCCTCAGGATAGTTTCATGGATCATATAAAAAAGCTACGTTGAGTAAAGACTATTAGATTATCTAGCAAGAAAATTAAATGTTACAAACCTAAAATACCTGAGAGGAATAAATTATTATTAGCTTCTCAAACTTAAATATATAATTTACATGTCAGTTATTTGTCCCAAATCCCATAATCTGCCAATGTAATTTATTTAATCATATGATGAGGAGAGATCTAAGATCTAAATAAATTCCAAGATATTTGCTCTCTATCCAGCAATTCAATCCCCTTCTCCTGTACTTGAAACTGCTATAAAAATGAACTTGATTTTTCCCCTGCCCGACTTTATGGAAGATATTAGTGCATGTCAATAACCTTTATATTTATGTAAAGTTATTAACAAATGGCCAAGCTATTAGAAGAATGGTATTTGAATCAAATAAAACTCATAGAAAGTGAACTTATATATACAATCATGAGCCATGTAACGTCTGTTAGGGCAACGTCTGACTGCATATGTATCTGTGGTTCCATAAAGTTATAATAGAGTTCAGAAATCCTGATTGGAAAATGGCCATAGCCAATTTAGGCGTGTTGCATTCAACAGTCACGATGACCCTCAAAAACAAAGAAAAAATTCTCCAAGCTGTTGAAGGATCGGTTGCACTGAAAGCTACAAGGCTAACAAAAATTTGAGAGGGATTTATATCAGATATGGAGAAATTGCTAATGACATGGATTGAGGACCAAGCACAAAAGTGAATCCATCTCAGCACATTGAGGATCACTGCTAAGGCATGAAGCTTGTTCGATATTCTTAAACGAAAAGCATAACCAGGCTACAATATCGAGTTTTGTCCTAATTCTGGGTGATTCAGAGGCTCTGGTGGCACAGTGGTTAAAAACTTGGCTGCTAACCAAAAAGTTGGCAGTTGGAATCCACCATCCACTCCTTAGAAACCCTATGGGGCAGTTCTACTCTGCCCTATAGGGTTGCTATGGGTCGGAATTGATTTGATGTCAATGGGGTTTTTTTTTTACTCCCAAGAGTAGAATTGTACCTATTGAAATTATTTAGTTTCAAGCAATAGAAAATGATTTTGGTGTAAGTAAAAAAGAATTTATTGGAAGAATATGAGAAGATAAACAAATCAACAGGAGGCTTGGAGAATGGGCTGTGCCCAAAGCAGGTTCATAAGCCAGGAAGTAGGAACAACAACAACTGTTTCACCAAGATCTGTTGCTGAGATGGCAGAGATCTTCAGTCTTTTTGTTTTCATTTATTTCTTTGTTTGTTTGTTTGGTTGGTTGGTTTCGTTCTGTTATGTTTTTTTTTAATCAGAATTAAAATTCTTTGGCTAGACTAGCCCTGATCTTTTCTTGGAGGTGTTAGAGTCTTCTGTCCATGAAATTGCAGATGTATTTAGTCAAAAAAAAAAAAAAAAAAATCAGCGAACAGTAGAGAAGAAATAAATGCTGTTTGCTGCTACTTTGCAAATGAAATCTTTCTTAAATGATAAAAGAAAAACAAAAAAACAAAAAAAAGATGTTGCACCATAAATGTGAGAGTGGGAAAGGTAACTGCACACAGGACTTTTCAGAGGGTTCAGAGGACACATGGAGACAGGTATTAGATTCTCGGGGCTGGTGTCAGTTACTGTTCAACATTACAGGAGGTGGCCCAGGCAGTCTTGCTCTGGAAGAATTGTGATAAGTCTCAGGTATAGACTTACCTCCGCATGGAATAGGGTAGCATCCGGAGGGTCTTGACTATTATGTCAGAGGCCCTTATGCCTACTATAAGGTATCACTCTTTCACTTACATCAGTTATATAGTTGTATTGATACTAAAGGAACCATGATGACAAGTGGTTAAAGTGCTCATCTGCTAACCAAAAGGTCAGGGGTTGGAACCCACCAGCTGCTCCACAGGAGAAAGATGTAACAGTCTGCTTCTGTAAAGATTATAGCCTTGGAAAGCCTTTAGGGCAGTTCTACTCTATCCTATAGGGTCGCTATGAGTCAGAATCAACTCATTGGCGATGGATTTGGTTTTGGTTTAATGATACAAAAGAAGCCTGGGTGGCTCAAGCATTTTGTGATCAGCTTCTAACCCAAAAGTTGGTGGTTCAAACCCACTCACTGGCCCAAGGAAGAAAAGATTTGAGAAACTGCTTCTATAAATCCTACAGCCAAGAAAACCCTCTGGAGTAGTTGTCCTCTGTAACACATGGGGTCCCCATGAGCTGGAGACTGACTGGGTGGCAGCTAACAGCAATGATACTGAGATAACCACTCAAAGGCAAAGCAGAAACATTTTTCCTAACTAACGCAGAATGGAATTTGAGAATGTAACATGGAGACCCTCAAGACCAAAACCCAGAAAAATTTATTTTTAGTGGCTTTTCAGATGTGGCAAAGAGAAGCACGGTGTGTGTAAAAGTGATGTGGGGGCAGTGTCTGACCTCCTCTAACTTCACAAGAGGAAAGGAGAATCAAGATCAACAGCAGAAGGCTGATTCTTATGAGGCAGAAGTCAGATATGCCTCCTGCCATCTTTACCATTTTTGACACCAACCCTCCCTCCCATGGTACTCTCTGCTTCCCTATTGGGTTCAATAGTTCATTGCAATGGCCACACAGAACTCACAGACCATACTCATGATTATAGGGTTTATTAGGGAAGTAACAGTTATAATTCAGGCTCGGGAACACTCAGGATACAATTCTTCCATCAGGACAGCCTCTTTCCAGCTATGCTCGCAGGCACGCCTCTCCCTGGCCCTAGGCCTCTGCCCAAAGGCACTCAGCTTTCTCTTTCCATGGGCCAGGAAACCCACCACACTGTCTCCTGCTGCCAGGTCTCTTCTGCCATCACTTCTCACCATCTTCAGAGTTACAGCTCACTCTCTTGGTCTCCTGCTTCCAGGAGCTTCTCAAAGCAGGGATCCTGGATCCAAAGGACCTGCTGGCTCCTGGATGTTCTTCCTTGGTAGTGGTAGTATCTTCTTTTCTGCCTCTGGAGTGGCTCATTTCAAGCCTAGCGGAATGGCAAAACTGACCAATTTCTTTGGTGGGCTACAATTACCATATTTGCACAGTCCCACCCAATCACTTCGGTGGAAGTTACAAGACCTTGTCGAGAAAGGCCACACACACAAAAGTAATCAACTGCACCACAGTGTGGAATTCCTTAAATACCACTTCAAAAACAAGGGTGAGGAGCAGTGGGTATGTGATATAGGAAATGGATCTTACCTACTTTCATTTCCATGTATGGGTTAAGGAGGAAACAAACATCCCTAAGAGTTAGTGGGAGGTCGAAAGTGCACCTCTTCCTAATAAAAAATGTCATTCAACAGTCTTACAGCTTCTGTTTTCCAAACATTTCAAACTTTCAATTAAGAAAAATCTTAAAAACCTTTGGTTTTTTTGAAAAGGAACTATCATTGTTCTATTTTTGCATTTTACATTCAATTAACCCCTTTCGTTGGCAAGAAAAGATTCAGTTCTTCAAAGACACAGAGTAATAAGGTAGAATATTTTCTCTAGCTAATTAAAATAAAACTAATATTCAAATCATAAAAATTATTGCAGGATATTGAAGACTGGTGGAGAAATCACTGCTACTGGTCTTTTTTAAACATTGCATTCTATAAAAAGCTTTCTCTAAACTTTCTGATAGGTTTCTGACATGCTTTCATGAATAATTTTTCTGATCTGGCAACATTTCAATAGATTGGAGAAAGGGTAACAAGTCAAGAAGTTCCTGTTGAAAGAAAGAGAGAACACTGACCCTAAGAACATGGTGCTCGTTGGCCCATCCGACCTGATTAGAAAACTGAATGAGCCCAAATCCTGAGAATATTAGGCAATGATATTGTCTCCCAAAAGTATGTGTTGGAATCCTAACCCCTATACCTCTGGAGGATCCCTGGTGGCACAATGGTTAAAGCGTTCCTCTGCTAACTGAAAGGTCAGCAGTTCAAATCTACCAGCTGCTCCTCCGGAGAAAGATGTGACGGTCTGCTTCCATAAAAATTCCAGCGTTGGAAACCCTATGGGGCGGTCCTACTCTGTCCTATAGGGTCACTGTGAGTCAGAACCGACTTAATGGCAATGGGTTTGGTTTTGATTTATACGTGTGGATGTAATTCCATTTGGGAATAGGGTTTTCTTTGTCAAAATTAAAAGAGTGGATTAAACACAGAGAAGCAAGCACAAATGTGAGAAAGAGAGATGCCAAGGAGAGCGCCAAGGAACCCAGAAACTCTGAGGTTACAGAAGTTGAGGCAAGGATTTTTCCCCAGAGCAGACAGACAGAGCCTTTCCCTAGAGCCAGCGCCTTGAATTCAGACTTTTAGCCTTCTAAATTGTAAGAAAATAAATTTCTGTTCTTTAAAACCATCAACTTGTGGTATTTCTGTTACAGCAGTACTAGCTAACTAAGACAATTGTGGTCTTCTAGCTTGAGGATAATTTTCATACTGAAGAAAATTTAAATTAAATGGGCTAGCCTAATTCTGTTATTACTTTCATGCGCCCCAAACAAGTGTACTGTTGTTGCGTTGTTACGCGTATAGATTTTCAAGTTCTTTTAGTTGTCTAAACGTTTTCACAAGCTTTGCTTATTCCAGGCTTATACATACCAATCTTTTGTCTTTTTCAGATATATCTATTGTTTGCATAATACCTTTTTCAACAGTCTTTGAACATACACATTTATATCTCTCCCATTTACATCCTTATCAGAATTATTTATAAATGTTAGCAGAATGTTTACTTAAACCTCCCTTACTTCTTGGAGCATAATTTTTTTCAGAGCCTTTAACCATCTCTTTTTCTCTGAATTTTCTGAAAGATTTTTATGTAAAATTAGAGTTGTTATTTGCCATCGAGTCAATTCTGACTCATAGCGACCCTGTAAGGACAGAGTAGAACTGTCCCATAGGGTTTCCTAGGCTGTAATCTTCATGGGAGCAGATCGCCAGGTCTCTTTTCTTCCATGGGGTAGCTGGTGGGTTCAAACAGCCAACCTTTCAGTTAGTGGCCAACTGCTGAACCATTGCACCACCAGGGATCTGCAGCGTATATGGTCTAATTATGTGAACTCTTCATTTTTTTTCCACAGTCTCTGTGATAGAAACATGGTTTTTCCCATGTTTTCAATTACTTTCATTTCACTAATTAGTTCATTTATCGTTGGTGAATATTAAGACTATAGTAACAGGTTCCTTCACTGCTTCTTCTGAATCAGGAAGGATAAAATCATACTCTTCAATGTGATTGTGTTTGTGTGCAAAAGCATACACAGTCAATGTTCAGGAACATCACAATCAATAGATTCATGACTTATAAAAAATAGCTTCGGTTTTTAATTTCATTGTTTCTTATGAAAGTGTCTGAATTTCTAAATTTGGCAAAGATCTCTTAACAGTGGAATTTTAATATTACATAGTTTTAGATTGTCTTACACAGTAATTAACTCTCAACTGTGTTCTGAAAAAAATGATTTCCATTCACTCGCACACATAAAGAAAGATGGATTTAATTTTTGCTTTGTGATATTATGAACGTATCTGCATGCTCCATTTGAATAACTGTTTTCTTAGAATTGTTGCAGTACAATATTTCTGTAAGGGAGCACACAATTTCTGTTGTTAACTAGCTACAATTTGTTTTCAAGTAATGCAACTCGTCCCTCATGCCAACCTCTTACTTGATGCTGAGGTATAAAACAGCATGTATAACATCCACCATTATGAATTTTGTTTTGACATTGCAAAATCAAGGCCAGCTCTTGAGGGTATTAGTCACTTAAACAAACACTCATTAGGAACTGACATGCATGGTGTATTGGTCCAGGCAGGAGGTTGGAGTGCTGCGTAGCTATAGAGGTGACTAAAACAAAGCGAGTCACTCTTCCCAAGGAGCTCACGTTCAAATAGGAATGAGATATGGTTACTAGTTGAATGAATTATACATAAATCCATATATGCAACTAATCATATAATTACAAGCGTCAAATAAAGGGACTAATGGGCCATGCTAGTGCACAAATGAAAATGCACTAACATTCTCGTTCATATTTATTCAACATCAAGTGATATCCTATCTTCTTTAAAAAAAAAATATTGCAAGTATCTGTAGCTATGAAGCTGACTAGAAGCAGAGTTGAAACTTGAAGTTGTAAGGTTCCTCTGACATCTGTCAAATCTGGTATCAGGAAATAGAAGGCTGTTTATTTGGGCAGCATCTGTGTTTTCAACCTGGTCTTGACAAAGTCGTAAAAGATAAACCTTTTTTTGTCCAAGTCTATCCCACGTGAAAAATTCCTTAAGATGTTAAAAAGGTTTGTATAACACTGTAGGCCCTCTTGCTATCACAGTGGTTTTAGTGATTTTTTTTTTAGTTAGTTTGGACTCATGTTTATAGTATGTGCAAAAAAATATTCTTTTTTGTAGTCATAAGTATGAGAATAACAATTAGACATCCAAGTGGAAATGTCCAGTAAGTAAGAAGTTGGATACACAAATGTAGATTTAAGGTATAAGACAGAGTAGAGCTGTCCCATAGGGTTTCCAAGGAGTGGCTGGTGGATTTGAACTACTAACCTTTTGGTTAGCAGCCAGTCTCTTAACCACTGTACCACCAGGGCTCCATATATTTGGTAGTCATGACTATTTAAACAGTACTTAATTCATGCAATTGGATAGAATCAAAGTCTGAGCATAGTTTCCTCCAGAAAATAGTCTGAGACCAGGGCTTGATGGGCAAGCAGTTTATTTAAGAGGTAGTCCCAGGCAACAGAAAAAAAGACAATGAAAATAAAACAGAAAAGGAGGAAAAGCCAATACATTCATATATTATCAAGTTAATCACTGGCTTAGTCCATCAGAGCTTGATGCCACTAGAACTTTCTAAAAATTATTTAAAAGGCTTCTCAGTATTGCCTCACCTGAGGATTGACCTGCAGAAATATTTATCCTTCAGCTCCTGTGCACCAGTGGCTGAGGATTAGTCCAGGGGAGTTTAATTTGCCAAGACTGCCAGGCTGAGCTTGAGTGTTTGGTAAGCAGATCCCCTTGCCAACTTTATGAGAAGTCTCAGGGCAGGAAGCAAAGATGAGGTGAGTGCTGCCACAGGAAGTGAGTAGAAGCCCGCCCGGAATGCTTTGCCAGAGTCATGGCTGGAATCAGAAGTGAGGTTGAAATGAAGTAATGTAGACCATCAGAGGCCTCCAAGAAGTAAGAGGTGTAAGGACAGAACCTGGAGATCTCCAATGTTTAGATGCTGGATCAAGAACACCCAGCATAGGAAACTGAGGAGCAGCCAGGGGTATAGAAAGAAAAGGGTTTCCCATCCTGTGCCAGGCGAGGATATGAGGAGACTTTGAAACAGGGCAAGAGAATTCTGATATCTGAAAATGGAACCTTGATGGGCACTTGAGCAGAGGTTGATGTGATGAATGTTGTGTCAGATAGCATTTCTGATTGAATTTAGAATGCTTTAACAAATGTCTTATCATCAATTCAATATGAATTGACGCTTCCAATGATGTGCTTTTGTTTTAATAGCTTCATCCATTGTGCTTGTTTCTTAATTCAGATTTTTAAAAATTTTGATTGTCACCACCTTATCATTCAGAAAGAGGTACCCATCTATCATTCAGTTAGTCATCTGCCTGGTTGAAGTAATGCAAAATATAATATCGAAGTCAAAAAACCAAAGATGTTAGCTTTTCCTTCTTGCTGTTGTTACTATACTATCTGTCCTCCTATCTATCAGTTTATCTATCTACTATGTATATACCCTCCAGATCATCACCACCTGTGAATATTCCCGAATATACAGCTGGTCACGCTTCAAATTAGGAGCTAAAGTAGAAAGAACCAAAGAAAACGTACAAGGTCCAGCAGTGTTCATGCAGCAGCCCCCATTCAAATACAAGTCTAAGAATAAACTTGACTAAAAAGCAGGCAGAAACTTCATAATAAAAATTATAAAACTTCTAGAGACACAAAAGAACACAGAAATGAAAGAAAAGGAACATCTGTGTTTGCTGTATCAGGTAGGATGTTGACAGGAATCAGAAGTAAGAGTGGATTAACCAGTAAGTAACATATGCACAGGCTTACTTGTGTTCATTTACTAATCTGTAATGCACAATGGTACCTGTTTTTCAAGGTGAGATTGTGTGCTACAGATTAGCAAGTAAACAAAAGTAAGCCTGTGCATACCTTGCTTATTAGGTAATCTGTCCCTGATCAGAGGCACATTTAAAGGGGTAGCTGAAAGGACTGTTTACAGGGAAAGGAAAAGCAGGTGGATACATGGGGTTAGCAACCATGGGAGCCATTACCTCCATGGGCCTGAAAGTTCAAGAGGAAGAGCAGTTATGTGAACCCAGAGAGAGCTGCAGGGAGAGCTTCCCAATGAACGGCTGAGGGCTGTAGCACTGCCATGAAGTCACCTGAGAGAGAGGGAAAATAGGGAGAAACCAGACCTCACTCTCTGCTTGACCTCTGATGCCCTGCCAGCATCTTTCATTGGCTATACCCAATTGAAGTGAGCTACATCCATTAATGTGGTCCATAAAATTCAGCCTCCCAGGGCATATAACAAGGGTAAAGAAGGAGGAAGATTATATCTGGGGAGGCAAATGGAGAATAACCAGCACAAACAGACTGAATCTTGTAAATTTTATAAATTAATCACAAATTGATCTCTAAATATAACAATCTTAATGAAGTCCAGTGAATTTTTTTAACTTGAAAAAAAATGACTTTAAAATTAATCTAGAATAATAAACATAGGATATGAACAGCTTGGATAATTCTAAAATAAATGACTAATGGTGTATAGGGGCTATTTGTTCTACAAGATATAAAAGGTATTATATTGCTACCTAACAAAATTAGTTTGATGTTGGTGGGAGAACAAACAGATAAATTTATTTGATAAGATAAACAATACAACCCTAAATTCAAGTATACAGTAAAATTATGGCATTTAAATTGAAGGAGAAGTAATCAAATAATAAGTATCACTAGGACAGCTAGATACAGTCATGAAGAATAATTAATAAACATGGCTTTTGCTTTATGCTTTATGCCAAAATAAACTACATATAAAGATTAAAATGTATTAGACAATATAAATTTATAAAAATATATACACTAAGATATAAAATTAAATTTTAAAAATTTATATTTTATAATACATTTGTTGTTGTTGTTAGGTGCCTTCGAGTCAGTTTCAACTCATAGTGACCCTACATACAACAGAATGAAACACTGCCTGGTCCTGCGCCATCCTCACAATCATTATGCTTGAGCCCATTGTTGCAGCCACTGTGTCAATCTATCTTGTTGAGGGTCTTCCTCTTTCTTGCTGACCCTCTACAATACATTTGTAAATTTGTGAAAATCTATACACTATGATATAAAATCTCCATGCATCTGTAAGTTTGTCATACTGTGGGGATTTGTGTGTTGCTGTGATGCTGGAAGCTATGCCACCAGAATCAAATACCAGCAGGGTTACCCATGGTGGAGAGGTTTCAGCTGAGCTTCCAGACTAAGACAGACTAAGAGGAAGGAACTGGCAGTCTACTTCTGAAAAAGAATTAGCCAGTGAAAATCTTATGACTAGCAGTGGAACATTGTCTGATATAGTGCCAGAAGATGAGCCCCTCAGGTTGAAAGGCAGTCAAAAGATGACTGGGGAAGAGTTGCCACCTCAAAGTAGAGTCAACCTTAATGACATGGATGAAGTCAAGCTTTTGAGACCTTCATTTGCTGATGTGGCATGACTCAAAATGAGAAGAAATAGCTGCAAACATCCCTTAATAACTGGAACGTGGAATGTCAGAAGTATGAATCTAGGAAAATTGGAAATCACCAAAAATGAAATGGAAACTGTAAACATTGATGTCCTAGGCATTAGTGAGTTGAAATTGGACTGGTATTGGCCATTTTGAATCAGATAATCATATGGTCTACTGTGATGGTTAAGATTGTATGTCAACTTGGCTGGGCCATGATTCTTGGTGTTTATACGTGATCACTCCCATGATTGAATATGCTGTGAGTAGCCAACCAGATGGAAGAGAGCTTCCTTGGGGATGTGGCCTGCATCTGAGTATAATCAGATGTTCTGGCTTTTTGCTCACTCTGGATCCTGCAGTTGATTCCTGTTCTTCTGACTGCTGGTTCTTTGGACTTGAGCTGTCAGTTTATCTGCCAAACTTGAGATTAACTGATCTTCACATCCTCTGAACCGAGCCCTGCTCTCTGACCTGCCAATCTTGGGTTCGCCAGCCCCCACAGCTAAGTGAATCAGCAGAAACCTTGTGGTCTTGCCTGCTGATCTTGGAATTCGTTGACCTTCACAGCCTGTGAGCGGGAGCCCTGCTCTCCAACCTGCCGATCTTAGGCTCTCCAGCTTCTGCTGCTGTGTGAATTGGGAGAGGCCTCTACCCGGATTCACAGACTTGGGACATTCTAGCTTCTACAATCATGTGAGCTGTTTCCTTGATATAAATCTCTCTATATATATACTTATATGCTTTACTGGTTTTCTTCTATAGAGAACCCAGTCTAAGACATCTATTATGCTGGGAATAACAACTTGAAGAGGAATGCTATTGCATGCATCATCAAAAAGAACTTATCACCATCTATCTTGAAGTACAACACTGTCTCTTATAGGATACTAACCATATGGCTACATGAGAAACCAGTTTAATATGCCTATTATTCAAATTTACACACCAGCTACTAAAGCCAAAGAGAAAGAAATTGAAGATTTTTACCAACTTCTGCAGTCTGAAACTGATCAAACATACAATCAGGATGAATTGTTAATTACTGGTGATTGGAATTCAAAAACTGGAAACAAAGAAGGATCGGTAGTTGAAAAATATGGCCTTGGTGATAGAAATGATGCCAGAGATCACATGAAAGAATTTTCCCAAAAGAATAAACAAATCTGTCTTGCAAGAAGTACGGCCAGAATGATCCTTAGAAGCTAAGATGGCAAGATAAGTCTCACATACTTTGGACAAGTTATCAGGAGGGATCAGTCCCTGGAGAAGGAGATCATGCTTGGTAAAGTAGAGGGTCAGCGAAAAAAAGGAAGACCCTCAACAAGATGGATTCACACTGTGGCTATGACAATGGGCTCAAGCATAAGAATGATTGTGAGGATGGTGCAGGACAGGGCAGTGCTTTGTTCTGTTGTACATAGGGTCGCTATAAGTCAAAACTGACTCAATGGTACCTAATAACAACAACAATGATATAAAAAATCATATAAAATATAAATAAATTATATTAAAATCTTGGCATGGAGATGAAATTACTCTGTATATCGTCTAACCCAATCCATCATTTTATACCTAGCACCTTTCTAGGTACGTTGCATGGGTTCATTAAACAGCAGGTGAGTAAAAGAAGAATCAAAGCCAGAGCACAGCAGGAGAGAAATGGGTAGAGGGAGTTGTCATTTAGGAAACATTGAATTTCTGTCTATGGTAAGGGAGGTTGGTAATGGTTGCACAACATCATTAATGTAATTGATATCACTAAATTGTACATGTGATAAACATTGAATAGCAAATGTTGTGTTATATATATTTTTAAAACAGGTAAAAAAACAAGCCAGAGCACATAAAGGTAAAAATTTATAGATCTGTAGCAGAAAAAATTTATGTTGCTAGAGGGTCAAAATCAAAATAAATGTTGCAACATGCAAATCAGTAAAATTAGAAATGGATAATTACAATATATTTGACTTACAAAAAACATTATTTTCAAAATATAAAAATATATTAGAAATCAATGACAGAAAGATAAATACTCCAATAGAAAAATTGACAAAGTATGAATAAAGAATTCAATCAGAAAAAAAATTAAACAATTAAAAGCAAATTTAAAATTTGAATACCATTAGTAATCAAAGAAATACAAGCTATGTTTACAGTGAAATATCATTTGAGTATCACATTGATAAAAATTCAAGATTGATCATGTTCAGTGTGGGTGAGAATATGGGAAAAACTTCTAAAACACAGTTGGCTAGAGTGTTTAATGACTAAAACTTTCTAAGGTTTGACAATGTGTCGTACTGTGGTGGCTTGCTTCTTGCTGTGATGTTAGAAGCTATGCCACCAGATTCAAATACCAACAGGGTCCGCCATGGTGGACAGGTTTCTGCTGAGCTTCCAGACTAAGACAGACTAGAAAGAAGGACCTGGTGGTCTACTTCTGGAAAGATTTAGCCAGTGAAAACATTATGAATAGCAGTGGAACATCGTCTGATATAGTGCCAGAAGATGAGCCCTCAGGTTGGAAGGCACTCAAACGACAACTGGGGAAGAGCTGCTTCCTCAAAGTAGAGCTGACCTTAATGATGTGGATGGAGTCAAGCTTTTGAGACCTTCATTTGCTGATGTAGCATGACTCAAAATGAGAAGAAACAGCTGCAAACATCCATTAGTAATCAGAATGTGGAATGTACGAAGTATGAATCTAGGAAAATTGGAAATTGTTGAAAATGAAATGGAACACATAAACATTGATATCCTACATATTACTGAGTTGAATTGAACTGGTATCGGACATTTTGAATTGGACAATCATATGATCTACTATGCCAGGAATGATAACTTGAAGAGGAATGGTATTGCATTCATCGTCCAAAAGAACTTTTCAAGATCTATCCCTGAAGTACAAAGCTGTCAGTGATGGGATACTATCCATACACCTACAAGGAAGACCAGTTAATAAGACTATTATTCAAATTTACACACCAAGCAGTAAGGCCAAAGAGGAAGAAATTGAAGATTTTTACCAACTTCTGCAGTATGAAATTGATCTAACATGCAGTCAGGATGCATTGATAATTACTGGTGATTGGAATGCAAAGTTGGAACAAAGAAGGTTCGGTAGTTGGAAAATATGGCCTTGGTGATAGAAATGTTGCTGGAGATCACATGATAGATTTTTGCAAGAACAATGACTTCTTCATTGCAAATATCTTTTTTAACAACATAAACGGTGACTATACAAGTGGACCTTGCCTGATGGAATACACAGAAATCAAATTGACTACATCTGCAGGAGGACAAAATGGAAAAGCTCAATATCATCAGTCAGAACAAGACCAGGGGCCGACTGTGAAACAGACCATCAATTGCTTCTATGCAAGTTCGAGTTGAAACTGCAGAAAATTAGAACAAGTCCATGAGAGCCAAAGTACAGCCTTGTGTATATCCCACCTGAATTTAGAGGCCATCTGAAGAATAGATTTGATGCATTGAATGGTAATGACTGAAGACCAGACAAGTTGTGGAATGACATCAAGGACATCATACATGAAGAAACCAAGAGGTCATTAAAACAACATAAAAGAAAGAAAAGACCAAAATGGATGTCAGAAGAGACTCTGAAAAATGCTCTTGAACGTCGAATAGCTAAAGGAAAGGAAGAAATGAAGTAAAAGAGCTGAACAGAAGGTTTCAAAGGGTGGCTCAAGAAGACAAAGTAAAGTACTATCATGACATGTGCAAAGATCTGGAGTTACAAAATCAAAAAGGAAGAATATGTTTTGGCATTTCTCAAGCAGAAAGAACTGAAGAAAAAATTCAAGCCTTGAGGTGCAATATTGAAGCATTCTATGGGGAAAATATTAAACGACACAGGAAGCATCAAAAGAAAATGGGAAGAATACACAGAGTCACTGTACCAAAACGAACTGGTGGATGTTCATCCATTTCTAGAGGTAACATACGATCATGAAATGATAATACTGAAGGAAGAAGTCCAAGCTGCACTGAAAACATTGGTGAAAAAAAGGCTCCAGGAATTGACAGAATACTAATTGAGATGTTTCAACAAACAGATGAAGCACTGGAAGTGCTCACTCGTCTATGCCAAGAAATTTGGAAGACAGTTACCTGGCCAACCAACTGGAAGAGATCCATATTTATGCCTATTCCCAAGAAGGGTGATCCAACTGAATTCAGAAATTATTGAACAATATCATTAATATCACACAAAAATAAAATTTTACTGAAGATCATTCAAAGGCAAGTGCAGCAGTATATCCACAGGGAACTGCCAGAAGTTCAAGCCAGATTCAGAATAGGACATGGAACCAAGGATATAATTGCTGATGTCAGATGGATCCTGGTTGAAAGCAGAGAATACCAAAAAAATGTTTACTTGTGTTTTATTGGCTATGCAGAAGCATTCGACTGTGTGGATCATAACAAATTATGGATCACATTGCAAAGGATGGGAATTCCAGAACATATCATTGTGCTCTTGAGGAACCTGTACATAAATCAAGAGACAGTTGTTCGGACAGAACAAGGGGTTATTGTGTGGTTTAAAATCAGGAAAAGTGTGCATCAGGGTTGTAACCTTTCACCATACTTATTCAATCTATATGCTGGGCAAATACTCTGAGAAGCTGGGCTATATGAAGAAGACTGGGCAACAGTATTGGAGGAAGACTCATTACCAACCCGTGTTATGCAGTTGACACAACCTTGCTTGCTGAAAGTGAAGAGGACTTGAAGCACTTACTGATGAGAACCTTGCTTGCTGAAAGTGAAGAGGACTTGAAGCACTTACTGATGAAGATCAAAGACTATAGCTTTCAGTATGGATTACACCTCAAAAGAAAACAAAAATCCTCACAAATGGACCAATAAGCAACATCATGATAAACAGAGAAAAGATTGAAGTTGTTAAGGATTTCATTTTACTTGGATCCACAATCAATGCCCTTGGAAGCAGCAGTCAAGAAACCAAAAGACATATTGCATTGGGCAAATCTGCTGCAAAAGACCTCTTTAAAGTGTTAGAAAGCACATATGTCCCTTTGAGAACTATAGTGAGCCTGACCCAAGCCATGGTGCTTTCAGTTGCCTCATAGGCGCATGAAAGCTGGATGATGAATAAGGAAGACCGAAATAGAATTGAAGTCTTTGAATTGTGGTGTTGGTGAAGAATACTGAATATACCATGGACTGCCAAAAGAATGAACAATCTGTCTTGGAAGAAGTACAACCAGGATGCTCCTTAGAGGCAAGGATGGTGAGACTACATCTCACATACTTTCGACATGTTATTAGAGGGGATCAGTCCCTGGAGAAAGACATCATGCTTGGTAAAGTATAGGGTCAGCAAAAAAAGAGGAAGGCCCAAAAAAAAAAAAAAAAAAAAGAGGAAGACCCTCAACAAGATGGATTGACACAGTGGCTGCAACAATGGTCTCAAGCATAACAACGATTGTGAGCATGGCGCAGGACCGGGCAGTGTTTCGTTGGTTTTTCATAGGGTCACTATGAGTCAGAACTGACTCAATAGCAGCTAACAACAACAAGAAGGACCTGAAAATGCTTCCTATTATTAGAAAAAAAATGCTAAAAATTCTAGATAAACTATAACAAAAAAATATATTCTTTAAATTCAAAATTGAGTTGTAAGAAAGGTAGGAGTAGCTCCAGGAGCCAAAGTGTAGCAAGAATCGAAAGCCGTAGCAGTAAGCCAATAAGCCTGGGCTCTGGGTGCTGGGAGAGGGAGTGGGTTGTTGGGCTTGGTAATGAAGGGAATTAGCTTTTAGTGCCCATAAAAGGAAAGGAGACAAAGCCCTCTCACACAGGGTGGGTTATAAGGATTGAAACATCTACAAATTCTAAATTCTCCTGAATTGATTGTAACTTTCAAATTGTGAATTGATTGTGAAATTTCCCCTGAATTGATTAAAACATAGACCCTCGTATTCAGGAATTGCAATGAGTTCCAAATTCATAACTTATTTCTTTAAAAAATAAGAAATTTTAAAAAGATCTGAATCAATATATAGCAAAATAACAAGATTTGATAAACAGGATTTGACAAACTGGCTGGTGAGTACATGGAGGTTCAGTGTTATTATTCTCTATAAATTTTTGTAAGTTTGCAGTATTTCTGAAAAGGAAAGAAAGGAAAAGAAGATTCCGTTTAGTTCTTTTCTCGCTGGGCAGTTTTGTCAGGGCATCAACTCTAGCCACTGTTTGCAGAGTCCTCTTACTCTTTGTGAAGTCAAAGCATTTAAACTCCAATGAATAATTCAATAAAGCAACTTTGGCATAGAAACCAGATGAAACATCCACCTACTAGTTATGTTTCATTTTGACCAGTCACCCTCCATAAGTCTAAGGTCCCCTTTGTGCAAAAAAAATGACAGTAATCAACCTCACTGTGGGAATTAAATATGAAAAAATGTGTATTCAAATACTTTGTAAACTCTAATGAGCTGCCCAAAGGTCATGTGCACAGTGGGTAAGGGGGCAAGTCCTATGTCAGAAGGCCCAGGTTTTACTGTCGTTTGTGCCACTTTCAAGCTCTCTGATCTTAGCCGATATATTTGATCCCATGGTGCCTCAATTTCTTAACCTTAATCCAAAAATAATTATACAATCTGCCTTGCATACATTTTTTGTGAAAATTAAACAAAATAATGTATATAAACTCAATGCATAGTACATAGTAGAAAAAATAAATTATTTTTGCAGTTAAATATTGTGATGCAACAATTTTTATAAATAAAAAAGATGCCTAAAATCAGAACATTTACAGGCATTGGCTCTATATCCTTTTGTTTATTGAAGAAGAGCTTTCTATATGGAATTGGCTAAAACCGAAGGTTATATTTTAGTCGGTTCTTTAGTTTTATAAACTTATTTTAAAATGAAAAGGAGACAGTGTAAGAATATTGTCAGGCTTGGAACTGCGGTTAATTCTCTGAATTAGAATCTTTGTACTAAGAATATGAAGCATAGACTAGATACATTTTCTGTACTTTTTATTGTGCAAGAAAATAAAACTGTGTCAGTAAACTAATGAAAAGAGAACAAAGGACAGAGATTAAAAGATGGATCTAGTGTTACAAATTTAAAATTTCCTCTCTGAGGCTATTTTTCAATCTATTTACCCTTGTAATTAAACAGAAAATCTCTCTTTTTCCTGCTATATTTTAGTACTGGAGTTTAGAACTTCTATAGGACATCATACGCAATATCATGATAAATGGAGAAAAGATTGAAGTTGTCAAGGATTTAATTTTACGTGGATTCACAATCAA
>NW_004443938.1:17431603-17433198 GCF_000243295.1 Trichechus manatus latirostris | reverse complement strand
GGTTAAGCAGTTCACTGCTAACCAAAATGTCAGCGGTTTGGACCCACCCGCTGTTCTGCAGTAGCAAGATACAGCAGTCTGCTTCTGTAAAAATTACAGCCTTGGAAACCCTATGGGACAGTTCTACTCTGTTCTACAGGGTAGCTATCAGTCAGAATCAACTCAGTGGCAATGGGTTTGGGTGTTTTTTCTTTTTTGGTGTTGCAAAAATACAGTGCTTGCTGCTAACCGAAAAGTTAGTGCTTCAAACACACCCAGTAGCTCCACAGAAGAAAGACTAACAATCTTCTCCGATAAAGATTACAGCCTAGAAAACTCTATGGGACAGTTCAGCTCTGTCATATAGGGTCATTTTGAATCTACTCAACAGACACCCAACAATAAGCTGAATAATGACCCTCTCCAAAGATATTCACTTCTTAATCCCTAGAACCTGTGGATATGTTACCTACCTTGCATTGAGAAAGGGAGTTTGTAGCTACGATTAATTTAAAGATCTTGAGATGGGAAGATTATCCAGGTGGACACAATGTAACCAGAGTCTTATAAGAGTGAGGCAGGAGGTTTAGAGAGAAAAAGGTTTTGTAGAGCTCAAAATCATGACTTCTGAACCAAATATGTTGAAGAGTTAAAAACACAAAGTCTGTTGAAAATTAAAAACAAGAGAGTTTTGACTGAGGATAAAGAGCAGCTATGGCCACAGAGCAGCCATAGCTGGGGAAACACAAAGCAAGGTGCTAAATGCTGTTTGCTGAGTTTTCCCAAGGGGTAGGATTTTTACACTTTTATGCAGGATTGGTTGACATTTTGAAAACAGTTACAGGATATGGTTAATGTTGTAAAATAGTTACAGAATGATGACGAGTCCTGGTCATAAGACCTTTACATATGATTACTCACAGGAGTACATTACATATATGAACACATCTTCCTGGGGGTGGGTCTTAGCACAAACAATCTTAAGTAACACATGGTCTTATGTATGTACTTTCTGAGAAGAAAATAATTTTAAGCAAAACATGATTTCATCGCATACTTTCTGAGAAGAAAGATAATCTTAAGCAAACTATAGCTTATCATATATTTCCTGGAACACTTTCTCCTGGCTGAAGTATAGTCATATTCTTGCTGCCCATCTTCTGCTACTTGTGAAACTAGTATAGAGGTCATTTTTAAATACAGTGTAAAAAGACGAACAAAAATAAAATGGAGTTTTGGCCTACTCCTTTGTCAGCCTCTTCAGTAATGCTAAACACCTTAAAATTCTGTGTACTCTATATTGGCGAAGTACAACGCTGTCAGTGATAGGATAATATCCATATGCCTTCAAGGAAGACCAGTTAATATGACTATTGACTATCGGTCAAATTTACCTACCAACCACTAAGGCCTAAGAGGAAGAAACTGAAGATTTTTAACAGCTTCTGCAGTCTGGAATTGATAGAACATGCAATCAGGATGCATTGATAGATATTGGTGATTGGAATGTGAAAATTGGAAACAAAGAAGGATCGGTAGTTGGAAAATATGGCCTTGGTGATAGAAACAATGCAGAATTTTGCAAGACCAATGGCTTCTTAGTTGCAAATACCTTT
>NW_004443938.1:17428476-17430463 GCF_000243295.1 Trichechus manatus latirostris | reverse complement strand
CAACTGGTACTGGTACTGGTGAATGTGCAATATAATTATGTGTATGAGAAATCTTTGTAAACCATAAAGTGCTAAACCAATTTTAGCTCTTAGTGTGAAGAATACTGTCTTCTTCCTGTCTGTCCGTATTGGCGCCCAGGTTAAAAAGTCAAGAATCAACAACTTGGAGAGCACTTTAGCAGCATCCAATGACCTAGAAGGCACTCTTCCTTTCCAGATGTACTGATCACAGATATATCATAAAGAATGTGGGCACCAGGGGCCCTAAATTAGTCTAGATTGGGGCCTGGAGGGTGGGTCAGATTAGGCGAAAGTGTAGACTGTGCTAATGTAGCAGGATAAACGTATGTTTATGCCAAACTTCGCTTCTTCAGTCCCATCTGTTCTTAGCCTCCCGGTGAATGATCATATTCTGGAAGCAGACAGCTCAGCAATGATCAGTGAAAGCATGAACTCGTGTTGGCAGCAACTGCCTGTACCTTAAATAAGTGCCATTCTGCAGTGTTTACTGTAAAATGGAATTGCCAGACTTCAAAATCTTGTTGATTTGCTTGTACAGCTGAAGTGTTTGTGTATTTAATTATAGCTTTCATGATAATGGCTTGTACCTGAATACATGATGGTCTCAAACACCAAAAAAAGTTTAATTTACAAAAAAAAAGAAAAAAATTCTCAGTTAGCCCCTAGTCTGTTTTCCTAATATATTTGCCCTCTCAATTTAATAAAAAATAAACCAAAAACAGATAACTAAAGAACTCGCATGTGGTTAGTTTACTGATTCCTCTGTATTTTACCTGGTTCCGGGAAACAGAATCAAGGATCTGTAGTTTGAAAGCTGGCTTTTAATGCTGGTCCCTTTTTCAGAGACATGGACTTGACTTCAGAGAAATATTCCAGTTAAGTTTCAATTCTCAGACACCTACAAGAAGGTTTTCCCATTTTCTCTCCTTTGTTTTTCTTCTCCTTCCTAAACCAAAACATCATAAGGAAGGAAGATATCATGGCAGAGATGGTGATGGATGGAGAGGTGGGAGAATCATTTCCATCACTTTAATTCAGGGCTTCGAACCAGGTTGTTCCAGTTCAAATCCCTGCTGAGAATTTGCATCTCCACCAAGATATACCGAATCAGAACATATATTTTAACAAGATCCCGAGGTGATCCTTATGTACAATAAATTTTGAGAACCACTGCTCTACTAGTGATTCTCAGAACTGGTCCCTAACCAGCAGCATTAGCGTTGCCTGGGAACTTGTTAGAAATGCAAATTCTCTTCGAACTCTTTCGAAGCCTTGCTTTAATTTCATTTCACAAGATCTCCTGCAGACCACATGTCAAGTGAAATTGTTCGTCTGGCATTTTCCAGGAAAAACAAAAGTTAGGGTAGATTTTTTGAATTCTTGGTAACCTGTTGCCATTGAATCAATTTCAACTTCTAGTGACCCTATAGGACAGGGCAAAACCAGGCTCATCACAGTTTCCAAGGAGCAGCTGGTGGATTCGAACTGCCAATCTTTTGGTTAGCAGCCAAGCTCTTAACCACTGGGCCACCAAGGCCTCGAACTGTTGGTGGTATCAAGCATACGGACATTGAGAATGAGCACCAAAGTAAATAAATAAATAAAATTTGAAAAAGCATATACTAAAACTTTGACACAAGATTATAGATCATGCATTAAAAAGAAGCTACTCAGATGCTATGGGAGTCATTTCACAAGGAAGGAGCTGAGTGTCCCTGGTGGCTTCTGAGGCTCTTACTGTTTCACTATCTCAGGTCGTTAGTCAACCATAATTTGCACATAGTACAGCCATCATTGGTTCTGCTAACCATTTTGCTCATTGCCAAAGACTCTCAGGCTCTTACTGTGTATCCTTGGACATGATTTTTGCAAGTCAGAATCCAATGAGGTATAGACTCGTCCCAGGAGATCTGACAGCAGATGGCATAAACGTTGCATACTATGAAATCCCTCAGATACTGGTATG
>NW_004443938.1:17424651-17427524 GCF_000243295.1 Trichechus manatus latirostris | reverse complement strand
TACACAGAATTGGTAACACAGATTATAGGATAGCTAAAAACAGTGCATTCTCTATGTCCTGCTTCACTTCTTAAGGAAAGTCAATAGCCTAAGAAATAGTAGAGCGAACTTTGGAATCATACTGTTCACATCAATATTTTACAAAACCAGTCAGTCTTTACAACAGACATTTGTGATTATCCAGATACTCTTGAACTTCCAAGGTGCTTGTTTAGAGTTACAGTTCCAGCACAATGCTCATATTAACCGAGTTCCTCTCCTCCACTATTAAGCAACTAAGCCACCACCTATTTTACCTGTTCCATTCTCATCACATCCAGAGAGTCCTAACTCTTACTACTAAAGATATTTTGCATGGCTCTTCCAAGCTGATCTCAGTTCCAAGTAGTCCTCTAAAATCAAGTCCTTACCCCAATAAGGACTCTTTAAAGCAAGTTCTCAGAAACTTGAAACAACGTCTTAAAAACAATGTTTAAGAAAAATACGTACCTTACCAGAACACTTCCAAACATTAGATACGTGACCATTTGGACAAACAGTGATAGTTTTAATATCTGTAAATTTGTACTCAGAGTGATAAAAAATTCTCTGGGTTAGGATTATACTGGAAATGAGAACACAGTCTACAAAAAAAAAAACAACAAAAAAGCATTCTATTACTAATCTCTTGAATACAAGGATTCTTGGAATTCTCAAATGGTTGACCAACATTTAAAAGAGTTCATCAGCAATAATATTGTTTTTTCAACCTCACAGTCACTGGAAGCAATGCAAGTCGCTGCTGTGATCTTGACTGAGACAGTGTTCTCCTAGAAATGACATGGCATTGTATCTGTTATTGCATACTTACGGCTGATCTGAAATGATAATAACAGTAAACCAAATGCTGCTGATATTTAATTGATATTTTAATTCTAGTAGTTGTACCCTGGAGCATGTGTCAGATTGTGCTTGGCCATGCCTGAGCACTTTAACTATTATGCTATGTGAGTAGTATTACAGTTTTATGCTTGGTCTCTCCTTGAATCAGTCATTTCTCTGTTCCTCAACTTTGCAATGAAAACTAATGAGATGGGCATGATTTTCCACATTCCTAGACTCGTACACAGTGGGAAATCTGAATCTGTGGGCATGCTGGACCTCATAAGCAGTGGAATTAATTTTGGGCTCTCCAGAATTGGATTTGATTATAAGACTCCCCTCTCTTTGGCCAAGTCTACCTCAATGCTGTATATTCTAAAATCTAGAAGGGTATTTAAACAACATCATGATGTGATCTGTTTAGGCCAGAAAAGGACCGAGCCCAGGTTGGGTAGGGGGTCAGATAGGACATTCATGACATCGTAAATTATGTTAATCACTCACCTCTCCTCATCTTTCTTTTTTTCTCTTTGCCCTCTTTATCAAAAGTAAAACATCCTCTTAAAACAAAATGAGCAGCATTCCCATTATCCATAACACAAAATCCACTATGGAAGGCAATATATTATCATAATAAAAATAATTCAGAAGAGGCAAATACTAAAATAATTACCATCTAATCATAGATGTATGTTCATATGTCCCGTAATTAGAAATAGCGCACAGTTCTGTCACCCCCAAAAGTTTCTTCATGCTCCTTTATAATGCATTCCCAAACAACAAACCACTGTAACTATAGATTAGTTTGTGTTTTCTAAAATTTTATATAAATGGAATCATACCACATGCACTCTTTTTGCAAGGGGAGGGAGAGTCTGGCATCTTTCACTCAACATAATGATTTTGAGATTCATCCATGTAGTTACATATATTAAAGCTGTTTCCATTTTATTGTTGAGTACCAATCAATGGTATGGATATACCACAATTTTTTTTATCCATACACCTATTAATAAACATTGAGATTGCTTGCAATATTGGGCTATGACAAATAAAGCTGCTGTGAGCACTCAAGTACAATGCTTTTGGATGTACGTATTTTTGTTTTATTAGCAAGTCAATTTTTAAAGGTATGAATCATTATTAATTAACCTAAAGTTAATTGAAAGTTAATTGCCTACTTTAGTGTAATTCACTCTCTCACTTCCCAAAGGTGATGACTACCTGGTTTGGTAGCTATATAATCTAATTTTTTTTACAATTTTTCTAACTGTATAGACTGACTAACAATATAGTTTTTGGAACATTTTTGGTCTACATAAATGATACCTGACAGACAGAGTATTCTTTAACTTACATTATTCACTCAACAATATTTTCAAGATGTATCCATGTTGATAAGTATTAATCTAGCCCTTTGCTACTAGTGCATCCATAACTCCTAGGATCCTGTCAGAAATGCAGAATCTCAGACTCCATCCCAGATCTTCTGAATGGGAATATATATTTTAACAGGAACCCCAGGTGATTTATACACTGGTTAAAATTTGAGAAGTAATAACATAGCCTATTTATTTAACTAATGTATAATAGTCTGCTATAAGAATATATCGTAATTTATTTACTGTTTCCATTTTTTTTTGCCGTCAAAAAATTCAGTTTTTGTTATCTTTCTCCATATCTCCTTGTTCGCTAGTGTGAGAAAATCCCTTGCAAGTACTTAGAAGTGGAATGACTCCTTTTTTTTTTTTTAGTAAACGTTTTGAACTTTATCAGCTGTTACAAAATTGCTCCCCAAAGTAGGTGTGTTGATTTTGACCCCATCAACAATTCATTTGTATTTCCAGCTCCTCACGTCCTGGCAAATACTTGGTATTATCAGATTTGTAAAGTTTTACCCTTCAGATCATCATGAAAGACTGTCTCATTGTTATTTTAACTTTAATTTACCTAATTACTAACGTCCAGTATGATTTCATATGTTTATTGTTCATTCTTATTTTCCCTAAAGT
>NW_004443938.1:17416747-17418514 GCF_000243295.1 Trichechus manatus latirostris | reverse complement strand
AAGTATAAAATAAGCAATTATTAAAAAAGGAGTTAAATAAATTTTAAACAAATTTAGATTCTTATTAACCGAGTCCAATATTCAGAGTGCAAATTATTTTTTTACTTCTGACAATGTGTTTTTCTTAAGATTAGGAGTAAGTGTGGCTCAGCCTCTCATATCTCAGAACTGCCATACTGAAGGTTGGTTGGACTCAAAGTCAGAATATCATAAAGAAAATTCCTAATAGTCTTTAATTAAACAGGCAAAATATTTTCAGCAAATAATCTTAACTCTTAAAATTCCCAGGCTACTGAGACTGAATCAACTCTGACAGGTACTTTCACTTGGAAAAAATAGAAGTTGTCATATTAAAAAATTTGTATATAAACCCGTTGCTGTCGAGTCAATTCCAACTCATTGCGACCATACAGGACAGGGTAGAACTGCCCGCATAGGGTTTCCAAGGAGCAGCTGGTGGATTCGAACTGCCAACCTTTTGGTTAGCAGCTGAGCTCTTAACTCTCTCTTTCTCTCTCTCTCTATATATATATGTTGTTAGCTATATATATATATGTTGGTGCATATATAACTGGTGGTGCGTGGCTCATAAAGAGCTTGGAAACCCTGTCTTGTAGGATTGCTATGAGTCAGAATTGATGGCAATGGGTTAACGGTATATAAATATGAATGATATAAGCAAAGTAGTTTTAGACTTTGGTAGTCTTATCCTGACTAGAGAATATTGAAAACTAAAGAGCCACACATTTTCTCTGAAAACTCACTCACACATATGTTATCGTGTTTTTTCTGTGGCATCTGCATACTAGGTTAAGAAGACGAAGTATATTGATATAAAAATGAAGGTGAGTCTTTCCTTCCATGGTTGAATGAGAGAGAGAGAAGAGAGAATCCATGTAAGCAACAACTTCAAACCACCATCAGGAAATAATGAAGGGTGGTGGTGGTTGTTGTTGTCGTGTGCTGTGGAGTCGATTCTGAATCAATGTTTATCTGAAAGCAAATCAGTAAATAAAATACATGAAGTAGTATTGGATTTATAACCTAAAACATAAAATAAATACCCACGAGTCCATACTGATATAAATAAATTACTGAAAAAGTGAATTAGCGCACCTAATCCAGTTTTATCTCCAAGATTTACAAAAATTTTACAAAATTAGAAAAGGTGACAAAATAAAGTGGTTCCTTGGCTTGTTGCTGTCAATGTAGCAGCTATCACCTCACAATGGCTTATGGCAGAGACTTTGGACAGGGCCAGGACTGAGTTTAAAGACCAGTCTTCCTTCTGT
This sequence comes from Trichechus manatus latirostris, assembly GCF_000243295.1. Lineage (NCBI taxonomy): Eukaryota > Metazoa > Chordata > Mammalia > Sirenia > Trichechidae > Trichechus > Trichechus manatus. The sequence goes on along the minus strand of NW_004443938.1, from coordinate 17,417,222 downwards.
GATCAGGCAGATAGTGAAACTCAAAACAGGTGATAGGACAAGATTGCTGGAAGTCTGATAGCATTTTTTTTTCAAGGCACTCTGCTAAGTGTTCTATGTCATTTTATGCTGTACACACAATAAATCCATGAGCACATGACAAAACTGAAGCTCAGAGAGATTGAGAAACTTTCTGAAAGTCATAGAACTTATAACTGACAGAGCCACCTTCCATCAGTAACCTGTTTCTTCCTACCTCCTAAGGGTTGACAATTGTTGTGTTTTATTTCAGTGTGGAGCACCAGGTCAGAAATCTATATGCACATATGTTGCCATCTGGTCAACCTAGTTTTTGTCATAATACCTGCACTATCTTGAACAAATGAGCCTTGTTTTTATCCCCCTCCAGGAATTTCATTGTTCGTGTTTTTAGATGTCTAGTGCCATTAGTAAAAAGGATCAATTTTGTAAGCTCTGGGCACATGGAGAATAAAAT
>NW_004443938.1:17414013-17415165 GCF_000243295.1 Trichechus manatus latirostris | reverse complement strand
TGAGCTGCAGCTTCTAAAAACTTTGTTAACTTTTTATATTTCTGCCTTTCCTAGTTGTTCACTGCTGGGAACTCTTGTGTCTTCTCCGACCCCCAAAATTCTTCCTGCTAACTTTCTTCTGCTGCTGTATTTCCCTTTATTTTTTATTTTTTTTTTTGTGGTTACACAATTATGAGCACTTTTCTCAAAAGTTAACATATATGTGGTAGTATTACTATTTTTCTAAAGATACTACTTTGATAGAGAAATTTACCACTTTCTAGTGATAGGTGTATAATTAAATACATATTTTAACTGGCTACCTACATTTGTGCAAGAATGTTCTATTTGTTTTGATAACCTACAATCATTTAAAGTAGTATTTACTTCCTTTTACTTAGTTATAAAATAATAGTCAATGAGTCAGAGTTTCTCGAGTACCTATGACTGTATAATCTTCCATTTTTACCTCTTGCAAGAGACATGCAAAAAAAAGAAAAAAAAACATTTATTCAACCCATCAATATTTAGAAATATCTATGATAATCATAAAAATTGCACATAAAAATGGTACGAGTTTCAACCTTCAACCTGCATTTCACCTTCCTGGGAATGGCTTTATTTTGTTATTAGTGCTAGATCAGAAAAGATGTCTTAAACAGATTTAATGCTTCATCTCTCTTACTTCCATATGAATATTGAACATTTTTAGTTGCCTCTTCCAGGGCAACTGGAAATTTCACACTTCTGTTACATAGCAGCCCTTCAGTGTGAATAGGATTGGCCACATCCCCAGCTCAGGGCAAAGTTCTGATTGGTCTAAAATAATCCCACTGTGACTGGATAAGCATAGGAAAAGTAATGGAGACCTAAGCTGATCAGTGAATGGCAATTCTTCTGATTAGGAATGGGCACATGATTTTTTTTTTTCCCTCTCCCCAATTAGAGTGAAACTCAGGATTTTTGTTAAAAAATTTTATAGTTTTCTGGAATCCTGTAGTGTTTAGATGTAAAGCAAGGATCATAGCAGATATTTTCATAACATGATGGAAACCAGCCTGAAGATGGATGATGTCAATACACAGATATCATGGCTAAGAGAATTGTGGAGAAATGGAACTATGGGCTTTTTCAAACTGAGACTCTAGCTTGCCCCATATCTGGATGTTTATA
>NW_004443938.1:17407048-17413326 GCF_000243295.1 Trichechus manatus latirostris | reverse complement strand
AGGGCAGGGGCAAAGAACAAACAAACATAGATCCTGCACTTAAAAACCTCAGGGGTCAATAGGGAAAATAATTAAAACAGTTCATTGCAATAGATCTCACCTTTTAGCTAAGAACTCTTTGATACACACCTAAGACTCTTGCTGACTTTACTTTGATCTTTGAAAGCTCTTAAATAAAGTTTTGCAATGATAGGCTGGAGAGGTGAGCAAAATGAAATAGGAGAAGCACTGTGATATCAGCATGACTTTATTTACTAATCAGGGGTAAGGCAAGGAAAGATCAATGCTTTCATCTAAGCAGCTCATTCATTCAATATGGTGCAGAAAGCAGACACATAAAGCTTACAGATGAATGTAAAATTGTTACAAATGATAGTTGCAATGTGCAGATAAGAGGATTTTTAGCCTAGTCATTCATTGAGTTTATGGAACATTTCCCCAAAAAAGTCTCAATTCAACTGAGATCTAAAGAATACACAAGAATTAAGTAAAGATACATATATATATAAAACCCAAATTGAAAACCACCACTAAAAAAAAATTGCTATGGAGCCCAAATCAATATTGCTTTGTGTGTTTTAGAGAAATAAAACAGACTATTACATCACCTTTTTAAAAAAGTAGTGTTGGAATTTAAATTTATGGTAAACATGTATGTTTTAGATAATGTATATCTAATGACTGTTTCAGCTATTTTATGCAATTCATACCAGATCCAGTGTTAATAGTGATCTTGGCTTGATCTTATGTATTCAGATAGTTTATTGTGATTAGAAATCAGGTAACTGAGTCTTTAGGGTATTTTTTTGAAAAGTGCATCCCTTAGTAAAAACCCCAGCTCAACATGTCACGCTGCAAACATCTCTGTTGAAAACATTGCAAAGACTTCACTGTTGTCCTATCACCTTTGTCTGGAAACCAATGATAAGGAAAACAAGGATGAAAGCAGAATCAAAATTCATGCTTTTCTCTTGTTTAAGTAAAGTTTAATGGCTTTTAAAAAATGTTTCTTCAAAAAAAAACACAGATTCATCAAAGTATACCAACGCCTTTCAAGAATTCATTTGAGAAGTTCCATGAATACAGATAAGAAAATAACAAAATTCATATAAATAAAATCCAATCATATAAATATGACTCAAAGTTTCTTAGTAAACTTAGTAAAGTTATGTCTAGAGCTTTTTATTAAATTTTGTCCCTTTTGTTCAATATGGTAGCCACTGGAATAGTGCTTGACACCTAGTAGGCACACAACAAATATTTATTGCCTAAAGCTAAAAAATAAATTAGAATGTCTTCCAGCATCTCTCATGTTTATGTTTGACAAGATAAGTATTTGAAGAAATATTCCTGATAATTCTACAGTCCTCTTCTTCTAATAACATTTTTTCTTCAACCATTGTACCTGTGGGACTAGAAATGATACACTTGAAATCCATCAGTAATCAAAGTACAGGTTTCCATAGAAACCAAATCCAAAATGCCTTCATTTTGCTCTCATGCAGAGACATAACAGCAGACTCAAATTTACTGAAGAGGCTAAATACTGTTCAAATGATTATATGTCCCTTATATGTGCCAAATATATTATGAGGAGTCTAAATTTCACTGATTTTCAGCTGCCTACTTATTTTGGGGTTTGGAGTTCTATTTTTTTGGTATGAAAGTGCTTTATTATTATTGTTACTGTAACTGTTGTGATTACTTTACATGATCATTTAATAATTCTATTTGGTTACTTTTATATGTTTAATTGATATGTGTCAAATAAATCAATTAAGCAACAGTCAAAGCTAAATCAATAAATGAATAATACTTTGAAATCTCATTTTTATAATATTTGTATGTGTGTGACCAACTGAATAGAAGTCCTAGGCCATTTTCATAAAAAAAAAACAGCCAGTTCCCTCTGAAAAAAAATTGTAAAATCTTCACCAGAACTTCCTGGAATTGGCCTGGTTGTGACTTGATCTATTTATTGTATTTAAAACTGGGATCCCCTTTTGTACCCTCAGAAAATACTTGTGCACAGAAATCAATTCTTCAGATTTTCGCAGAACGCCTATGTAAAGCAAGGCTGACAATACCTGTGAGTAAGACGAGCCTTTAGATTTCATTTTATTTGCATATTGGTTTTGTGAAAGGGAGTTAATTTTGAAAGATATGGGAGATTGAGTTGGAATTGTCCTAAGGACTTGCTTGGAGGTCAAAGGACACTTGATACAAGACAAGCAAGTTTTAGCACCATGGCCTCATACTAACCTCCAGAATGCATATATCCTACAGAGCCTAAACAAAAGTATTTTGAACACTTAACCAAATAAATCTTTAAAGTTCCTAGAACTACTCAAGGAAAAATAAGAACTTCGGTGACCTGCCCAACTACAGATCATTCATACACACTTAGTCATTCACGATAACCAATCTGGTCTTCTCGCTCTTCTCTAAATACACCCTTCACTCTTTAACATCCTGCCTTTGCTTTTGTTTAGCTGTTTAATCTGCCTGGAAGATCCTTTCATATAACCATTTAATGATTCAGTACACATGGACCTCATCTGAAAAGCCCACTCCCACACCACTATCAGAAGCTTTTTCCTCTCTCTCCCTTGATAGTCCACAGCCTTTTTAAAAAATATTTTTATGAAGCATTGCCCATAACCTGCCTTATATCAGCTTTTTTCTAAGCATGTCTTGGTCACTAATTTAATGCTATGAAATTCAGTAAAAAATATTCCCTGACCTGAATACAGAGCTTAGAAATAAGACACAAAAATGTAAATAAAGCATATGCTCCAAGTGGATTAGAATGATCTCAGATAGGGGATTGTGGGGGAAAGATGGATAGGTTGTCTTATTAGGTATTGAACGATATTGCCTTGAATTGAAGAAAAACTTTAAGTGGAATAAAAAGAGGGTATTGTATAGTATTTTAAAATATTTGAGCATAACTTCTCTAGATGTAAATGCAGACAGATACCCATGAGGGCCAAGATCAGAAACAGAGACCTCATGAAATGTGAAAGAACTTTATGTTTAGTACTCGGCAGGGGATCAGAATTTGTCTTGTTACCCTGCAGGCGGTGGTCCTTAATAGTTTTGATTCAGAGGACGTTCTGATAATCTACTAAAAGCAAAAGAGCCTGGTCTTTGAAAAGCAGGAATGTATATGTACAAGCTCACACATGCATGCACACACACATGCATATGCACACACACACAGTGTGTATCATTTCAGGCAGTTCATGGCCCCTCTGTCTCTGCCAAAATCCAGAGATCTGATGTTTCAACTGTGCCAACTAAAGAGTCAGCTGGGGAAATGCTCACTGGTTCTATATATGTATGTTTTCTAGAGAGGTAGCTATTTGTTAGTATAAAAAGAATCAGATTTATGATCACAAGACCTAGATTCTCGATCTCTCCTTTCTATGTACCAGCTCTGTGACCTTAGAAAAGTAAATATTATCTCTGCGCTTCCAAGTATAGAGGTACAATTAAAGGGATGATGTATTTACAAGGCCCCTTATAGTGCTAATAACTATGATTCTACCATTCTCAGTGACTCTAATGGGAGCATTAGAAATCAAAGTAGTCCAAAGTGGAAAATAGTTGGCAGGAAGCCCTATGAATTCTTTCAAAATCCAGTAGTGTCAATCACCTCCTCCTTCTATGACAACAGTTGGCCCTGTCCTTAACACAATAGGAAATTTTCCATATCTCTTAGTGTTCTAGCTAGATTAAGCAAGGAAATGAAAATGAATTTAGGGGAGGCAAATATGATAGGGTCATAGAATTGAAAAAAGAACTAGTAAACCAGGACCCTGGTGGTGCAGTATGTAAGCGCTTGTTCGAACCCAACAGCTGCTCCGCAGGAGAAAGATACGGCAATCTGCTTCCGTAAAGATTACAGCCTTGGGAACCCTATGAGGCAGTTCTGCTCGGTCCTATATGGTCACTGTGAGTAGGAATCAACTTGACGGCAACGTGTTTGGATTTTTGGAAGCTAGAGCATCCTTTGGGAAGACAGAGGAGAAACGGAGAGGGTCCTCACCTCACCATGTAGATAGTTGAACTCCAATTATGTCTCCTGGTTTGGAAACCCTGGTGGTGTAGTGGTTAAGAGCTATAGCTGCTAACCAGAAGTTCAGCAGTTTGAATCTACCAGGTGCTCCTTGGAAACTCTATGCAGCAGTTCTACTCTGACCTATAGGGTCACTATGAGTCAGAATCTGCTCGACGGCAACAAGTTTGTTTTTTTTTTTTTTGTTTTTTTGGGAGAGAAGCTTAGATTGGCCTGACTGGGTCACTGCTCACCACCTCTCTGCCTGAGGAGGTCATGGCATCTTTGCTGACTTTCTGTACAAGACTGCTCACAATGGAAGAGGTGGGTCCTTTCCCCAAGGGGGATCTGGGCACTGCTACCAGAAAAGGGGAAAGGCAACCTGGACAAGCAAAACCAACAATCACTTACAGAAACCTCTGGCAATAGAGTCTGTCACCCTCTGAGCCTGGCCTTACATTAGAAGCTATCTGCCGCCAGAACTAACAAAACAGCAGGAATCATGACTGCTGCGTAGCTCATTGTCTCAGTCATCTAGTGCTGCTCTAACAGAAATACCACAAGTGGATGGTTTTTAACAAAGAGAAGTTTATTCTCTCACAGTCCAGTAGGTTACAAGTCCAAATTCAGGGCATCAGCTCCAGGAAATGTCCCTCTGTCTCTGTCGGCTCTGGAGGAAGGTCCTGTGATGCATCAGTCTTCCCTTGGTCTGGGAGCTTCTCTGCGTAGGAACCTCAGGTCCAAAGGACGAGTTCTGCTCCTGGCACTGCTTTCTTGATGGTATGAGGTTCCCATGTGTCTCTGCTCGCTTCTCTCTTTTATATCTCAAAAGAGATTGGATTAAGACACTATCTAATCTTATAGACGTCATCAGTATAACCTCGTCATAGTGATAGAGTTTACAACACAAAAGGAGATCACATATAACCTCATTATAGTGCTAATGTTTACAACACATAAGGAAATCACATCAGATTACACAATCATATACAATAGTAGGAATCATGACCTAGTCAAGTTGACAGACATTTTTGGGGGACACAGTTCAATCCATGGCACTCATCTTAATCTGAAACAGTAGTTTATTTATTTGGACTTGTTAGAGACCCTGTTGCTGTTGTGTCGGTTAGGTGCTATTGAGTTGGTTCTGACTCGTACCACAGAACGAAGCACTGCCTGGTCCTGTGCCATCCTCACAATCTTTGCTTCATTTGAGCCCATTGTTGTAGCCATTGTGTCAAATCGTCTCAGTGAGGATCTTCCTCTCTTTCACTGACCCTCTGCTTTACCAAGAATGATATACTTCTCCAGGGACTGGTCCCTCCTAATATGTCCAGAGTATGTGAGATGAAGTCTCGCCATTCTCGCAGCTAAGGAGCATTCTGGCTGTACTTCTTCCAAGGCAGATTTGTTTGTTCTTCTGGCAGTCTACAGTATATTCAATATTCTTCACCAACACCATAATTCAAAAGCATCAATACTACTTTGGTCTTCCTTAATCACTGTCCAGCTTTCACATGCATATGAGGCAAACGAAAATACCATGGTTTGGGTCAGGCGCACCTTAGTCCTCAAAGTGATATCTTTGCATTTTAACACTTGAAAGAAGTCTTTTGGAGCAGATTTGCCCAATGCAATATGTCATTTGATTTCTTGACTGTTGCTTGCATGGACATTGATTGTGGATCCAAGTAAAATGAAATCCTTGACAACTTCAATCTTTTCTCCATTTATTATGATGTTCCTTACTGGTCCAGTTCTGAGGATTTTTGTTTTCTTTATGTTGAGGTGTAATCTACACTGAAGACTGTAGTCTTTGATCTTCATCAGTAAGTGTTTCAAGTCTTCATTGCTTTCAACAAGCAAGGTTGTGTCATCTGCATATCACAGGTTGTTAATGAGTCTTCCTCCAATCCTGATGCTTCATTCTTCTTCATATAGTCTGTCTTCTCAGATTATTTGCTAAGCATACATATTGAGTAAGTAAGATGAAAGAATACAACCTTGATGCACACCTTTTCTGATTTTAAACCACTCAGTATCCCCTTGTCCTATTCGAACGACTGCCTCTTGGTCTATGTACAGGTTCTGCATGAGCACAATTAAGTGTATTGGAATTCTCATTCTTCACAATGTTATCCGTAATTTGTTATGATCCACATAGTTGAATGCCTTTGCATAGTCAATAAAATACAGGTAAACATCTTTCTGGTAGTCT
>NW_004443938.1:17403930-17405079 GCF_000243295.1 Trichechus manatus latirostris | reverse complement strand
AATCAAGGGAAGGGAAAAGAAAACTAAAAGTAGATAAGGCAGTCTCAGATGTAGGAATAGCCGAAGAAATTTGAAAGGTGGAAATAAAACAATCTATACCAGAAGAGGAAACCCTGGCGGTACAGTGGTGAAGTGCTACAGCTCCTAACCAAAAGGTCAGCTGTTCAAATCCACCAGGTGGTCCTTGGAAACTCTATGGGGCAGTTCTACTCTGTCCTATAGGATCGCTATGAGTTGGAATCAACTCAACGGCAATGGGTTTGGTTGGTTTTTTTGTTGTTGTTGTTTTTTGTTGTTGTTGTTGGTTTTATACAAAAAGAAAACAGCTGGTGCGAGTGCTGAAAGGTAAAAGAATACGTAGGTGTTTTAGATGAATGGGAAAATTTTTTTCAGCATTAAAATTAATAATAATAAAACAGAGGGCTCACAGGTTAAAAAAAAAACAGGCAACTTTAGAATCTAAACCAGTAGAAAACCAGTGACATCGTACAGAGATAACAAAATGGGTCAGCGTATTTGTCCACCACATCCTCAGAAATAAGCAATAGGAATGTGTGGATGAGAAATTCTCCAGTCTAAGCAACTAGGAAGACAGGTAACATAAACTATGTCAAAGTTGTGTCTTCCAAGGATCACACTGGTCTTCTTCTCACGGTAAGTTGCCCCTGAACTTTTCTGGAAGCCCAGGTAACTTCCATGCATCAGTTTTAAAATCGGGATCCTCTAGGGGAGTCCAGAGATAGCACAAGTAAAGTACACTTCTGAAATTAAAGCAACACACAGCTAAATAACTAAAGTACTATCCCTGATAGCTATGCTAAAATATTTATGAAGCAAGAATTCCAAAACAAAGCTGAAGGATATATTAGATGCATATTTGCAGAAAATTTTTCATGTTTACTTGTTATGTTTTTCTGAGACGAATTGAAGGAATAACCCACATCTGATGAAAGATATGAATAATTCAGCTGTGTGCCTGTGAGTTTGAAAGACAAGTTATTTAAAAAATAAAGCTAGACCTTATATTTTTGACAATGGAAGTGTTGATAAGGCAAGTTTAGTGTAAGGATCACAAGTGAATAAGTACCCGGTTTAGTCCAGCATCCCATCATCATAAAAACCAGAGCACACTTCAAGAGGAACCAGGGC
>NW_004443938.1:17401874-17402875 GCF_000243295.1 Trichechus manatus latirostris | reverse complement strand
ATTGTGGCCTGGTACATAATGGAGTGGGCCTCTCTCAGTGATGATGGAAATCTGAAGAAGTCTTTTATGTCTTTAGGCCTGCCAGGCTCAACTCTGAAGATATTTATAGCCACCATCTGGGATAATTTATGCAAAAGTCCTTTGTGACCTCTAAAGTGAAGTAAAATATATGTGAATGATAAAAATATATGTAAATTTAATTTCTGAAATAATTCAGTTCCACGTATGTCATGATTGACTCTGAGTCACTTGTGGTAAGTGCACAAGAATGAGGTGTTTGTTAAGGATGCCCTCAAAGACACAACAGTCTGAGTTAGAGCTTCTTAGTATAATTTAGGCTTGTTCAGTTTAGTTTAATATTTTGTGGTTCTATTCAATAAATATTGAACCACATTTAGTTGTCAAGCTTTGTGCTAAACTCTACCTGGTATTTAAGAGAAACATACCATATAATACCTTTCTACTAAAAGATTAAAATCTTGTCTTGAAAATAATTTTCAAAGCTGCAATAAGCACTTATTGGATATCCATAAAAACTTCCAGGAAGATGCTAAATAAAGGCCTATATTCAAAACATGACCATATTAAAAATGGGAAGTTGTACAACCATCTCCATAATCCAGTTCTAGAACATTCCCACCATGCCAGAAAATATTCCTTGCTCTCATTTTTAATCAATCCCTGCTTGCACCCTCAGCCTTCAGAAATCACTGATCTGCTTTCTCTTCATAGATTTGCCTTTTCTAGACATTTAACGTAAATTGAATCATACAATGTGCGGTCTTCTGCATCTGACTTCTCAGCATAGTGTTTCTTGATATTCATTCATGTTGTAGCAGGAATCAGGGGTCTGTTCTTTTTTATTGCTCAGTAGTATTCCATTGCATGGATATACCACATTTTGTTTGTCCTTTCACCAGTTGATTGATCTTCAGATTGTTTTCACTTCTTGCTATTATGAATAAAGCTGCTTTTATAAACAAGTCTTGATGTAGATTATG
>NW_004443938.1:17400467-17401774 GCF_000243295.1 Trichechus manatus latirostris | reverse complement strand
GGGGAGGTAGGTACCTAGGAGTGGAATTGTCAGATTATGTGCTAAATTTATGTTTAACTTTTTAAGAACCTGTCAAAGTATTTCCCAAAGTGATTGCAGCATTTCACATCTCCACTAACAGTGTATGAGGATTTTAGTTTCCACACATCCTTTACCACACTTGTTATTGTATGTCTTTTTGATTATAGCCATTTTAGCGGACATGAAGTGATATTATCATTAAAGTGAGTCTCTGTCTTAGGCTGGGTTCTCTAGAGAAGCAAAACCAGTAAAGGGTATAAATATGTATATTTAGAGAGAGATTTATATCAAGGAAACAGCTCACACGATTATAGAGGCTAGAACGTCCCAAGTCTGTGGATCAAGGTAGAAGCCTTTCCCAAGTCATGCAGCCACAGAAGCTGGTGAGCCCAAGATCGGCAGTTCGGAGAGCAGGGCTCCTGCTCACAGGCTGTGAAGGTGGGCCAATTCCAAGATCCGCAGGCAAGACCACAAGGTTTCTCCTGATTCACTTAGCTGCAGGGGCTGGCGAACCCCAGATCAGCAGGTCAGAGAGCAGGGCTCTACTCACAGGCTGTGAAGATCGACAAATCCCAAGTTTGGCAGATAAGCTGACAGCTCAAGTCCCAAGAACCAGAGATGAGATGACAGACGGCAGCTGCAGGATCCAGAGTGAGCAAAAGCCAGAACGTCTGCTTATATTCAGATGCAGGCCATACCCCCAAGGAGACTCCCTTTCATCTAAGTGGCTACTTACAGTATATTCAATCATGGGAGTGATCACATTAAAACACTGAGAATAATGGCCCAGCCAAGTTGACATATAATCTTAACCATCACAGTATTCAAGAAAATATCAAGTTAAATAAGAGGTGCTCTGTCCCTGCCTTTAGCCTGGAAGAAAGATCTTGCAATGCTTATCCTTTTTGTTGAAAATTTCATATTCCAGACCTGTGACTAGAACTTATCACTGGAGAATACTAAATGCATTCTTACTGTTCTTTAAGTGCTGTCACATATATTTATCTTTCTAGTGACAAGCACACTGTTATTTGTCTTTAAAATTGCCCATATTTACTAAAAGAGACTGTGTAAAAAAGTGGAGTAGGCAAAATATAAGCATAACGCATGGTAGGGTGGATGTCGATGAGAAAGATATACTGTCAAAGGTGGAAATAGTATTTAGATAAATGATCAAAGGGCTTTATGGTATAATGCAGAACAACACTGTAAACATTCAATCAATAGTTTCAGATTGGCTGGTTGACCTGTGGATTAAACTTAATTTAAATTTATAATAGTAATAT
>NW_004443938.1:17399076-17399865 GCF_000243295.1 Trichechus manatus latirostris | reverse complement strand
AGCCAACTCAATGACTACTAACAAGTATTCCAGGCAGGACCATCTTACTTTCCACTTACAAAAACCACCATTTCCAGCAAATGTAAGATGAGAAGAAGAAAGAACACAAAAGGAGAAGGCAGAAAAGAGATAATGAGGATTACAATGCATAATTTAAAGGGTATAAACAAGCACTTAAACATTTCTTTACATGCAATTTATACAGCAAAGCATGACCGGGCTAATTACTTTTGGTGGTGTGGTAGTGGGAGGCTATTTTAGGAAATAGCTTTTCAGGGAGTATGGGGAGCTGTAGGCAGCTATAATAGCTCAGGAGTCCCTGGCCATTGACTTTGTTTGCTCCACCTAAGTGTAATGAATGGCCCAAAATCAAAGGCCACAGTGCACAAGAACTGAACTTTGACTGAGACCACTGACAGATTCACCAGTGACTGCAAGTTATGCTTGGATCCCTGGACCAAGGAAAGTTGTATTCATACATTTCCTGCTGTGCTACCTGTGGAGATGGACACATTACCCTGTTGTTGTTGTGTGCCGTCGAGTCGATTCCGACTCATCACCACCCTATAGGACAGAGTAGAACTGCTCCGTAGAGTTTCCAACGAGTGGCTGGTGGATTCATACTGCTGACCTTTTGGTTAGCAACCTGAGCTCTTAACCATTTCTCCACCAGGACCCCACATTACTGTAGTCAGTCATAGTTAATCATATTTCTGTAGCCCTGGGAGTTAAATCATGAGCATAATCTAAGCTTATCATGGATGTAGAAATATGAATGTTTGTGTATGT
>NW_004443938.1:17394968-17396698 GCF_000243295.1 Trichechus manatus latirostris | reverse complement strand
ATATTTTTTGTTAATTCTTTAAAGGTTGAGTTAATCTAAGAAAATGCATTGACGCCTCAGTTCTCTGGTTGTTTTGATCTGTATGCCTGATGCCTCACACAGTTTGTGCTTCTCCCATATTAACCTGCAGAGATTTTCATTTCTTATCTCCCTGCTAATGCGAGACTCCCCTAATGGAAATCTTCTTCATTTGTTCTTTATGCTTTTCTTTCTCTTCCTCCAGACTCACTATCTTAGATGTTGTGCTGGTGAGGTTAATTGATGATTCATGCTCACAGACGTTGGTCCTATTTCCTTCCAATTTCCGATTCAGGTTTGCTGTAGGTTCCCTGTACACTCAGCGCCATCTCTGGTCATGAGCTGGAACTGCAAGCCAGAAAAATTCTCTAGTTATTTGTAAGCCAGGTAGCTCTCTAATGTGGTCTGGGCTGTATTTTACTTTTGAATCTGAACATTAAAATAATCTAAAGAATCTGGCCATAGGCTTGCTGCAACAGTCTCTGAATAGTCAGTTCCAACTATTGATTTTATAACTTAAACACAAAGACAAAAACAGAACACACTGTAAATATCCTTCTCCATGTCTTGATATCATGACAGCCAAGGCAGGCAAGACATTCACTACAGGAAGACAATGCCCGTGTCCCCAGATCTAGTTCTTTCCCTAAGTCTGGCTTTATAAATGCTGGTGATACACCAAGTCTGCTTGATTATATGACTATCTTGGGTGGGAAATGGCTGTAACTCTGGGTATCTTTTTTCAACCTTAAGAGAAATGACAGCACAGCCAGTACAAAAGCTTTTGAAAATAACCAGTACTGATTTGCTAAGTTCTGTCTTAAAGAAGGCTTACGCAAAGAGGGAAAGTTTCCTGATTACCAGTTGCCAACAAATGGACTGTAACATTATTGTAACAAACAAAATGGTAGAAAGTTTTAACCAAGAACCAACTAGCTGAGCATACAGTGCGAGGTGCAGCCTTAAAATATTTTTTTTCCAAAAAAAAATTCTCACTAATTGGGATGTTTTACAAATGCTTGTTTTGCAGGGCTTCAGTGGATAGTTAGATGTGTTACAACACCTTATGTATTTTGCATTTAAATTCTGTCTGACATTTGCCACGTTTGCCCTTTCTCTATTTTTCTCCCTGTCTCTATCTCTCCCTTCTACCTACTTCCCTTTTTTTTTTAACCTCGTCCTGAACTAAAACTTGTGTGTGTAAACCTTACCTAAAGATTGAAAAGACAGACACTTCATTTCACTATGGTTAAATCAAGTGTATATCAAATTGGTTTCTTGGTAAATAAGATTTAATATTTGAATAATTCTTTGTCCTTTCAATTTCATCGTATTATTTTTGCAAAACTAGGCCATGTTCATGGAATTATAAATGTTTTTACTGGTTCTGTTTGCTATAGTTATTTTGCCCTATGGTTCTGAATACCCTAGATGGGACAAATGAAAACTATAACCATAAAAAGCAAAACATTAATCTCTGATCTTGTTGAACTTTGAAAGGGCAGTTACTGCACAATGCTGCCAAAATGAGGAAGCTTATGGTTATGAGCACTGAAAAATGGCAATGTTTTAGTAAAATGAGTCTAAGACAGTCTGTGGGATTTTCAAATGTAAAAATGATTATATTAAATGATTGAATGGCAACTGTTCTCTGTGTAGATGGATAAAAAGAGAGCTTTTGAAACTTGTGCATCACAGTGGAAATGGGTTGT
>NW_004443938.1:17392358-17393518 GCF_000243295.1 Trichechus manatus latirostris | reverse complement strand
ATTTCTAAATTAAAACAATGCAAAGATAGACATAGAAATGATACTTGCATCAACACTGTTGGAAATTTTAGGAATTTAAAGTTTTTATACTCCTTTAGTTTTCGGTGATTATCCAGAAAGACTTTATCTAGAGAGAGGGATTTTTTTCCTGGCTGTTAGAGCTCTATGAATATTTTCATGATGTACAGGTAGTCCCCAACTTACAACCTACTTGAGTTACCACAAACCGCACATCTTATTGTTAGTAATATGTACTACATACTATGCTGCAGCACATAATTGGTTGATGTTATCATTCTCAGATGTTCACTTGCAGATATTCAATGTTATGACTTACTGTTCAAAACACTGCCATATAACAGGCTATGAAAAAAAAGAAAGAGAGAGAGAGAGATTTGGCTTATGTCAAAACCAACTTACAACATAGTCGTTGGAACAGAATCCCATCATGTCAGGGACTACCTGTAACTATAGATTTGGTAAGATTATCTAGTAAGGATTCTGAGACCTATATGTGTATTTATAACCTGACCAGTAAAAATAATTGGCTTTTATGTTAAGCAACGGCATAAATTCTAAGTCAAAATATGCCTGAACATTATTTAAACATTATTAAGAACTAAATGAAATTGATAAAGTAAGGAAGACACATTTCTAGTTACATTAGGTTAAGAGTTCCAGGAAATAAAGCACTTGCGATAGCAGACCCTCGATTTCTGTGGTCAAAAGCTGAAGTCAGAAATTATCAGAAGTCTTGATTTATAAATTATCTATCGATATTTTGCAAAAAAATAAAATAAAATAACACTGGGGACTATAAGAGTGATATGCACTATCATAGTTTTACTCTTAGACATTATTACGTGCTGTCAAGTTAATTTCGACTCATAGTGAACCGTGTGACAGAGTAGAACTACCCCATAGGGTTTTCCAGCCTGTAATCTTCATAGGAGCAGATCACCAGGACTTTCTCCCACAGAGCCACTGGTGAGTTCGAACCACCAATCTTTCGGTTAGCAGCCAAGTGCTTAACCACTGAACCACTAGGGCTCCTTGACAGGAGGAAAATGGCTCCGCCTGTACGATCATGTTAAGACACCCACTGGTGAGCAATAAAAACTGAAAACCCTAAAGAAGATCAGGAAGAAGGGAAAGGAAGG
>NW_004443938.1:17389257-17390858 GCF_000243295.1 Trichechus manatus latirostris | reverse complement strand
GTACAATAGAGATAGTGTTATCTATTATATGTTAATATGATGTAAATCAAATAACTCTGTGCCATTCTATTATGACCAATATCCCTTAGAACCAGGAGTCTCAGTGTGGGAGTGAGACTCAGATGGAAGGTAGGAGAGACTAAGTAAAATCCCTGTGGTCCTGAATTTGAATTGGAAGTAGAAATATGACATGATATTCCTTATCTTTTATTCAGAATAATAAACCATCTTCTTGGAGAAATGGCTGATTTCAGCTCAAGGCAGGAAATAAACAAGATAACCCTGGAACATCTTATTAATAACAGATATTGCAGAAGAAAGACAAGAAGTAGAGTTGTCAAAAGAACACAGAGGTCAATTTAAGAAGGCTCCAATTGACCAAAATGGGACAATTTGAGCATTATTGAGAATAAGAACTGAAATGGATTGAAACACTTTAAAGATGTGTAAGTCATGAGTTCACAATGATTCCAAATAAAATTTTAAACATTGATGGTCAATCACTGTTTTGAAAACTGGTATATAAAGGAAAAACATCTTAGCTTTCCTATACAAACTCTACCTTTGATAGCTAAATAGTAGAAAAAGGTATGTTTCTACTTATCAAAGCAATCCAGCCATTAAATAAGGAAGGAATTATAGAATTGAAATATCGTCATTTGGCAAACTCTAATAAAATAATGAATTTAGAACATAAATGGCTTCTTGTATCATAAAAAATAGAGGTAACCGGGCAGTTTGTACTTCCTAATGGAAGAACACAATACCACCCAAGAGGTAGTCTTGCCAAAACAATTAAAGCTTGTTATGGATTGAATAGTGTCCCCCCCAAAATGTGCACAACTTGGCTAAGCCATGATGCCCAGTATTGTGTGCTTTTCCTCCATTTTGTGATCTGATGTAATTATCCTATGTGTTATAAATCCTAACCTTTATGATGCTAATGAAACAGGATTAGAGGCAGTTATGTTAATAAGGCTGCACACAATTTACAGGATTAGGTTTTATCGTGAGTCGATCTCTTTTGAGATATAAAAGAGAAAAGGGAGCAGAGAGCAGAGGGACTTCACTATCACCAAGAAAGAAAAGCCAAGAATGGAGTGTGTCCTTTGGACTCAGGGTGCCTGTACTGAGAAACTCCTAGACGAGGTGAAGATTTCTGACAAGGACCTTCCCCCAGAGCCTACAGAGAAAGAAAGGCTTCCTCTGGAGCTGGCATTCTGAATTCAGACTTCTCGCCTCCTAAACTGTGAGAGAACACAGTTCTGTTTGTTAAAGCCATCCACTTGTGGTATTTCTGTTATAGCAGCGCTAGATAACTAAGACAAGACTGAACATGATTATGCCTCTAGATCCAACTATTAACACAGATGAGAGAGTTAGAAGAACATTAAGGAACACCACGGGGATGTAAGTACAAAATCTAGATAGTTGAAATCCATTCCTGAATTAAAAACCTAATTCCTTCCTCAAATAAGTTGCAAGGAGAAAAAAATTTTGGAGGAAGAAACTTATAGTTATAAAGAGACTTAATATAGACACATAAATCAATTGCAATATTTGGACTTCATTTGGATCTAGATTTAAATAGCAAAACATAA
>NW_004443938.1:17385206-17386696 GCF_000243295.1 Trichechus manatus latirostris | reverse complement strand
TTGGATTAAGACACACCCTATTCCAAGGTGACCTGATATTGACTAACTATATCTGCAAAGACCCTATTTTCAAATAAGGTCACACTCACAGGTACGGGGGTTAGGACCTCAACATAACTTTTCAGGGACACAAATCAACCCATTTAACAAATGGTGATGTAATTAAACTAAAATAAAAGATAATTAATTTCCAAGGTTTCAAAGACTCTCATAACATACCTCGAGCTAATTAGAGACTTCTAGGTATTACAAAACAAGAACTAAGAATCAGAGCTAAGAGATAACTCTGACACCAGCACCTGTTTCATATGACAATCGACAGTCACAGAACAAAGTTCTTTGCATCATGTGAATAACTCAGTAGGCGATAGCAGATCGACATTTAAACGTTCTATTGCGAACATATAATGTTTGTTTCCACTTCTAGGGTGCTATGCTGGCTCCAGAAATAGCAGAAAGGGAGGCCCAGAGGATACATCACTTTAGATATAAAATGAATTGTTTGTATTAGAATAGATATTTATTTGTGTGGCTTTAGGAGCTGGTGAAAACTGAGGGGAGCTAAAGCCCAAGCCAACATTTGGCCCCAACACTGGCCACAGGGGAGGTCTTCAAGTTCAAAGAGGTCATTTGCCTCAATTCATTGAATCTGAGAGGGCAGGGAATTGGCAGTTTCATTAAGCAGTTGCCATCCAATGTGTCATGGCTCAGGCACAACTACTTTACAAATGACAACAAGCCTATGAGACAGGAAACATACCTCACCAAGGAATAAGTGGTGTCTATTTCTTGGGGTCATTGCTATTCAGAGTTCTGGGTTGATTTGGATCTTTAAAGTCTGTTTAATGAACTATTTAGTAACAATTTTTATTTATAGGTATCTGTACTATAAATACTGCAACAAGCTCTACTTTGTCTCTAATGATTTCTGTCACATGGAGGTGAATTTTTGCACAAAGCAAAAAAAATATATGTATATGAACAGTTTCTCTGGTTCCCCACTATTGACAATACAAAGAGCAGAAAATGTATTTTCAGTAAACAACACAACACATTATAAATCAGAAACATTTATAGTACTCATGGCCAGATACCTCAAATAGCACACACTTGCAATTCTTTTACCCTTAAATAAAAAATATAAATAAATAAAACGTTGCCGTCAAGTCAATTCCTACTCACAATGACCCTGTATGACAGAGTAGAAGTGCTTCATAGGGTTTTCAAGGAGAGGCTGATGAATTGGAACTGCTGACCTTTTGGTTAGCAGAAGTAGCTTGCTGTAGCTCTTCACTGCTGCCTGGATTAATTGGAAGTCCTCAAAGCTTTCTTTTTCTTACAGTTTATTAGGTTTAAAGTATCTTCCTCCCACTCTTCTTGATGGTGTCTGCTTCAACAAGTGATTAATCTTAGTGGGATTCATTGCTTTATAATTAAATTTGAGGAGATGGTGGCATAAGAAATCTCCTCCATAGAATCCCATGTCTAGG
>NW_004443938.1:17382566-17383983 GCF_000243295.1 Trichechus manatus latirostris | reverse complement strand
TCTTTTTTTTTTTTTTAAGCATTCAATATGGAACTGAGAATGTGTTACAAAGCAATGAGCACTATACTTCACATGGATTTGAGCCAGTCCTTTTTGGACTGAAGCTCGAATTTCAAACACCACTTGAAGTTGATCCTTCAAAAGTGTTTCTGGGCTTTCCAAAGTTCTAAAATTCTTGGTGTGAAGTGTCATGGTTGTTTCCTCAGACTGTGCTGAGGACCGTGATGTGATGATTGCCCCGCTGGGTCTGAAATTCTCATGTAGATCTTATCATTTGTTTCAAGAGCTTTGAAAATCAGTGGGTTCAATAACTTCCCTCAACCAACTGACAGAGCTCTTGAGGAAATAGAAAGAGAAGCAGGAGAGCTATCCCTAGACGCCTTGTACACATGCTAAACAATTCCCGAGAAGTGCTAAACAGACTGAGGGCTTTGCAATATCCGGGAGAAATCAAAAAACAGTAAAAATATGTAGAGAGAGAATCTCTACAAATAATACTTGGGTTGGCTCTTGGGAACCCATCCTTGTTTGGGAAACACAGCTATGACACTGGTTTATTTACATAACTTTATACTTTCTGAGGCTGACTACCATATGACTTTCTGTTTCATGATGTTCAAATGCAGGCTCTCCCCTCTGAAAGAAGCCTTCCATTCCCTAGAGGAAAGAAAGAAACACAGTGTTCTTAACCAAATGATATACACTTGTGCTCAAATTGTCTATGGTCAAATAATATCTAATGATTATATGACTACTAAATTCATTAACAATTACTTCTTTTATTGTGTGTTTCAAATAAAATAACTCCGGTTTCATAATACGCCTCTGGCATCACTATTACCTAAGGATTAAAGAAATAGTAATATGGGAAACTGATCATACTGATGTAACTTACCTTTTTTAAAAATCTATTTAGAGACAAAAAATTATATTTTAATCCAATTTATATAAATATATTAGAAAAGAAGATGAGAAGAATAGGAAGTAATACTTTAACAGTACCTTCGTAATCTTCTAGTTTTGCTTGTCTGTAATTTCTTCAGTGTTCCTTTTTAAGGGGAAATAATCACAAAAGTTGGATTTGCAAAAACTGCTTGCTGCCTGATATGTTATTGTTTTCAATGATTTCCCTATATTTTGATTAGACATATTAGAAATAGCATCCTCTTCCAATTACAGATTTGACTTTTTAAGATTTTCAATGGAGAATAGATTAGGAGGTGGCTTCTTTGTCTCCTCAGAATGGTGATATGCTGCAACTGCTTAAAAACAGCTGGGGATTGTTTTTGCCAGCATTTGGTGTCCAGATGATGGCTCATCTCATGTCTATTTCTGCTTTATTCTCATTGGAAGAAAGCAGCAGAGGATAATTTTCAATACTAATTATATTCCTCACTATGAATTCATTAGGGAAAAA
>NW_004443938.1:17370050-17381335 GCF_000243295.1 Trichechus manatus latirostris | reverse complement strand
ACCAGCCGCTCCTTGGAAACACCATAGGTCACTTCTAGTCTGTCCTATTGCGTTGCTATGAGTTGGAAACAACTCAACAGCAAAGGGTTTTGTTTTTGTTTTTGTTTTTTAAGAACTGCAGATTAGAATAAAGCAGAAAATGTTAGAAAGCCTAAGGATGGAAAATTACTAGAAAGTAAATCTGATTAACAAAAAAGGAAATTGCTCCACAGAATAACTGAGCTGCCTTCCCCCCAACACCGGATATTCTGAGAAACAGAAACTCCCCATCATGGCATCAGTGTTTCAACTGGTAAGTTAACAAAACCTCCCTCTCGACTTGATGTGCAAGACGTGAAAATGAACCCCATACCTTCAGAAACACAAAACCACTCCTGAATCCTAAGTAAGAATGATAAGAGTAAAGTAAGAATAATAGAGACATTTATAAGGAAAATTCCATCAAATTGCCTGTTTTACTATAAGTTTGATGAGAACTAGCAGACACTGAAACTACTCAGCAACACAATTTAAAAAATAAACGTGTATGGAAGTCAGGGTGGGTGGGCTGTGCGTACGCATGTATTTGCAAGCACACCTTCTCGTTTTAGTTCATAGGAATAATACTTAATGGATAGTAATCCAGTTAAATATAAGAATTACATGTCTGTTGGTATTTTGTCTTTAAAAGAACTCCATGAGAACTCTTCTTCCAAAATACCCTCATTATTTCATAGTTTTCCACTGCCAACATCTATAGCGAAGTTTCTTACCTTTGTGCCTTTTGTGCTTTCTATGTGATTTGCCAGAAATAATCCTCCTCCATACTTTGCCTAGAGTTAGACTCTCTGTTCTTTAAAGCTCCAGTCTGTTTTGTTCACTTTTGTTATTCCCCAATGCTTGAAACAAGCCTGGCACATAGTAAAGGCTAAATAAATATTTGATGAATGAATGAATGAATGATGGAAATGCTGGTTCCATGTGGCTTTCACCCAAGGCAAGCGTGTTCTTGCCTCCTTCCAAGTATCTATATGACTGTGTTGGTATTTTTCATGCAGTAACTAGAAAGCACTGCCTGAAACTATCAATTTGTTCTTACGTAGGCTCTGCCACTAAATCTAAGTTCCATGAGTGGAGGGACTGTGAGTAATTATTGTTTTTATCTTTAAGTTTATTTAAGGAATTTCCCTTCAGGAAAAAAGAAAAAAGCAGTTCTAAGCAATATAGACCAAAAAGGCAATAGATCAATACACAAAGGCAATGTATATAGGCTAATACACAAAGCAACCAAAATGAACAAGTAATTTTTTAATGTAACATGTTTCTGCAGTTTTGGACAAATATTTTATTTAATGTATATTGTCACAGGTGACTTGGAAGAAGGTATCAAATATGCATGAAATATGTGAATAAGTTCAATAACAAAATCCATATCAAAAATAACTTTTTTAGGCTGCAATAATTGGCAAAAATGTAATATGAAAGAGTTTAATTTGGACGATAGTATGGAACTACCCTCATATTCGGACATAAGGACTGCATAAATTCAACTTCTGAATGATTTTGACTTAGCAGTAACTTAGTTGATTTTTTCTGCATCAAAATGAATATATACCAAAAAGCATGATGTGAGTGAACAAAATGCTGATGTAATCCTGTAATAATAGTATAACTTCTAGAACATGGATGATAAGATCATGCTTCCTATGTACTGGTTAGATTATCCCTGAATCATTATATTTAGGTCTGTGGAACACACATAAGAGAGATCTGAAACACTGGGAGCAAGCTTATCAGTGATGGGTCTGGACACCATGTCACACACAATTCCTGGATAAGCTTGGACTATTTAACTTGCAAAGGAGAAGAGTTAAGAGGAAATGATTGCTAGAAAGCTTCAATTAATAGAAGGAGTATCGGGAAAGGGAAGGTTAGATTTGTTCTACGTGGCCCTGTCCAGGCATGGGCCAGTAATGTGCAATTTGTCTCCAAAAATGGAGGGTGCCGAGAGAGCAAAGAGAGAGGCGGCCCACTCCAGTGTGGCAGCGAAGGAGTATATTAGGGAGACTTACATAGGAGGCAAGTCCTGGGTGGCTGCAGGACCAGAGCAGATCTCCATGCTCTGCAGTGGGAGGGCAGAGGTCTTATAGGAGTAGCAGACAATAGTGGCTACAAGCCAGTGACTTACTTAAGAGTGACTCAGTGAAGTGTAGTGAGCTAGCAGACCACATGAGGAGGCCACGGTAGGCCTCAAAAAGCCTGCTTTCCCTTCAGTCCACCCCTCCCCCCAGGCCAGCTGTTAAAATCTGACACATTTTCTCTCTTGTGCTGTTCCCCCTGATGTGTCTTAGTACGAGAGACCCCGTTCCCTCCCTGCTAGGAACAGATATAGAAGTGCGGTTGACCAGGTACAGTGTGGTGCCCACACGTGTGCAAGAAACACAGTAACTTTTTACTGTGTGCCCAGAACGGGGGAAGCCTTCTCTGATAAGGAGAAGGAACTGCGAGAGTGAAGGAGACCCAATTCCCAGCCTCTTTATCAGAGAATGTTCTGGGCCTAAGTCTTTACTTAGGCAGCCTAGATGCGAGGCATAGAGGCAGGCCATTTCCCCAACAGGTTCAAAATATAAAAAGATGGCCAATGGGTCAAAGTCACAGAAAGAGAAATTGGGTCCATATTAAAGCGGGAATGTACATGGTCAGAGTTGACAGATGGTAGAATAGGCTGATCTACAGGGATTAGGGTTTCTTGTCACTAGAAGGGAGTCCCTGGCTGATGCAAAGAGTCAAGTGCTTGACTACTAACTGAAAGGTAGGCAGTTCTAATCCATCAGAGATGCCTTGGAAGAAAGGCCTGGTGATCTACTTTAAAAAGATCACAGCCAGCCATCGAAAACCCTATGGAGCACAATTCTGAAACACATGGAGTGGTCATGAGTCGGAATGGACCCCACAAAAACTAGCTTGGTCTTTTTTGTCACTGGAGGGGATCACATCCCTGCTGAAGGACCACATGGCGTACCATGATAGGAGCATCAGAAGAGTAATTTAAATGGATAATTTTACAGAAGCTTTCCTCAGAAAGCTGAAGATCTAATTCAAAGGTCTTACAGAGTAATATGCTAAGTGAGCTGCTAAGGAGGCTCTATCTCTGCTGCCCTCCCCCACCTCGCCCCATATTAGATGTCTCCAAATTAGGTATCTTTCTCCCTGGAGTTCTTCTGCTTACTCAGAAGAGCTACTACTTAAGCATATTGGAAAATTTTCTTTGAAGTCTCTCTGCACTGCAGTGGGCAGCAAAGGGAAAACCATCCAATATTTTTTAGTTAACTGAAAGCCTCAAACAATAAGAATCATACGCCCAGAAACAGACTTAAGAGTTAGATATGCCATATAAAAAATGAAAAAATAACAACCGGAAAGGTCATCAAACTATGACCACTTAATCATGAGGAAGAGTGAGTCTATCAAATCTGTGTGCTGGAGACCATGGGCAAGTGAATATCAACTTGATGTCCATAAAATAAAAGGGAAAAAAAAATTTGAATAAAATTTAATTTCTAAGTAGCCCCCCACTACATACTGCTAAATGACATAATAATTCCATTCTTCCTGAATTTGGAACTCCTAATAAATATTATGTTAACCTATGCCTCAGGAACGTAATAGAATAACTCATTGACACCAATTTTCCAGAAGCTATTTCAGTAATACAAATTCTAATTGAAGTTTTCAGATGGCAGAGAGTGGGCTGTGATAACATTGTTGTTATTAGGTGCCATGGAGTCTGTTCAGACTCATAGCGACCCTATATACAACAATGAAACGCTACTTGGTCCTGTGCCATCCTCACAATCATTGTTATGCTTGATCCTTTTGTTGCAGCCACTGTGTCAATCCGTCTCCTCAAGGGTCTTCCTCTATTTTCACTAACCCTCTACATTACCAAGCATAATGTCCTTCTCCAGGGACTGGTCCCTCCTGATAACATGTCCAAAGTATGTGAGATGAAGTCATGCCATCCCCCCTTCCAAGGAGCATTCTGGCTGTACTTCTTCCAAGACAGACTTGTTCATTCTTCTGTCAGTCCATGGTATAGTCAATATTCTTCACCAACACCATAATTCAAAGGCATCAGTTCTTCTTTGGTCTTCCTTATTTATTGTCCAGCTTTCACATGCATAGGAGTCGATTGAAAACACCATGGCTTGGGTCAGGAGCACCTTAGTCCTTAAAGTGACATCTTTGCTTTTTAACACTTGAAAGAGGTGTCTTGCCTCAAATTTGCCTAAAGCAATGCGTTGTTTTTTGTTTTGTTTTGTTTTGTTTTGTTTGTTTTGGCTTTAACAAAGGGAAGTTTATTCTCACAGTCCAGTAGGCTACAAGTCCAAATTCAGGGCATCAGCTCCAGGGGAACGCTTTCTCCGTTGGCACTGGAGGAAGTTCTGTGTCATCAATCTTCCTTTGGTCTGGGAGCTTCTCTGCGCAGGAACCTCAGGTCCAAAGCAGGCGCTGTGCTCCTGGCACTGCCTTCTTGGTGGTATGAGGTTCCCATGTGTCTCTGCTCGCTTGTCTCTTTTATATCTCGAGAGAGATTGGATTAAGACACTATCTAATCTTGTAAACCTCATCAGCATAACCTCATCACAGTGATAGAATTTACAACACATAAGGAGATCACATATAGCTTCATCACAGTGATAGAGTTTACAACACATAACGAAATCACATAAGATTACACTATCATACAATACTGGGAATCATGACCTAGCCAAGTTGATACACAGGTTTTTTGGGGAACACAATTCAATCCATGACAGGACTGTACTTGGGGTCCCCCCTGCTTCATAACAGGTATAAAATAACATGGAAAGTATAAAATATCAAATAATATTTTGTAGTAGACTCTGGAACACTAAGTTATTCCTGAAGTTTAAATCTCTTCTCTCTCTTATTTATCATGCTATATAGTAGAAAGAGCACAAGGCTTGCGATGAGGTAAATTCGGTGTGAGTCCCAGCAATCCTGTTAACTAGGTGGATGACACTGGTCAACTTATATAATCTTTAGGAGATTCAGTTTCATCATATGTGAAAAAATATCGTATGGAAATAAATGATCATCAGTGTTCCCTTTGATTTTATTTTCTCATGTTTCTGTGCTTTCACTCTAAAGTGGTATCAGGAAGCACAACATCAGGCTCAATTTGGCAAAGTTTAAATAATACCTTTAAAAAAAATTACAAGATCTGCTTGAGCAAAACTGGTTTCCATTATATCATTGAACTGTATTTTTAAAATACTATCTTTAACATTCTTCTTAATGTTCTCAAGGAAATCACACAGTTCAAAGCACCTTGGTCAGCTGGCTATACATCTTGGTTTGCCTGGGTTATGCAGATATTCTCATTTTCATTTGTTTACATAAAACATTCCTTTCCACTGATTTTTGAATAACCTTCTTTGAAAATACCTGAGCAACGTGATACATCTTTATGAGCTCAAACTTAGTCGTTGGGATCCAGTATTATTTTTAATAGTGTTTGGAATTTTTTTCTTTAAATTCTCTATTTCATACAACATGTGGTACACATTGGAGAATTCTTTTCCTATGTGGTCTATACATTGCATTTTATCATTTTCATTTTTGTCATTATTATTATTAATAAGTGATAACATGTATCAGGCTATCCGTGAGTGTCACAAATGTTTAAGTGCTCGACTACTAACGGAAAAGTTCATAGTTCAAACCCACCCAGAGGCACCTTGGAAGACAGCCCTGGTGAACTGCATCCAAAAGGTCACAGCTTGAAAACCCTACGGAGCAGTTATACTCTGCACACACGGGGTCACCATGAGTTGGAACTGAATCTATGGCAACCAACAACAGCATGTATTGAGCATTTAATATATGCTCTGAAAAAATCACGTGTGTTCGGGTATTATATGTAGGGCTGCAAGATTTAGCAAATAAAAATACAGGAAGCCTAGTGAAACTTGAATTTCAGATGAACAAAAATAGTTTTTTCATGTAAGTATGTCCCATGCAATATTTACCATCCTGTATTTTATCTGGTAGTCATAAATTATGTGTCTTTTTGCCTTACACAACATTCTCTCTGAAGAGTTTGTTGGGTCAAGCCTAAAGGACATTGAGATCTCTTCCTTTCAGATAAAAGAGAAAATACAGCAACACCATTTCCTCAAGACATTTCATGAATTTACTCAAAGCCATTAATATACTCAATAAAGCCTAGAGCATTATTAATTTTAACTGTAGTTCTTTAGAATCTATTATTGTGCATTTTGCATTATGTCATGAAAGTAATAAGCCAACTATAAAGAAAATCAGATTATGGATGGGAGAAAGAATACAAACCAATTTAGGAAGGTAAACTCTTTGAAAGTACTTAAAACTTCATTAGTAAGATCCATTTAAATATAAATATGTAAACTATGTTTCTTTATAGCCATTTCAAATTTCTATTTTTACATCTATTCATTATATATGTGAGAGAATATTACCTGGCAGAAACAGCTACTAGTTCTGTTACTTTAAGTAATTATATAAAATTATACTTCTTTTTATAATTCTATGATTTAGAGCTCTATACTTCTCAAATTTTGCTTCTCTTAAATGAAGTTTAATGGACATTTATTTCTACAACTATAGAGATATTATAAGATAATTTTCCAACTCTATTATCTGAAACTTTGCTGATTTAGAGGACATATGGATTCTCATTTTCCTAAACAATTGATGAATTACCATTCTTCAAATAAAGGTTGACAGACAAGTGGGTCAAAATGATCTTATGCCATAGATCCACGTAAAAATATCTATTTGCCTGTCTTTAAAAATTATCAGAATGTATTAGTTCTTCAGAAGAACTCAAGAGGGCCTTAAAAATAATTCATAATCAAAGAATGAACATTATAGTTTGCGCTGTCCTTTAATGTCTAATAGGTATGTTCTCCAACCTGTCCATCCCTCAACCATAAATAAATGAGTGAGTGAATAAATGGTTTTAAAACTCTGTTTCAGTCCATAAAATGGGAAAGAGTAATGATTGAAAGCTGGTAAAGATGTTTGCTCAGTCAGATTTTTATTCATTTTAAAGTTGTTATTTCTGGAAGAAACTGTGAATTAGATTTTCATGTGTCTTTGGGAATTGAGTCTCCTTTACCTATGACTCTTGGTTTCACTTAAATAACTTGTTGACTTAATTTGATTATAAATCCTGAAATGATGTGAGTTTTTCTACTGCAGAAATAGGCCCATAAAATAAATCACTGACATGTCTGGGAAATTTAATTCTCAGTGTGTCAGCTTATGTCACAACTATACTGAAATCAACATTGTAAAACTACCACATTCAGGTATCCCTAGCAATCCAAAATTTTGTTAGCCAAATTCCGGATCTAAGTAATTTCAAATAATGTTTGATAGTTGTCATGGTTTGAATTATGTCCCCCAAAAATGGGTATAGCAGTTTGGCTGGGCCATGATTCCTGGTACTGTGTGATTTTCCTATATGTTGTAAAACCTGCCTCTATGATGTCAATGAGGGAGGACAGGTGGTAGTTGTGTTAGTAAGGCAGGACCTGATCTACAAGACTGGATTGTGTCCTGAGGCAATCTCTTGAGATATAAAAGACAGAAGTGAGCAGTGAGACAGGGGGACCTCATTCCATCAAGAAAGCAGTGCCAGGAGCAGAGCATGTCCTTTGGACCAGGGTCCCTGCCCCAAGAAGCTCCTAGTCCAGGGGAACATTGATGAGAAGGCCAACAGAGAGAGAAAGAATTCCCCTGGAGGTGACGCCCTGAATTTGGACGTTTAGCCTACTTTGACTGTGAGGAAATAAACTTCTCTTCATTAAAACCATCCACTTGTGGTATTTCTGTTATGGCAGCACTAGATGACTAAGACAATAGCGTCTTTACTCTACAAACTCTCCTTACACATTCTCCGAAACCAAGGACACAAATGGATTTAGTTATCATGATACCCCTCCCCTTATATCTGAGATTACTACAGGGATTTTATTATCCAAACTCAGTAACTAGATTTGAGTATTAAGAGATATCAGTACTATATATTTTCCCACATTCAAATGCAAATATCTCTATGTTGACAGACATCATGAAGTGCCCTAATGATGCGTTTGGAAAGACTATACATTGAGAAAAGGAATTTCCAAACAGCCAAGATAGCAAAGATAAAGCTCAGCACATACCAAAAGACAATTATTTTATAGCAAACACAATTCCACTAATAATTATCTGGTTTCAGTAGCTCAGACATAAAAGTTGTCAGTAATTTGAATAGCTTAGTAATCAACTATTTGACCACCTCCAATGTTTCTAATAAGAAATGGATGCCTTTTAATTATTATACAAATACTTCAGCTCCAGAAACTATACCATGCATGTCTCTATTACAGACACTTCCCAGGCTGGCTTTTCCTCCCCAGTCTAAGCAAAGGACGGATGAAGAGTTACTATTTACCTCCCACTGCTAAACTAGAAAATTTGGAAACTTCCAAGTAAACAAATATTTTAAAAATTTCTCTTGTGGAACTTGAAGATGATGATATATGTTACTTAAAATAAATGTTTTACCAAAGCACAGAGTAAATTTTATAATATAGGTAACTTTGAAATAATACCCTGAAGAGGTAACATTTTCATAAGGATAACAAAGATTTAATAGACCTGGGTACTATGGATGAAGAGATATTTATAATTATACCTTTACTTAAAAACAGGGCAGGTATCATTTCTGATATTAAGGAGGAAGTGCTATGTCAGAAATACATGTAAGATGAGGTAACAGAGAGAGCTTACCATGTACCAGGCACTATTCTAAGTATTATATTTAATTGTCACAACAACAAGCATGATGGATACTATTATTATCACTCTCCTTTTAGTGCTTAGGAAACTAAGACACGGCTTAAAGCCAGGCAGCTAGTAATGGCAGAACCACTACTTGCTCCCAAATACACTCTCTTAACTACAATGCTGTACTGCCTCTCAATCAGATTACCAAAACCAAAAACGAAACCCATTGCTAAAGAGTTGATTCTGACTCATAGCAATTCTATAGAACAGTCCCATAAGGTTCCCAAGGCTGTAATCTTTACTGAGGCAGACTGCCACATCTTTCTCCCACTTAGTGGCTGATGGGTTTCAATGCCAACCTTTTACTGAGCAGCCAAGTGCTCAACCACTGAGCAACCAGGGCTCCTCCAATCAGATTAGAAAGCTCTAAACAATTAATAGAGATTGGAGAAGAGCATTTGGAGAGCATACTGGGAGAAAGAATTTGAACTGGTATGTTGAAGAATATTAGGGAAAGCACGTGGACTTTAAAGTCACATCTAATTTCAAATCATAATTCTGATATTTACAAGCTCTGTGAATTTGAATAAATCATTTTACCCCTCTCAGCTTCGGCTTCCTAAATTCTTAAGATAGGATAATAACATTTAACTCATTTATAATATACTTAGCTTTGAGTCGGCTACGTAGTTAGCTCATAGGAAACAGAGCCACATAAAGAAGGAATTATACTTATTCTTCCCAGACTTAAAAAGGGCTAAGATTGGTTGTTTGTTATTGTTGTAAAAATATAGATAACACAACATTTTCCAATTCAACATCTCTAAGATTTTTTTCGGAGCAGCGGTGGTGCAATGGTTAATAGCTCAGTCTGCTAACCAAAAGTCAGCAGTTTGAATCCACCAGCTGCTCCTTGGAAACCCTATGGGGCAGTTCTACTCTGTCCTATAGGGTCGCTATGAGTCAGAATCAACTCGACGGCAATGGGTATGGTAAGATTTTTTTTTATCTATCAATATCAACAAATACAGAGGGATACAATACACCAGGATGATAGAAGAGTTAGGACCACATGTTAACACATGCTCAAAATATGTAAAACCACAGTTAAAGGGAGAAATAGATAAATCTCAAAAAAGTAAATATATGGACAATTTAAAAATATTATTCACAAAAAATGATCTAAAAGATATATAAAGAATGTGAAGAACTCGAGAGAATGCAAATTCACCTCTATCGCATACAGAACACTCACACTGAAACAAATCAATAAAATAAACCAAATGCAAGGTC
Organism: Trichechus manatus latirostris; assembly: GCF_000243295.1. Lineage (NCBI taxonomy): Eukaryota > Metazoa > Chordata > Mammalia > Sirenia > Trichechidae > Trichechus > Trichechus manatus. Next base: position 17,371,219 of record NW_004443938.1, on the reverse strand, counting down.
TCAGAAGAAGCTTTAGTATATTCTAAAAAACTGACACTGTATATGAGATTTTTTTGTACATGGTAATAAAATTAAGAATCAATAACATCAGTTTATCTTAAAAAATGCTAATTGTCAAAGCCCTAATAAAACTAGTTCTAAATAACTCAAGCTTTAATGAGGTAAATTATAACTACTTAGAGCTGGATGACAATAAAACCACTAGAAATCAAAATCTCTGGAATGTCTCTAAAGTGATACATAAAGGCAAATTTATTGCTTTGATTGAATTTATTAGAAAACAGGAAAGAAAATGAATTTAAATAACCAAATATTTAACTCAAAAGAGCAAAAATGAGCAATTGAGAAGAATGGAGAGTGGAAAACAATGAAGTCAAGTTAGCAGAATTCAATGCGTTGAAGAACAAAAAATACTAGAGATAATAAATCAAACAGCTGGTTCTTCAAAAAGAGTAATTAGGTAGACAACCTCTAACATATTTACTTTAAAATTTTTCAAAAAACATATAAAATACATTGTAAAAAAGAAAAAATAATATGCTGAAGCATGCTTCAATAATTTAGAAAGCATAGATCAAATGTATAAATGTCTGAAAAGATGTAAAATGCAAAATTGGCAGAAAATGTACTAAAATACATAAATAAATAGCCATGAAAAACAAAAATCTTCCACAAAAGAGCACTTGGCCCAAATAGTTTTACAAGTAAATTCTACCTAACTTTCAAAACATTAATAATTTATTTGTTATAAAAGAGATTAAAAAACAAAGGATCAAGAATTACTCTAAAGCAAAGATGAGGAGATAAGGGGACAGGGAAACCAGAATACTGGAAATGGAATAACCAGAACCCAATTAAAGAGAATGTTGACATATTGTGAGAAATGTAGCTAATGTAACTGAACAATTTATGTAGGAATTGTCAAATGGAAACTTAATTTGTGGTGTAAATCTTCACCAAATATAATCAAATATTATTTTAAAAAATAGAATTATCTATGTGGAACCAAATGACAATAACAACTAGAGGTTAGATGAGAAGCTTAGGGAGAGTGCATTTATGTTAGTGGTGGTGGAATAATTTGGAAAAAGACAGTGAGAATGGTTGCACAACTTGAAGAATGTAATCAATGTCACTGAATTGTACATGTAGAAAGTGTTAAAATGGTG
>NW_004443938.1:17348453-17350395 GCF_000243295.1 Trichechus manatus latirostris | reverse complement strand
AAGTGTCATTATTAGCAATGATAAAACAACTTACATAAACCCACAAATTATATAAACTAATAAGAAAGTTCATCATATAGCATCCTTTTTATTACCAATATAATAGGGGAAATTTAAAAAAGATGAAATGATCTAATTAAACCAACAGATGGAAGCGTAATTTATTCAATGGAAACAGCACGATTGTAGGAAAAATTTAATTTGGAGAGCAAAAAGACAAGCAGGGATCAAAACTGATGCAGAACATTTAACCCTGAAATAATAACTATTTTGGCAATAAACTTTATGGCTGAAAAGATAATTCTTTAGATATCCATGCCAAAAAATCAAAGCACATTCCAATCAGGAAGCAATAAAGCATGGATTTCTCAGCCCCAGCACTATTAATATTTTGGGTCAAATAACTCTTTGTTGTGGGGAACTTCCTTTGTGTTCTAGGGTGTTTAGCAGCATGCCTGGTCTGCACCTATAGATGTCAGTAGCACTCCACCTCCTAGTTGTGACAACCAAAAATGTCTCCAGATGCCTGAGATGCCTGGGGTGTAGGTGGGAGGAAAATTGCACCCCAGGTTGTCAACCATTGACCTTGAAGGACAAAGCGCAGAGGGGAAGTATTATCTACAACCAAAATAATGAAAGAAGCCTTAGCAATTGTTTTTTGTATGACTTGAGTCTTTCTTAAAAACGGAACTCAGCAGTAGAATCTAGGCACCCAAGGTATAGGAGGAAAAGTCATAGCCAAGACTCTGGTGGTTCATGAGCATTGACTCCATTGTAATACTAAGGAATAAATCTAACAGCCATGAGATATATGGCGGCAGAAAATAAAAGCTATAAATTATGAGAATCTAAAATTAACACTTTACAAATTAAAAACTGTGAGGGGGAAAATGACAGAAAATAACACTGAAGAATATATCTAATTTCTTCATATTTCTTAAAGGAAATTCAGTAGTTGCTGCTTGAGATGGCTAAATCAAGGATGAAAAAACCCATTGCTGTCGAGTCGATTCCAACTCATAGCAACCCTACAGTGACCCTATAGGACAGAGTAGAACTGCCCCATAGGGTTTCCAAGGAGCACTGGCAGATTTGAACTGCTGACCTCTTGGGTAGCGGTCGTAGCTCTTAACCACTATGCCATGAGTAAATTAGATACATTTATTAAACAGAAGAAATGAAATCTATGAAAGGAAAATGTAGGAAGTAGTGATAGTGTGTTAATTTTCTCATCTTTCTAAATGGGACATTAATAGATGATAAACTAAAATGATAATAAAGGGATAAGTCTTAAAAAGATATCCACTAAAAGAAATAAAAATAGATTATTAAAAAATGTACAAGAAAAACAGTGTCACGTGAATACTAGCACATTCACTGTGTCATGCATGTAGCAAAACATAGAAAAGGGACTCCAAGTAGCGAAAAAAAGAGTCTAGGAACCATTCTAAATAGAAAATGGTATTAATTATATCTGTTATAGCAACCTTTATAAGTGGTGGTTGAACCCACGTATTGCAATGTTAAGACATACTTGGTTGTATAAACACTAAAGCTATGTGGTGAATACAAATGACAGAAATAAAGATTAAATGTCTCTGATAGATTAAAAGCAAAAGGATGGAAATACGAAATCAAGCAAATACTAGCAAAAAGAAGAGGGGGGTTCGCAGTAACAATAGCAACCAAGATTGAATTAACAGCAGTGTTTAATACATCAAAGAGGGGTGCTAAGTATATAAATTAATATAGGTAGGGAAAATTGACATCTTTACAATACTGAGTCTTTCTAAATTAAAACAAGATATTACGAAATTAAATTCTTCTTTTATTATCCTGAAAAGAGTGTTTATCTTCTGCTTTGTATTGCTTTGTATTAATAAAAAGATCCAAGAGTTGTTTTCTTTTTTTAAATTATTGCAGAGGACTATAAGACATAAAA
>NW_004443938.1:17345817-17346837 GCF_000243295.1 Trichechus manatus latirostris | reverse complement strand
CTTCCAAGCAGTTGCCACTGGGACCCATGTGAACCCAGTTGTTATGGAGTGAATTGTGTCCCCTAAAAATATGTGTTGTAAATCCTAACATCTATGTAATCCTATTTGGAAATGGGTTGTCCTTGTTCTGTTAATCAGGCAGGACTAGTGTAGGCTGTATCTGGGGAGACTGGCAAACAAGCATAGAACTCCTGCATTCTTTGCATAAAAGTTTCGTAATTCTATACTTAGACGTCTCATTCTTAAAAAGAAAAAATGAAAAAGCTAAAATTCTAAGCAAAAATTGCATTAGGCTATGCTATCTCTCCCTGTGTGAAATTGTGAAGATGACTTTCTCCTCACAACTATACCCAGCAAATGGAAGTTTTAACGGGGTAGAGGAGAGGAGGAAACCCCCTTTATATACTAGATCACTACCGGTAAAGGCCGTGTGGGCTGTGGCGGTGGCGTGTTGGCCAGCAAGAGGTCAGGGGAGGGCAGTGGATGATAACCGCAATGGGTGAGAGTTGGCTCCTGGGAAGTGGTATGGAAGCTGGGGGTGTGGGAACAGGCAGGGAAAGGCAGATCTCATTTAATAATTTGGTTCAGACTTATGCTGTTTTTACCACTAAAATTAAAAATGGACAAAAGCAAAGGCATTTGAAGCAGAGGACAAAGGCAAGACTCATTTCTGTTTTTATTCAAATTTCTAGCAAGGAGTTACTCAGCTGTCTCTCAGTCATTGAACAATACAGGATATCACAAGTTGATAAAAATGTGCAACTGTAGAGTATGCCTTAGATGCAAGCCAGGGTTTCATACAGTATACATGTTGAGAGCTGGAGGCAATGGGGAAAATGTAATCTTTTCAAATAATTTGGGAAAAGAATGCGTTAGGGAAAATTAAGGAGGTTTACTTTGTGCAAGACTGTTCAAAGTCCTAACTATTCTAATGTGACTTGTTAATCTCCAAGTGGTGATGGAGTGTGCATCGTTTCTTAAATACATTTGAAAACAAGATCTGTGTGTGTGTGTGTGTGT
>NW_004443938.1:17340209-17345019 GCF_000243295.1 Trichechus manatus latirostris | reverse complement strand
TACATAGGTGTTCAAGTATATTCAACAACACCAAGTAGTTTTCCAAAGTGGTTGTTCCAATTTACATTTCTGCAAGAGTTTCCGTTGCTTCATATACTTGCCAATATTTGGTATTGTTGGTTTCTTTAATTTAGCCATTCTGGTGTAGGTGTGGTATTTCATTATGTTTAATGTGCATTTCCATGATTACTAATGAGATTGAGCACATTTTTATGTATTTATTGAGCATCTGTGTATCCTTTTTGTGTTTAAGACATTTGCCCGTAATTTTACTGGATCGTCTATCCTTTTTAATATCTTTTAGTAATTCTTATTATACTTTTCTTATAAGTCCCATTCTATTTCTCAATCTGTTTAATTTTTATTTAATATTTTGGTGAGTTTGTCAGACTATGCTAGGCTTATGCTGATAGAAGAAATGACCTCCAACTATCAGTAGCTTCACACATAAAAGTTTATATTTGCTGTAGGTCGTTGGGTTTGAGAACAGCTCCTTTGCTCCACACAGTCACTCAAGGGCCCAGGTTAACCAAGTCTCAACCAACTGGAATGTAGCTGGCTGCCATAACAGGGGAAGAAAGAAAACTAGAAAAGCTTATACCAGAAGTGTCACATATCCTTTCTGCTCCTGTAACATTATCCAGAACTAGTCACCAAGTCATGCCTATAAGGGAAGTGGGAAATGTAGTCTCCCAAATTCCCAGGAAGGAAAGGACAACCCAATATTGGTAAGCACTAGGAATGTTGACCATATCTGGGCATTTTTCTTTATTAGTAATAAAAGTCTTTCTTCTTATTTTTAATATTGCAGTGCATCGCAGTGGGCTTTAGTTAGGTACTTCCCAAAATTATTCACCATAGCACACAAAAACATAATATTTATGTGGCAAAATGGGGTAAATACTGGATGGATTAGGTAGGGCCAGTGGCATTTATAAGGAACCTTGGTGGCGCAACGGTTAAGCACTTACTGCTAACCAAAAGATTGACAGATTGAACCTACCGGCAGCTCTGCAAACGATAAGATCTGGTGATCTGCTTCCGTAAAGGCTACAGTTTAGGAAGCCCTAAGAGGCAGTTCTATTCCGTCCTATAAGGTCACTATGAGTCGGAATCAACTTGATGGCACACAGCAGCAAGTGGCATTTATATGTTTGGTGAAATATTTAAGCATTTGATTACTAGCCACATGGTTGGTGGTTCAAACCCACCTAGAGGTACCTCAAAAGACAGGCCCGGTGATTTGCTTCCTAAAGGTCACAGCCTTGAAAACCCTATGGAGCGGTTCTACTCTGCAGACATGGGGTCGCCAGGAGTCATACAACTAACATGAATGGTAACTAATAACAACAAGTGGCATTTATATGGTGTTTGATGAAAAAAATTACATTTTCCTTGTTTAATCATTATATAAACAATGTATTCTTGTACGTATTGCATGATGAATTCCTATCAAACACCCAAATTATAGCTTTTGGAAAAATGAAAAGAGTAATCTGAATTTGCTTCTGTGAGCCTATCTTTTTAATATCAGATTTTGTGCTAGAAATGGTAAGATGCAGTTCCTGGCGAAACCATTCATCTCCTAACAAAATGCAGTTTCACTTCCTGATGAAAATGGTCATGATTATACTTGTGGCTTGTACAGCACTTTAAAATTTTTCAGGCATTTAAAATGGTGCTAATAATATTAACAAAATTGTGTTAGTTTTTTCAAGGTGAGACAAGCAGAATTTTAGGCACCAGAATTAATCTTTCCTTAAATTAGAGCTTGAGTGGGCTACATTATTTTAGTAACACAATTTCCTTTACTCTTGTAATGATAAAAAAGTTAAATCTATACTAAGGAATTCACAAATCACTTAAAGTAATGCCATTCTCAGGTTTATTATACAAGCATCTATCTTGGTTTACTATGTCTTACCACACAAGATTTGACTAGTTAACATCATGACATAAAACTCTACAGGTAAAAGAGCAGTACTGTAAGATTTCCATAAACTAAATAATTGCATAGTATGAGCTAGGAAAGGTAAATCTGGTCAATTTGTCTGACACCTAGATCTAAAATCAGAAAAAACACTGAAGCAGATTTAACGTTGTTTTAATTTCTCAGAACTAAAATTTATGTGTTCGAGATTCAAAATCTGACATAATGTAAACATAGATTGAGCTTCAACAAGCTCCAGCAACACAAATTGGGTCCCATATTATGTTATGGTGATAAAGTTTTGCCTTCTCCAATTTGCTCGTCATTAGTATGATCTAGCTATATAAATTACAGTGTTGGAGAAACAGGGAATAGTATAAGTTTGCTGTGTTCCCTGGGAGGTGCTTTTATTCTTGTAGACTGCAAGTACAGAGTATTGGACCACTGTTTCTGGCACACTATAATGATGACGGTGAGATTCAACCATGTTGCTGCATGTAGCAGGAGTTCTATTTTGTAGCTGTACGATTTTCCATTGAATAAATATACCCTGATGTTTCTATCCATTCCACTCGTGATGGACATTTGACTTCTTTCCAATTGTTTGATACTGTTGTGAAGAAGCTGCTACATATTTTACCTATATATATATGCATTCATATACATATATATATATATATATATATACAGTAGTCTCCAACCTGCTAATAAGTGGATTCTGATATAAGTTGAAAACCTGGTCTTTTTTGTTTTGTTTTCATTATTACATTTTATTACCAGCATCTTTATAAATCCAATCTTTATTTGTCTTTTCGGGTTGGAAATATTACATATCAATTTACTGATATATTTTAATACATAGATACGTATTACTAATGAAAAGATGTACCAAAAAAAAACGACTGACTTAAGTGCAGTTCATCATAATTTGAACACATCATGAATTGAATACCTATATATGTATATATATATTTACTTACATATGTATACATACACATATATATGCATACATATATGTATACCTATATTTACACATATTATGTATGTATATATATGTATTTGCACATATATTTATATATATATATTTATACACACACATAAATATACATACCTGTTGTAAATATATATGTATACATATATATATACATACCCATGGTATGCATATACACATATACATACATTCCTGTGGCCATAGAATTGATTCCCACGCAGAGCGACCCTATAGGACAGAGTAGAACTGCCCCATAGGGTTTCCAAGGAGCAACTGGTGGATTCAAAGTGTTGACCTTCTGGTTAGCAACCGAACACTTAACCACTGCACAACCAGGGCTACACTGTGCCACCAGGGCTCCATATATCTACATATATACATATACACTTTGGCTCTTGCGGACTTGTTCCAATTTTCTTCAGTTTCAACTTGAACCTGCATATGAGTAATTCATAGTCTGTCCTGCAGTCAGCCCCTGGCCTTGTTCTGACCGATGATGTTGAGCTTTTCCATTGTCTCTTTCCACAGATGTAGTTGATTTGATTCCTGTATATTCCATCTGGCGAGGTCCACATATATAATAGTCATTTATGTTGGTAAAAAAAGGTGTTTGCTATGAAGAAGTCATTGGTCTTGCAAAATTCTGTCATGCAATCTCCAGGATCTTTTCTATCTCCAAGGTCATATTTTCCAACTACCGAACCTTCTCCTTTGTTTCCAACTTTTGCATTCCAATCATGAGTAATTATCAATCCACCTCATATGCCTGCAAAAGCAGGACAATGAATAAGGAAGACTGAAGAGGAATTGACTCCTTTGATTTGTGTTGTTGGAGAAGAATATTGAACATTCCATGGACGGTCAAAAGAACAAACAGATCTATCCTGGAAGAAATACATCCAGAATGCTCCTTAGAAGCAAGGATGGTAAGACTATGTCTCACATACTTTGCGCATGTTGTCAGGAGGGATCAGTCCCTGAAGAAGGACATCATGCTTGGTGAAGTACAGGGTCAGTGAAAAAGAGAAAGACCCTCAATGAGATGGATTGACACAGTGGCTGCAACAATGGGCTCAAGCATAGCAACGATTGTGAGGATGGCACTGGATTGGGCAGTGTTACATTTTGTTGTACACAGGGTCGCTGTGAGTCGGAGCTGACTCGACAACACTAACAACAACATAACAATACATATATACGTATAGATATTACAGGCACTTCCCGGGCTATGAACATCCAACTTATGTACAACCCATAGTTATGAACCAACTCCCATAAAGCCTATTATATTAAAAATTCAAGGTACATAAACCAAACCAAACCCCTTGCCACCGCATGGTTTCCAACTCATAGTGACCAGAGGCTTCATTATTATTATTATTATTACTGTATCATTATGTTAAAGATGTTTTGTATATCTAGAGGTGTTCCTTTAATGGTTTTTATGCATAGAAATTTACACTATATACTAAGACAAACATTTCACTAACTGACTTTAGATACAAACCCATACCTAACTGTTCGGATTTATGTACAAATTCGACTTAAAGACAGACTTGGAACAGAACTCATTCCTAATCCAGCTACTGCTAGTATGCATACATATATACATATATACACATATATATACAAATATATATACATACATACATAAGGAGTCCTGGTGGGGCAGTGATTAAGCACTCGGCTGCTAACCAAAAGGTGAGCAGTTCGAACCCACCAGCTGCTCCACAGTTGAAAGATGTGGCAGTCTGCTTCCATAAAGATTACAGCCTTGGAAACTCTATGGGACAGTTCTACTCTGTCCTGATGGGTTACTGTCAGTTAAAATCAACTTGATGGCAGTGGGTTTTGGGTATATACATACATAAGTACACATATATATATAT